>NC_092526.1:17878750-18207187 GCF_037038585.1 Patagioenas fasciata
ACCTCCCCAGTTAGCCAAGACTGCTGATAGATAATGGAAGGTGGCTTAGTGATCACCTCCGCCAGCTACCTCAGCACTCTTGGATGTATGCCACCTGGCCGCATAGACTCGTGGGTGTTCAAGTGGTGTAGCAGGTCACAAACCATTTCCCCTTAGATTACTGGGGCTTCATTCTGCTCCCCATCCCTGTCTTCTGACTCAGGGGGCTGGGTGCCCCCTAGCCCCCTGGGCTAGATAATCAAGTGATTTTATGCTCAAGTTCTTAAGCAGAACTATACTCAATTTGGAAGAGAAGCTGTGTACTAAAAGTGTCCCCAGTTCACCATCGTACCTTGCTCAGCTTGATTTGAAATAGATGGAAGAGAGCCTCCAAAAGTTACACACTTTTCATTAGCTGCATTAAATGTTAAATATTCAGGTTTCATCTTTAGAAAACACTGCAAAATAAACATAATGAAACTGATTTTCATCATACCATTGCTTCCTAAGAAATAGCTCATAAAAAAAGGGTTCTTAAACCAGCCTTAAAAACTCACTTATTTCCTGCAATGAAATATAGTTCTTTTTCTCAGCAAGCAAGGGAACTGATACTAGCTGTATGCATTTCTTATTAGATTCAACAGAACAGCTAAATATAAAATGATGAATAATTCCACTGAATAACTGCTCACTCACCAAGGATTAGAATTCAGTAATTTTGAATTGGCTACATCAGGATCACATACTGTTTTAAGAATGAGAATTCATACACGAACTCTAAAGTCAGACAGGGTTGGGCCAGGAACCTGTATTCTAACACATTACCTTCTGGGAGAAACTACATAGGAACTCAAAGCGTATATTCTGCAATGATGTGAAGTAAATTTGCAAACCTTGGCACCATGTAACGTGCAGATTTGATGCACACTCCTTATGTACAGAATAATGGCAGGCCAAACAATAGGAATCTGTCTCACTAAGACTAGATGATTGCCTTAAAACATAGTACTGAAATACACTATACTATGGCTTCTGACCTCTGTTGGTTCATTCTTAAAAGCTGCTTCTAATTCTAGAGTTAAGTCCTTAAGGCACCTTTGGAAGCAGAGTGTCTGCCAGCTTGCTGCCTGCCTCTGATCACTCAGTGAGAGAATTAAGATGCTTCTGCCACAGAAACCTCATCCTCTCTCTTTCTAATCCTTCTCTCCCTTCAAAGCAGAGCCCAAGATTAGGCAATACAACCAATGTTCTTGGACCTAAACATGTGGTGATGGGAAAGCAAAGAACTGAAAATTACTGTTTTGAAATGGAGAAACCATCAAACCTCAATAAGAGACAGAGAAGTGGGAGAGATTATTTTAACCACTGGATATAGTTTTCAAAAGCCATTTCCCCGTTCATTCCTAAACACCAGCGCTACTTCCTCACCTCTTTCAGGAGGGCACTCCAGCTTACTGGACTATGAAAAATAGATAAGAATGATTGGTCTTTATTATTAATATCTCTGTACCTTGTTTCGGAACTGCTGCCAACCTTTAGGGCAACCTCCTCTGACTGGGCGGTAACTGGGATCATGTTTCTCTAGCAAGGAGGCATTATTTTTTTCACAGATGAAGGGCAGTTTCACGTTACAGTTAACTGGGTAATCTGCAGAAATAGAAGTTTTAAAAAACAATTATGGTAATGCCTATCACGTTCCAATTGCCATCCATACTTAATGACATGACAAATATCGATCTGAAGTCCTTTTCAAGGCAACTTCAGTGAAGTACTATGCAATTTAAAGCATTGAAAATAATAGTGGAGCAAAAGACAAACATAAATTATTCATATCAGACAGTAATATAATGTTCCTAAAGATCCAGAGTCTGATCTCTTACTTCCAGTAGTAACATTCATATAGGCAGAGATAACTTCAAACAGAAAAATCATTAAATTAGAATTTGTGTGTGAGGACTAATTTCATATTCTGGCATAGAGGGTGTGTGACCTAAAGGTCATTAAAGCCAAACATCTATATGGAGAGCATCTGGCCTGTACTGCTTTACATTGACTCCTACAGTAACTGGACTGGCTTCCTAGTCAAGAGCAATTTTTAGCTAATAGGGAGGAAAACAGGTGAGCAGCATACAATAAAATAATGGGGAAAACGTGCTTTAAAGTGGAAATGGTGGTAGACAGGAGGAACTGTTTTTTCTCTAGGGGGGTATACATTTTTCTCAATATAAAACAATGTTGAATAAAGGAAATAAGAAGCTTCAAGTACCACCAGGTGGCATTTCCATTACTTTGTGTACCTCTTCCAGTATGACTCCACTAGTCAATGAAATCTGTATCTCCAGATGCATATGCAGTTGCAAGTGTTTAGTCAAGCTCCTCTAAAGAAGACAACTCTAAGACTTAATTTCCAGAGCTCAGAGTACACAGTGTAAACACAAAAAAGTAACCATCAAAACTAGATTTCACCTCATTAACTTATGTTGCAAAAAGGAGTGACAATCAATCATAAAAAAATGTCACTTGAATTCAGGTTTGTCTCTGGTCATCAAGGAATACTATCATGGCTTCTACAATAAGGAAGAAATAAATGATTCAAAATTCAATTGGATTATCATGAAGAAGTCATTCACTCCTAATTCAATATAAATAAGCATTCAATATAAGAGCTTGGGCAGAACAGTTATTTTTTTTTTTTAATTACAATAATGTCAGCAAGGGGTGAAAAAATAAAAAGAACCTTACCTCTATACCAGTTCTTTCTAGAAACATACCAGCAATCCCTCAGGAATCGATCATTAAAGCGTGGAAATAACTGTAAACTGGATACAAACATTTCAGAGTCAATCTCCAAGCCAAAGTGATCTTCAAGGGAAAACTCTCATAGCAACAGAGCCAATGCAAGCAAAAATTTGGGCTGGTAACTGTCTGCAGGAGATGCCCTACACTGGAAACAACAGAGGAGGGGAAAAACTGGACTAGGAAAAAATATGTGGTAGGTTCCGTAGTTATGTACCATGCCCAAATTATCTTTGTTGAGGAGATGTGCAGAACGAGAGTAGCAGGTTATTATATTTATCAGCACACTGCAATCTCCGGCACATTGTCAAGACAAGTGAGGAGAATGGGCAATAACCCTGTTTTATTTTCAAAGTAGTATATTGCTGCAGTATTTTGGCAAGTGAAGCTTTTTCCTTGTAAGAAGCCCATGATCCTTCACCGCAGCCATGAAGGGCACGATGCAAGGTTTGCTGTGAGTCATCTCAGCTCTGCAGGGCTCTACTATAAGCCCTCCAAGACTCTGGCACTAAGAGTGATGCCTTAAACCAATTCCACATTCCCTGCTCTCAAGTGTTTCTCAGATGTCCTCAGAGCAAATAGACAAGGTTTTTTTCAGGTGGTTGTTGTTTTGTTTTACAGTTCCCCCATTATTAACAGAACACAGAAGTGGTCTTAAAGAATAATTTTTTAAAAAAAGTATTTTAAAGATCAATGGGATAAATTAGCTATTAGGACCACAAATTTCAAGGATTCACATGACAAGACTAAGATGTCAAAGCCCAATAACCTGAAATCTAGAGGCTCAAATAGACAGATAAATTATGAATTCAGTTATTTCTAAGTTATTAAATTTTTGATGACAACACTTCTAATGGGAATAGAACTCAGAATTTGGCAGCTAATCAGATTTTTCAACAATAATTTGAAATATACCCACTTTCTAATTGTAAACACATACTGTCTTAGCCACTATTTGCACGGTTCTACTCTCTCTGGTTTATGTACTCCACGGTCAAAGTTTTGCACGGCAAGAATACGTCCAGGTACATGTAAACAAAACCAGAGAACAGAGATCACTGAATAATTCTGAATTATTTTCTAGCTTAGTTCAAGTTATTTATCTTACTTCTTTGGGATCATACAGAAGAAGTAGCCTTTTACAAATCTGGGGATAAAATATTTTCCTTTGGAAACCATTCTAGTTAACTATATTCCTAAAAAGCACATCAAAAAAAGCTTACAATAAAGCATCTCATAATTACTCTACATACGGTGAATGATAGCTGTAGCCATAATCAATAAACTTCAGCCACCACTTCTGTTCGCTGTTTGATAACTGTGAAAATAAAAAAAAAAAAGTGTATTTTACAACCCAGAGAGAAAGAGTTCCAGAATCTACCAGGGGTAAATCAACGACAAAATCAATTTTGATGTAAAATGTTTCTAAAACATGCAGGAATTACTACTCCTCAGCAACAGGAAAGGATAGAGTTCAAGACTCATGCTATGTAGATGAAACTCTGTACCTACTAGAAGAAAAAGCTCAGGTTTTCCAGTGTGCTGCATAAAGCTACAGGAAATCTTGCAACACTGTCTTAAGTGTGTGGTAGATACAACACTCCCACAAAATTCATAGCAGGAACTCTACCAGAAACCCAGGACACAGCTGCAAGCTGCCTAAAGCTGATGTGACTCCACAGGACCTCCCTTCCTTAGAACAATCCTGTTCTTCCAGCAGAGAGCCTAACAATCAATAGTTGATGAAAAGGCCAGAGATTTAGCAGGTCAAATCCTCCCCTTGGAATTTCTCCTTCCAGGTAGCTTGTCAAGAGAAATTTCATGAAGAGAGCTTGCAAGCTGCTAATTTCAGAAAGTTGTGTTGTCTCACAAGCAGTAAGAGAGGTGCTGAAACTTGAAATGCTTTGGTAAGATTCCTTAAACAAATGTACTTTCATGATATGAACACCACAAACCTGTCAGTGAAGGTTAGCAGACCATCATGCATTTCTGTTTAAATTCTCTCATTAGGGGAAAAATGATGTGCTGTCCCACACACAAACCAAGAACTGGCACAACTGTTAGTGAAGTATTTGCAGACAACAGGATGCTTACACGACAGTCCTATTATGACACTCCTTACATTTGGAAGCGTTGGTGCTTTTTTTGGTTGTTGTTGGGTTTTTTGCTTGTTCGTTTTTGTTTTGTGGCTGTGATGTTGTTTTTCATGTTGTTAAGACTACTTCCAAATTTAAAAGTTCTTTTACAAGACGGACATTAAAATAATTCTCTTTCAATTAATCATTTCCTTTTAAATACAATTTAAAACTATTAAGGCCAACAGGAGTAGGAAAGAAATTAAGGATTAACATTTTCTTATATTGTGAAAACTGGCAAGAAAAGTTCTCTACAGCGGAATGTACCTGTTAAACAGATTACACCTCCTTACCTTTTCTATTTGAGATAGTATTGTCCTGAGTTTGAGGTAAGACTCCACAGAGGCTAAATCACTATCATTTTTTTGACAGTAGAAAGTAGCTTCCTGGAAGCTTAGGTTTTTATCTGGTACAAACCACAGCTCTGCTCCGTCAACAACGAGTGGGGGTCCATGAACTCCAATTTCATCTATGCAGAAGAAACATCACATGCATAAGAAATCAATTCTGAAAAATACATCCTTTCTTTTTCTGAATGTAATAAGAAATTTCAGTTTGACACAGGGAAGATCCAACACTCCTTCTTGCCTTCTGAGCTCTCTCAGAATCAAATTCTATCAGCCATGTCCTTTGCTGGTATCAAACAGCTATTACAGTAAGTAATGTAACAAAACTCATAAAAGACAGAGAGTATTAACTGTATACACATATCAGAAGAATATGCAAAAAATCCATTTACCTGGTATATACCACTCAGGTGTCTTTGGAGTGCTACCTGTCCAGAGGAGAAAAAAAAAAAGGAACAGTCACTTCAAGTTCACCTTCTAACAAGACTGTGGTCACCAATAATGGAAGTGATGTACTGCACTCATGCTTCTCAGCATGCATGATGGAAAAAGAAAAAAAAAAAAAAAAAAAGAAGGAAATCACACAGAGGTTTAGTAGTATGAAATAATCTGACAAAAAGCTAATGGGAGTTTTGCATATCTCAGTCTTACACATCTGTTTGTTTTTTCTCCCAGGAAGAATACGAGCATCAAAGTAGTATATCTACCACTATCTCTCCACAAGAAAGTTTCATCCTCAAAAACCCTTTTAATGAACAACCAAAATATAAAAGTCTACTGGATTGCAACACTCTTCATACTGTATGGAAACTTCTGGATCTGTGCAGATACGCCATGCCATTCTTTTGTATTCCCACTCCTGTATCACTGCCATGTCGAGCTAGTACACCAGTTTTACCAGAAGGCAGCTAATTCACCTAAGGCTGAAGCAAACTGTACACCCAAGATGTCTGTGGTCATTTAGTTACAAATATCACTAAGAAAGACTAAGCCAAGAAATGCTGCAATTTGTTGGCTAATATAAAGTCACTTGTTCTTTCATGATACAAGAAAGAATATGGGAGCACTGAGACTGCATCCTCCTCATGGTCATTTTCTGATCTATCTTTGAGTATCCTAAGGGCACATCTGTATGTGAAATAGGTGAGGCATCTCATGTACTGACATCTTAACAGTTCAGAGAAGAAAATGTAAAATATTTTTTGCAAAGTTTCTGTATTACAAGGGCAATAGTGACAACTCAGTGGTAATACATAATAAACTCTTTTATATGAATAAATGGATGTCAGTGCAGTTTACCTTTTGTTATCTGGCAGACCCATTCAAGTTTAGCTTCACAATCAAAAGGCTTGAAGTAAAATTCCAGGTCTCTGCCTTCATGGAAATAAAATCTCCAAAATGATCTCCGTGAAAACTGAGAGGTCTATAAAAAAGTAGGCACAGAGAACTGAGTTAGTACAGCACGGGCCTCCAAAATGTGAAAAGAAACTATTAAAAAGGTACTTTGGCAAAAGTATGCGTTACTGTGGTGTTAGTCCTACACAACTTACTCTGCAAAAATGAGCAGATACAACTGTAACTCTTCAACTGTAACCCTCCATGCTAGCCAAGCTTGTGAACCAATTAAATGAAGGGCTTAAGGTAAGTCTACAAACAGAAATCTCTTCTTGCAATGTTGTTTCTTTGCTTTTTTGTAGCACACAGGATCTCCTTGATGCTTATTATTGAATTATCTGTTGAAACTTTTTTTTGCCCTGAAATGATTCTCATTTCTGCTCAAAAGAAGCAACCATCTGCACTGGTACAGAAATAATCCTTATTGTATAAGATTATATCTTACAATCAAACTTAAAATCTGACTTCACTCTTGCGAATCTCTCCAATAAGGAGAACTGCAGTGAAAGAATATGCCTATACCTAGCAGGCAGGGGAGGGAGGTCGTTATATTTACAGTGTCCCTTTGAAACTGCTCCCCTCTTGTCTAAAATGTTTAGTAGCTTAATGCTGACAGCTTCTCAGCCTGGGGTCATGAACACAGGAAAAGAGAATGAGCGGAAATGGCTGTGAACAGAAGCAGAGGGATGCAACCGTCCCTTCCTTCAATAAATCATAAAAGCAGAGGTGGTTCTAATTGGGTTAAAAGAAGGATGGTATTTGAATGATCTCATAAAAAGTCAGGTGATGCTTCAGAAAACCTAAATGCCATTTTAAAACTCCTGACATCAAGACTAAATTAAGCAATGAAGAATATAATTGGGAATTAAGCAAAGGCCTGACATTTTGAATTAGAAACCAACACACCACTTACAGGCTATTTCACAAGTAAACAAGGAAATACACACAAACACACAGTCTATCCTGGCTACTGCATTCCCCTGCTTTAGGTTTCAAACATTTTCCTAATTTGCAGTTCACTAAAATTAATCTAGATTTTAAAAGTTACTGGTAGAGCTCTGTTTGCTTTTCTGTTTTAGACTCCACATTGGTATTATGTAACAGAGAATAGCATTGTTACTAAAATATTTTGTAGTTCAAAAGAAGTTTTATGAAAGGTTATCATTAGCGCAGTGTTTGGCTCATTAAAAAAACTGCTTAACTGTTATTACAAACCTTGAAACTAACCTTTAATGCAGCACAGTCTCTTGTGTCATATTCATCTTCCAGATAATCAAGTGGCATAACACTAGTTACCTGCAAGATGAAAGAACAATTATTATTTATTATTATTTTTGCTGTGGTAATCCCCAGAGATAACCATTCAAACCTGGGATTCCATTATGTTTATCACTATTAAAATACATGAGTTAAATGGCAGTTACTGGATCAGTTTTGAGTCTGTGTACCTGTTATTATGGGGGGAGAGGGAAAGAACTCACAATTTCAGGCAAATAAATAAATTACAAAGAGGAAGATATTTTTGGAGGAGTCTGACATATCAAGGAGATGAACTGATAAACCCTCTCCTCTATTGTGGCATAAAGACATCTTGTTCTCTCCACTACCTCTTACATGTTTACTACTACATTTCTGTTAAAATATTTTAATGGAATAGAGACAGAAATCAGCTTAACCTTATTAAAAATATGTTTTTAATTGGAAGTCTGCCTGGACGGCAGCTCTTAAGTGCACAAACTTCTTCTGAATTATTCATCTGCTGAAGGATCTGCCATATTTTAATTAAAATATTTATAAATTTACTTTCAATCCAGCCCAAGCTGAAACAAATCAGGACATGACGTTTCCTGGTTAAAAGTTAACTTACAGGTTTATCATCACTCCACTGCCAGGTTCCCAAAGAATCTGGACTCCTCTTATTCATTCCAATCCATACCCATCTGTCATTGCTGTAAATAAACAAAATAAACTCTTAAGCCAAGAATATGGTTCAGCTCATTTAATAGAAAGACTGATCTATGGCTTTATTTATGATCAAGCAGAAAAACCAAAGGTCTACTACTGCAAGTTGTAGCAGTTTAAAGTGAAAATGGGTGTAAGGGCTAGCACCTCTTCTGCACTTTGCTTTAATATCTGTAACTTGTCTTTTCCTGGCCACAGAGAAAACTAAATAAATCAGAGAATTTCTTTTCTCACTTCCTCACCACTTCATCAGTTGTCACTTGATATAAAGGTCTCTTTTCTACACTTTTCTTCCAGAATTACACACACAGTGTTTCACTTGCTGCTCTTTCTTTTGTCCATCTCAGGTCATCCCTCTCTGCAACATCAGCTGAAATATACTGTTCCTCAAACCACATGAAAAATTCTTCTCATACAGAACAACTCGCTTCATATTTCCTTCACATTTGTCAGTGATATAAATAAATCAAGTGTGGGCAACATATTTCAGTTATACACCTTCATAAAAGAGACATAGACATAAATGAGCACACAACACCACTGACTCCAATGCTTGCACAAAAGAATGGCAATAGAAACCTTACTTCAATTTACAGCATTATAGTCAGAACTGTAAGTGGAATATGTCAAATCACAGGGTTAATTTTGTACTGCAACCTCTACTTCTCATAATATCAATTTTGTGCTAGGCACTGAAATTTACAATAATTCACTCCAGTCTGCTACTCTGCCTAAGAAAGGCAATAGACACTTTTCTGAATTATGGTATCAGTCGGAAGCAGCAGAGGGGGAAAAAACATGAGTCTTCTATGAAATCACAGACTGCGTGAAACCCTAATGCAACAGAGCTGTGGAAAAGGTGCTCCCATTGAGGTGGTCTGACAGCAACAGCGAAGTACTGATGCCACAGTACACGCCCCATGTAAAACCGTATCAGGAGTACTATTCCATAAATTCATGTTGCACCAAATACAGAGACAGAATACAAGACGTTTGAAAAATGAGAGTTTAGGTTCTTAACAATAATTGAGGATTGCCTTGTCTCGTCTTGACTAACAAAGACAGGGAAAGGATATAATTCCTTAAAATATTGTAGGAGACTAATACCCCAAGAAGAGGAGCTATTCGAGCTAAAAGGACATTGTGTCTGAAGGAACCACGACTCCAAAATAACTTTAGTCTGAAAACTGGAAAGAGATGTCTGACCAGCAGAAGTCAGAGTTTAGAAGAGGCTCCCAAAAAAGTAGTGCTGACAAACTTATCAAAGTGATTTTAAGACAGAACTTGAAAAGTTTATGAAAATAACTTTATTATGTTGAGGGATGGACTCAGACCCATGCTTACCTGCATAAGCCATATTACAAAAATCACAGGGCAGTCTTAAGAAATTACTTGGTAACTGTGCCACTACCTTTTTGCATACATCACCATAAAGATAATAAAATGAAGCCTGAAAGGGCCGACAGTGCAGCACCAACAACCAGCAGTTTAGCCCAAAGCGTGAGGGCTAAGTACACAAAATCCAAGGTCAACAGCATTTTATTTGGTAGGGTTCCCATCAGGAAGCAAAGCATCAGCCACCAACATTTTTTTTTTCCCCCTCAACTCCAGTATTAATTTTCTGACATTGGTGTGATAGGAGGCCTCTAAAAAGCCTAAATGTCCCATATCACTCCAG
Organism: Patagioenas fasciata; assembly: GCF_037038585.1. Classification (NCBI taxonomy): domain Eukaryota; kingdom Metazoa; phylum Chordata; class Aves; order Columbiformes; family Columbidae; genus Patagioenas; species Patagioenas fasciata. The sequence goes on from NC_092526.1 coordinate 17,889,043, forward strand.
GAGGAAAAACTGTGAGCCAAATATTCACAGTTGTTGAACAGCTAAGTGGCTTTTGGCAATTTACCTTTAGGATTTTCTTTTTGTGTGTTTGTTCTTTCCAATTATGAATCAGACATTGCTTAACCCTCCCCATTAGCTATAGGCTTAGTGCAGTTTAAGCAACTGATCATCACAGAGGAATATCTACTAGAAAGAAAATGTGAGGCAGTCATTTCAAAAGGATCTGCAGTAATCACCTGAGGAACTAGGGCCACTTTTCAAAGTCTGTCAATTTATATTTGGCTTTTATGTAACAAATAGATAATTTTGTTTAAAATGTGCCAGATTCACACAAAACTAAAACTACATAGAAGTCAATGTTGTGCAGGAGTGGGTAAATACAGTTTAGATCAATGTGAAGGGAAGATAAATAAGTAATTTTTCTACTGTCATATTCTAACTGCTAAAACAGAAAAGGGTTTTTTTCTGTCCCTTATGTCAGCTCCAACACAAGATTAAGATCCTAAATTGTTACTGTGGCATGTTGTTCAACCTAGTTCTTGACAAGAGATAACACGTGTACTTCTAGGCCGATGCCCTAATGGTGCAATTTAAGGCACCATTTGATTTTAGGTAGTGCTGGACTAAAAGTATATATGACGCCCATTTGGCCCTCTGCTCTTCCCTCTGTCACAGGTTACTACCACTAACTGAATCCCTGCCCTGTGCTAATCACCTACTCTTTAGCGGAAGAAAAGAGAAGCTATATTCATGCAATTACTACAACTTGCATCTCAGCTTTATTGCTGTTTTGGCCAGTGCGTTGAGAATAAGATCATTTTTTTCTTGCAAACTCAAGTATTAGTGAGGCTTTCTAGATTCAGAACAATTACAGAAGCACAGCTGTACAAGGCAACTGATTTCTTTCCAGTAAGGTGTCCTCATTGAAATGTTATTTCTAACCAATGCAAGCTGTTAATCCCCTTGCATCCAGCACCGCTGCCAGTTGAAAGCTGCAGAATGCCCACAAAAACAATCCTAAGAGAATGGAAGTAACTGAACCAGATCTGTTCTGCCTCTATTCATGTCCCTCAAAGTGAAAAGAGGTTATCTCCTGTTTATTTCAGACAGGGGAAGGTTGGCAGGCAAATTCTATTTTCCTTTCCAATGGCAGTCGCCTGACTTGGCTGGAGCAATTCTAGCTCTTATTTGCCTCTAAGGTGGAATGCGAGTAAAGAACAGAATGGACTAGGCAAGCTGCCCTTTTCCTGGTGAGGCAAACTGACTTTTGCTAACATTTAAAAACAAATACTTCTCAATGAGTCACCAGAGAACTGTGCAAGGGGAAAAAAACCTGAAACCAAAGAAGCCAAGGTGTGGCTTCTTCCCCAGGCTGAAATGCGTGCACTGAATGAACAGTTTAGGTCAGGGTTTGCACTGAGTAAAGGCAGGAAACACAGACAAACTGCATGCCGGTGCACTCCGGCAGCTAACCGTCCCTAACATTATCTTAACATGATTTCTCCTAGTTACCTGGATTCTTTGTTCTTGGTGAAATAATTCACTTGGTTTCTTCCCTGCTTTCTCAGATGAGCTTATTTTCAGACAAACTACCCTTCACTCTTGATCTCCAAAATATATAATCACTACCCCTGAGTAATTTAAAAGCATAACTAACTTAAACACTTAATCACATTACCTAAACAAACAAACATTATTTAAAATACTTCAGGCAATATCAAATATGTAGTATTACTGTTCAAGAAGTTCTGCAATGCTTGAAAAGGGGTTAAACCCAGACGGAAATACTGTGGTTTGGGTTATATCTGACACATACAGTTACTGCAACACTGACTGCAAAATTAATTTATACTGAGCTCAATATATTGTCCCATATTTACATACTGGGCTCAGTATATTGCCCCTTATTCAAGTTCTGGTAGAATACCACTGAAGAACCGGGACTTTCCTTCTTCTAGGTTAAGTTCAAGTTTTCTGAAGTACGGGAACCACAGTACATTGTGTGTCAGCTGACTTTCTGGAAAGACAGAAGAAGTCTCTACCTCTAAACTCCTAACAAAAAGTGGCCCTTAAGTCCAATTAATACCTCAGACAGTTAGCAAACTGAAAAGTAGTTCCAAGTACTTGTAGGAAAATGAAATAAGTTGCTTCTCCATTCATTTTTCATAGTAAATTAGGTACACTAAAACAAAATTTGTAATTGCAAATAGCATAATAAGATCTACAGTTAAAAATAATCTGTGCACCAATTTGTATTTCAGGGACTTTAGCAAAGGAGTCACAAGTGGCTTTTATACAAGCTACATCATCTATATATAGAGCATACAACTATGTTTTTGTCTCTTATTAACATAAACTGAGCCATTTTCATGACTTCTACACTTCCAAAAAAAGTTCACCGGATTTTCAAGAAGGCATCTCTTCAGTCATCAAGTTTTAAAATTTAATCGCAGTGTTGTATGTTGGCAGTTCTGAAATAATCCTGATTTAGTTTGTTGATGAAAAAATTTAGATTGTATAACTGACAGCATTTGAGTTTAAGCTGGCAAAAGTTCTTAAAAAACAGGCTGCCAGTGAAAAAAAACCCATTACACAAGGATCTGACATCACACCAATGCTTAATAAAGCTCTGCAGTGACAGTGACAGTTCCTTCGATTAAAAATAGAGCCTTAAACTCATAAATTATGTAGCATTTAATTTGTTGATACCAGAAAATTCAACACACCCATCTCATGCTCATATAGTCTTATTGCAGCTACGCCAAATGGGATCCATGCCAACCAGATTGCTGGACACTACATTATTCGCATTTTCAAAAGACAGCACTCAGTCTCATCAGGAAACATTTCATGAATAAACATGAGACCTACCTGAAAAATTGACATAACAACTAATCTCTGAAGAATGTATCAGTAGAGAATAAGAAAACTATCACCCAGTTGTGTCAAAATTCAACATAAAGAAGGAAACACTTTTTATAACAACACAGACTTTAAATTCATGTAATGGGAGATGCCCAAAGCAAATCTCTCCCTGCGCTCCCTCCAGCACTGTGAAATGTGCCCAGGCTGTACTCCCTTGACATTTTCCAGGAAGGCAGTGGCATGACCAGCAGTTCAAATGCCACATCTCGCCGTTTTTACTGTGGGAAACACAGTCACGGCACACTATCTCATACTTGCCGTTCGGGATCAGCAGCAGCATTTGCGATCTATGGCAGAATGAGACTGAAATCGAAATTTTAGCCCACGGCCGGTTTGTTACCTGATTATTTTTCTCAGTATGGAATGAAGTGCCTTGATTTCTTCTGAATGACTAAAACTAGGCAGATGGCCTCCGAGCGCCTCGCAGAATCTTTCTGCCTCCTCCCAGGTCCTGGTTCGCAGCACTCTTTCACTGTGGAAGAACTTCAGAACAGCCAAACGTCAGAGTAGAAAATTACACTAGTGATAACACATTTAAAACACTCCTGGACTACTCATTCTTGCCACCCTAGGCAGGAATGAATAATTGGTATTTCCATAGGGAGAGAGCTTGAGTTCTTAACAATTGTTTTATTTTTTCAGTTTGTTTGACAACAGCCAGACTCTGAAGTTCAGCTGACAAAATTTGTTGCAAATGCAACATATTCCATATGGCAGACTTGCTGTTTTTCTTTACCAGAAAGATTTTAGGAAACAACACCCAACTTATGCCAAAACTGCAAGCCAAATTATAGGTTTTAAAGGATGTTGTTCTTCAAAATTTACGGTGAATTGCGAAGCCAAATTTTCACTGAAATCAGGCTCATTTCGGTGCTGCAGGTGGAGAAAGTTCCTTGGCACGGCGTTTGCTACCTGTACACATCAGAGCCGCATACTTGGCTCATAGACCTCAGCTCACATGTCCACTTGGTCCCCTCAACTTCAGTTCAAGCCGATTCCCATCAGCTTGGTGTCTCTGCACAGCCATACCGCTCTTGATCAACAAGAGTTTTGGAGAAGCTGCCAGGACCAGCTGTCACATCCCATCAGCTACAGGACAGCCATGCTGCACATCAGCTATACGTGTCCCTTCAGGATCCTTGCCCACAGCCTTGTTACCCGAGCTGGGTTTCCCCACTTTGCCACATGAGCTGTTTACAAGACACAGTTCATTGCAGACACCAAGTCCAGAAATAATGAATAAACAATCCAATAAAAAGCCTCAGCTTTAACTTCATTTGATTGTTAGTAGGAGGTAAAGAACATGAAATACAAACCTGTTTAAGACATGCCAGCTAAAAGCATGGCTGCTTACTTCTACTATTTATTTCAAAACCAGTAAAATACAATTGAGGCTGCAGTTTTTTTATCAAGTTTGATAACCATATTCACGTTAGAGAAAATTCCACCTCTCCTATCCACACTCTTCAATACAGAGAGGGAAAGGACAAGGGAAGGTCATGCAAAGCACTTTCCTCCCCCATTCAGGTGTCCTTGCATGCCAGACGTCAGCAGGCAGGCCAGGACACAGACACAGCACCAGCTCCCGAGGTGGCAGCACGGCACAAATGCTGTCACGCACTCAGCTCTGACGGCAGATCCAGCCACAGAGCAGCATGAGGCACGCGGTGTCTTCCGGGAACCGGCAGAGGATGACGCACGAGCACGCGTGGAGACAGTCAACCTGAACCAAACATTAATTCTTCCTCCCAGTGTAAAACATCTTTGAAATACCTTTCAGAGCAGCTATAAGCCACAAAACAGCTAATAACACACTTGCTGTGGGACAGTAACAAACAATTAAAATCTCATAGGAATAACATTTTACCTTGTAGCAGGCGAGGCCAGATCCATTGTGCCACCCAGGGGGACAGGGATCTGTTGGTTTTGGCAGCACTTCTGGCTCCTTGGGCAGCCCAATATAATTTTTGCAGACAGAAAACGCTTTAGTGGTTTTACAGTCCTTAGTTTCCCACTTTCCAAGAGACTTTCCACTGGGCATAGCCACACATCCTCCTGAAAACTCTAAGATTTAAGCCACCAAAGACATATTTAAAACTAGTGCTGGTTTTCAAAAAAGTCCATACATTTCTGAATGGCTATTTTATTTCATCCTTGGAATTCCGTAACGTGGTATTCCAATGCTTGCTCAATGTAAAATGACAGTATTTTCATGTATTTTTTAAAATTATTAAATTTACCTGGTTGCAAGGAGTTCCAGTTAGTGTATGTCACAGCTTCAGTTTTTTCCCCATCCACTGTACCCCAGGAATATATTCCTGACTGGCTAATATCCTGCAAACCGGTCCAGAAGTATTTTTCTTCAACTTTGGTGTGTTTTCTAATTAGAGTGTTTATAAACTCTTGCTCAAATCTGAAAATTCACAGATTAATTTGTATCAATATTTGAAAGAGATGCAAAACTATTGAGACAATATGAAAACCAGACATATTACATAAGTTAGTTCAAGTGTTTGTCCAGGCAGTCCTGTATTCAACATGGGGTCAGCAGGCTGGGAATTCACATGCTTCCAAGAACATTTTACACTGTACATTTACCATTGTCACATCATGAAAAACATGGGTTGCTATTTCTCTGCAAAAGCAATTCTATTTTTTCTTTATAAACCACTAATTAGCATAATTTTAATCTCTGACTACATCTCCAGCATCATGCTGCAAAATGTGCCCATAAATTACAGAGCTGTGCCTTACCTGTTCATCACTGTAAGATTGCACTTTGCTCCAAAAGAAACTTCCGTTTTATCAACCTTGTAACAGTAGTTGCCGTGTCTCTCCCATCCCTGGTTAGAGAATGAAAAATATGCTTATATGTAATAGCCTAATCTAGGCATTATCTTCAGGAGAAAATAAATTATTGCTAACACTGGTTGGTGCCCACAACCTGGCAGAGCAAATGCTAGAAAGACATGCAGTGTATCACATACAAAGTCCAGTATCATCAACTGTCAGATTCACAGTTCTACGAAATAATGCAACCACAGGAATAAAATACACCACTGTTTTAGCTCAACCCTGCAGAGTCTTCTGATCACTATGTGAGAGAGAAACACAAGGGCAACAGCCTAGTCCTATTCAAAACAATAGGTATTTTCATGCTGTTCCAGCAATGCCAGCATCCAAACAGAAGAATAATAAGACGGCATTGCTAGTGTCCCTTCTGGAAAAAAAAAAAAGTGTTATACTGAAAATGTGTGAACTCACAGAATTTCTCTATTATTCAAATATTTTCCCTACACTTACACTGAAATTTCAAGGAACATTACTGTGTTACCTGTTTGCTAGCCTATCAATACCACTGGGGTCTGAACAGCCCAGAAAGCTGCAACTTCTACGTGCTGTCAGTCTCTGAAGAGACGGAGTAAAAATACCCTAAGGTTGTGCAGAAAGAAAGATAAGGGGCAAATGTATTTCCTGTTGCAGACAATATGCCACACAAAACTGAATTAAATAACTCTGGAATAGCTAGTAATACCATCATAAGATTGTTCAAAACAGAAAAGACTCCTTTTCAAGGCTTATTTATGCTGTGACATGTCATACTTAAGCAAACAATAAACAAAATCCCACAAACAACAACAAAACCAGTAACAAACCCTACAAAAAAAAAACCAAAACACCAGCTTTATTCAAGCCAAAGAACAAAAATGAGAGCCAAGTGAAGCATAACAGAAACATAACCTCATTTATCAATCTCTGCATATCTTTATGATGCAAAGTGCTTACCCTACATTTTAAAATATGCCTAAAGCAAAAAACACAGAACAAACGGCATTTGAAATAACATATCTAGTAAAAGCAAGGGGTTTTTTCAAATAAACAAATAAATAAAACACAACATCTCCTGGGTCCAAGCTCATACTACTTTCAGCAAGAAACACAGTGGCAATACATCCAGAGCCTGCCTAGGAGAATCTGAAATTTGGCTCATACTACATAAATGTCCTTTTTCAGCCAAAACATTCCATAGACTTTATTGTATGGGAAGAAGGAAATGGGAAGCAGAGGAAATAAGTAATTTTATGCAGGTTTCTGAACCAAGTAAAAGAAACACAGACTTCCTATTACCTCTGACAAGGAACAATTTTTATCTGATTTTGTTTCATTCAAAATATCTCCTTTTTTCTTGCACACATATTTCAACTTTTCTTCACAGGATCTGACTCTCCACTGTCCCAACTGTGAGAAGGAAAAGAAAGAAGTATTAGAAATTCTTAAATCTTTCAACTTCCATAGTGCAGGGGCTGAGTTTTCATAAGGGGGAAAGTCAAAATGCCTCCAGTGTTTCTGCGGATGGGATGCCCTGGCTTATATGCATAGTTGCATGTTTGGAAGGGAGAGACAAAGGTGACAAATGTGGAGATGGGAAGATTCTGCATCACATCTGAAAAGGGCACAGCAGGCCAAGGTGGTTCCAGCTCTCTTGGATATGGGAAACAGGGGCAGGGGCAGTGCTCAGCTCTCTGCAGAGATGGGGAAGAGGCAGCTCAGAGGAGCTGGGCACAGGAGCTCCACTGCCAGCCTGGCAGCCCAGCAGGCAGATGCTTGCCCCAGTTTTCTACTGAATCTGGGAGATGGAATACAGCCTGCTCCCCTGCCCACTCATCTCTCTGACCTCCATCTCCCACACACCCCTTGCTGCTTCTGTGCTGTACCCCCCCAGCACCTCAACTCTCCTCTCACTGAGGTATCTCACTACCCATCCCAATAGGATGGCTCACTTTGGTCTTGGAGGCAGTTGAACCCAGCTTTTCCTTTCAATAGTCCTTTCTAGGTCTCTGCCACAGATACACAAGAATGCGGTAACCCAAAATACGGAGTGACAAGGACAACTGGCTGGCCAACAGCAGCAGCAGTTTCAGAGCTGTGAGCAGTTTCTTCCATTCTTTGCAGTACACAGCTATCCAATGTCAGCTAAACAATTTCAATAAATTTGATTGTAACAAAATTATTATCTGTATTTTAAAGATTATTCCAGAAATAAAATCAGTTATCTGCTTTTACCCTCCCCTTGACTTTCAAGCACATCAGTGTTGCCTCTACTATGACAGGAAAAAACTTTGAAAACCCAACACTGTATTCCTACCTCGCCTGAATATGACACACAGTTAGGAGTGCTGTTAAAAGGAACTCTTGGTTCATTCTGATCCCAATATGTAAAAACCACAGCTGAGTGATCGGACCATTTGAACAAGGTTGGTACATCATCATTCTTGAGACCCATCCATGTTTCTTCTTTAGCATCTGTAATTTAAAATTAGGACAACAAAGGCATTTCAAAAAGTATTCAAGCAAATTGGAAAGAAATGTCAAATCAGTAAAATTAGGTTTCTGTCACTATAGGGCACAAAAAAAAGCCATATTATTTTTCTTATCATCAGAAGGGGAATTTGAGACAAGTACGGTATATTTTTATTACCTTGTTTGTTAACTTATGTTCATAAATGTGAATAAATTTCACAGATAAGGTAATGAAAAAACCCTACAGAAATAAAGAAATAATGAACACTCAAGCAAAAAAACCTCAACAAAATTTAATTTTTAGACTGTACGCAAAAACATAAGGCCACGGAGTACAGATAACATTTATTAGTTCAGTGACCCAGCAGTCAAATATTGACCCAACTATCTATGACTCTCTTTGAATGGAAAAATTAAATACAAGGTACTAGGCAACTAGAAATAGGTTAGCCCAACAAATAAATAAATAAATGAAACGCTCAAAACAAAACAAAAGCTAATACAGAGGGACTGGACCTGAACAGCAACACTCAGCACTCATCTGGGTACAAGCTCAGCATTAGCACCTTCATTTAAAAGCTAGAGGTTATGACAATCACATGCTAGAACATGGGAAGCGGCTTGTACTCTATGGTGTGCAGCACTTGGTGTTGACCTTTACAAGTATCCCAACTCACCACTATGAAGCTTTGTAAGAACCAGCTCGACATCTGCTAATGAGTGTATGCTGATGAGGTTACTCTTATTTGCTTTGCACAACTCATCTGCCGTACTCCAAGGTGCCTGGTTGTTCACCAACATGTAGCAAAAACCATTATGGGGAAGCCAGCCTGCATCACAGTGAGTGTCCAAGTGTGTCCAAAACTCTAATAGTGAAGAGAAATGGAATTAGAGTTTTACACTGGCCACTGCAATGGATTGGCATTTCCTTAATATTTTAAATCTGGTAGCACCTTGAAAACAGCCAGAAAGCAGTGATCAGAACGTGTTCACATCTCTTCAGAGCAATTCAGTCAAGCAAACAGACTTCACTGAGCAGCATTATGGACACTCTTAATAGTTTGGGGCCACGAGGTAGGCAGGAGGAGAAAAAAAGTGAAAGTAAAAAGATGGAATTCATAACACAAAGCTGGTCGTAATGTAAGTGAAAGGTTCAGAAGTAATTGGAAGCAAGATTTCAAAAGTAATTAAAGATTTCAAAAGTAGTTAAAGGCAAATCAAGTTATTTCATTGCAGGACAGCAGCGCCCACAAAAGGTTGCTTGTTTTGTTCTGGCAGGGGTTTGCCCTTTTATAGGTCATTATTATCCATATGCAGCACCATGCATAAGACCAATTTTGAATAGCTCACAATGAAACAAATGCTTAGTTTTAAATATTTTTCTTCTGAACTAAGATATTCAAGAATTTAATCTGGTTTTAATGTATGCTGAAAAAGGTATCTAGTAATAGCCTTTCTGGTTCAAAATACACTACAAAGTAACAATAATTTTGGTTTTTATTTAATAAACCACTGTATAAACACTGGTAACAACTCTACATAATCCACTGAGAGGCCGGTAAATAGATAAGGACGGTTGGTTTTAAAAGAATCGTTTAAAAATTTGAACCAGTTTAGCTGAATTTAAACTGCTTACTAATTTTTTTCCTCAAAGGAACACACCTCCCTGGGGTAGCTGGAGAGAACGTGCCTTAGCCAGCAATACTTCATGACACTTTCCACCTCCAGGACACTGCTTCATCCTTCTTATCCCATAGTCCTCCCCTAATACAAGAACAATCATCTTCCAGTACAAGTTTTCCCATGAGAGCCCCACAAGCATGAGCGCTGGAAACCGAGTAAGGCCAAAGCACACATGGAAGAACAGGCCAGGGAGATGGGAAGCACCGGACATCCATCAGGAGGTAAACAGCCCAGCACACCAAAGCAGTTCTATGGACGCTGTGAAAACTGAAGGACTGTGTGTGTGTGTGTAGGGAGAACAGAATAAAAGGTTTAAACTGTTCTGGTTTTCCTATTGTAATATTTACTTTTATCTTGTAAGAGCTGTTATTGGTCCAGTCAAAATTACACACTGGGCAGAATAACAACTCTTGAATTTCGTTTTCTAGTGCTGGGTCTGGTTTCAAAGAATAGTAAGGTCATTTCACTACTTCTACTTGAATTCGATGGGGTTTGATCCAAGCCTCAGGTAGGTCCCATTTTATGCCAATACACACCGAGAGTGAGAGAAATGGGCTTAAAGCAGAGATGGAAAGGTTTGAGGTACAAATGCCAGTTCCAGACTTTCAGCAGCATGTGAAAGAAGGCACAAGCCAAGGAGGAAAACAATAAAAGGGTAGGACTGTGCTGGGAAATGTTTTACATGTGAATGAGAAAGCCGAAAAAAAACAAAAGCTGTTTGTGATGCATCATCTTGACACTGAAGCTACAGAGTTTGCTTCTGGTCTGCTAAAAAACCCAAAGCTGTTGTGCAAGTGTTTTGGCAAAGACACCTAAGAAGGCTTGAGGAAGGAAGACTCCATTAGTGAACATCAGACTCATCAACATACAAAAACAGAAATGCAAGCTGTCCTACCTGGGAGACTTGATACTTCTTTGAGTGACTTCTTACAAATATATGGAAGTGGAGCCCCACAATGGTAACTCTGCCACTGCCCTGAAGCGGCATTCATCACCACACAGCTAGTCCCATCTAGCGGGGACAGATTCTGCATATCTATAGCCAGGAACAAACAAAAACAGAAGACCACAAGTTATCAAACAGTAAGGTAGTAACTGCTTCTTTTTTCTATTGCTTTTCTATAGAAGAACAACATACTTTGCATAGTACAGCATCTTGTATTCGAAGAGCGTAACTTGAATGGTGGCATCTGTCCTACCATAGGTCCCACAGAAAGCTTTTGCAAGAGAGGAAGTTTCAGAATCAATTAATCTGGACTTCTTTTCCAATGTTTAATCATAGAACCAGGAGGAATGTTCTATTTACAACACAACAGATCCTTGGCTGAGCACTTTCCCAGACCAGAAAGATCTCAGGGGAGAACCCTTTTTGCAGCCCTCAGTTTCCTTTGGCAGACCCCCTCCAACCCCATCCAAACACAGCTCTGCACTCTTTCTCTCCACTCTAACCATAACCCTCACCTTAACAGAAACCTGAGACAAGGCCTCAAATTAAAAATATCAAAGTGCAGAACTCTTTTTTTGCAGTCCCCAGTTTCCCTCAGAGCCCCTTTGCAGCGGTACTTTTTAGCTTGCTCTTTCTCTGAGCCCCAGAGCAAACCTGAGTGGTGTCCTACACAGAGCAGCTCCCCCTGCTATGGGTTCATTCAGTCTCACACAGAAAAGGCTCAGGGTGGAGCTTAGCTCTTCATGGGGCAGTAGGACACAGACAGGGCCAGGCTCTTTTCAGCGGTGCACAGTGAAAGGACAAGAAGTAACGGGCACAACTTTCAGCCAGCAAAATTCCTGCGAGATACCAGCAAGTGTTCTTCACAAGAGACGTAGTCATTAGTATGTCTGCCGTGACTGCAGACTAAATTATGTCACTCTAACTCAGGATAGGCTGGTCTCTAGCCCTGCATTAGAGCCCTACAGTGTCATCACAGTTCCAGAAGAAGGTGCAGTCAGTAGTACGAGCAGCAGAAGTCTTTGACCTTTCCAAAAGAAAGATATTTGGAAAAATCTCACAGAAATTTCTTTCAAAGAAGTAACAGGAACCACTTCTTATTTTTTCACAGACTTCATATTGCAGCACTGTTCTAGAACTGAAGGAAGAAGGGAATTCCACTTTCAAGAGTTCAAAATCAGCCTGACGGAACAATATTAGCTTCAGTATTACTGATTATTATTCCTCCAGGATTTTCATGTATACACATGCATGGCATATTTGTGAGAATGTTACAAATACATGCTGAAAATTCCAAACAAATAAGACTCTCACCAGTTCTACTAGGAACATGGGAGTAATTAAAAAAGGGGTTTCAAAAGTTTTATTCTTCCTTCATCTTCACCTTGAAACAAATTTAAGCAACCTTGAAGTTTAAAAACACTAGTTAGGCTTCTAAACAATGTCAGTTCTTGCACATGCATCAATAATTGTAATATTTGAGGGAAGTCAATGACATTCTGTCAGTGGGGGGGGAAATTTAGCAGCTAAGGAAGCTGTAGATTCTTTACTAAAATGGACCTCAAAGATACTACTTAAGTTTTATGTTTTTAGAAAATTATTAATCTAATCATTCATAAATACAGAACAAGTGCAGAAAGATCCACTGGCTAGGAGGAAAAGATGCTTCTGAACTCTTAAAGGAAGTGGAACAACAATAATTGTTTTCATGAAACCCAAGGGAGAAAGGTTAAAAACAAACAAAAAAAGGCAAAGCAAAATATTATACTAGTTTGTGTTGTGAATACTGTTAATACCACTGGAAACATCATTACCTGGATGCCAGTTGAGAAAATTCAAAGGTTTGTGATCTGACCACTGCCAACCTCCAGAAACGTCCAGTTGATTTAAGCCAATCCAAAAGATCTCAGCAATGTCTTCCTTAGCTAGAGATAAACTTATTATATTTTTTAAAGAAAACAATTCACATAAAATGCTCATCTTTTATTGGTCTCCTTCACATTAAAAATGTGATCCGAAAGGGCACGCATTTGAGGAAAGATTGCTACTGTAGTTGGACATGCAGCCTTTCTTGAACTGAGGAGGAATTCACCCACATAAGTCTTCCTTCCCAATTCCTTCAGACATTTTTCCTTTGGTTTTATATTCCCAACAGTGCACTGATAACTCCTCCAGGTCAAGTGTGAACATCAGTGAGGACGATTTCATGACATGTGGGTAACACGCTGCTAAAACACCTACCACCACTCTGGCCTGTATTTGAGATTTTGGGGACATTCCTCATAAATACGCACAACAGGTAACCACTACAATGACATCACACAACTAAATTAAAAAAAAAAAAAAGCAACCACCTCTCAAGTGAGATTAGCAGCGTATTGTTGCTACACAGATGAAAGTATCGATGCATTTTAAGTACAGCCAAGTTTTAACCCATAATTTTAAGACAGAAACTAAAATGCTGTCTTCACTTTATGATAATTTGTCAGGACTTCCCGATATTCATATGTGAATAATTACACCTACCTTGTATGTAACTTAATTCAGATGCATTTTGGATGCTAAGTAAATCTCCCCCTTGCCTTTGACATGAAATATAAGCTTCCTTCCAAGAAAGAGCAGATTGTGTATTAAACTGGTAGCAACTTTCAGACCCTGGATCATGTTCCCAGATATCATGACAACCGTCCTCTGTTTAAAAGAAGCAGAAGGTACTTGTAACAACAACTATACTTGAACATCACAAACGTTTCAAAAGAAAAATTACAATACTGAAAGTCTAGCAACTTTTTATATTTTATATACATATACTGCAGACTGTGTGCTAATCGTCCTGTCAATGCTGCGACAGAAAAGAGACCTGCTTTTACCCAGCTTAACAGCAACGTGCTACACCAAGGTGGAGCTGTACATAAAGTAACAGAACACTTTCAGGATGTCTATTTAGAAAGCCAACATGCCTGGTTGTAAGCAGAATCCCCATTTGCCATCACGAGTATAATCTTCAGATGTGGCACACCATTTCCCACCCGTACGCATTTCATCCTGAATGCAGTCATGATGCCATGTCTCGTTATACAGAAAGGGGAACTCACAGGGTTTTCCATAGGAGTTCCCATCTTTTGTATACACCTCTGCGGGAAAAAAAAATAATTAAAGAAATATATATAAGGACAGCAAATCAATGTTATGGCTTGCTGAGACATAGTTAATTTCAAAGCATGCAAATTGCACTTGCAGTCTTAATACACTCTATCTTGTTACAGATAATATACAGCAATGCTAGAACTGAAAGAAATGAGAAGAAAATATTTTTCTGTACTTTTACTTCTGAGTGGGGAATAACACAGCAGAAGCTTATTTCCCCTTTCCTGATAAGTTAGGGACAAATACATTGTGCAGCTGAAATCCAGGAGGTTTGCACAGAGTACTGCAGAACAAAGCTCTAGGAATCAACACAAACAGGAGAGGGACCGGCACCGACTGGGCTTTCAGCCTAGCCACTCTGAACAATTCAAACACAAAGAAAATCGTGCTGTTAAATATGGTAAAGCAAGTTTTCACCACTTCTACCAGCAGGCATGAGATTTCAGATGAGACTGGCTTCCATGGCAAGTGGACAGACCACCAGACCTGACAGTCCAACAGGCTGCAAGTGAGCAGCATGCACTGAATTTGATTGCATATGATTGCATATTTTCCCATCAGGAAAGAAAATATCCTCAAATCCTACTGTTATTTGAGCTAACAGTAAAATTCCCATCAGTGTGAAGAGGACAGTGTCAGTTCTGATAGATGGTGGTTGACATTTCATAACTAAATAGGGTCTTATTAAAATAGGGGAGAAGGGATCTAAACATGCTAGGAAAGATACTCCATAACACAACTTCTGCAGTTGTGCATATTTATTTTTTTATTAAAAACCAGTTAAAGTTTCATACTTGAATATCAATACATCTCTACAGCAAAACATTCTATTGCTCTACTGATCAGTTTTACATATCACACATTTTAAGGATTTATTGGCACAGACATACATCAAAAAGCCCTTAACAAAAAAAGAAAAAAAATTAAAAGAAAAAAAGAAAATAAATCTCCAAACCTCTGTACAAACTCACCATGGTAAGGATACTGACATATATCGTCGGAGGAACTGTTGCTTCTCCACTGGTCTGTTGCATTTATGCTGGCGGTTACATAGGTACTCTTGACAGTCACTTTGTACTGAGATGCACCAAGGATGAACGCATCAGCACATCGCCACCACAGCATTAGTTTCGAGTTACAATCAACCATTTTCAAGCGAGACAGTGATGTGGTGAATATATCAAGTCCCAGGCACTGCTTGGACCCCAAATGAAAGAGGCGATTCTGGGATACCCATTTCCATAAAGCTTCACTTGTCTCCTCGCAGTCAGCTATCACTATCCGTGAGTTTTTAACTTGCATGCATTTGTTCAGTGTGTCATGGCGAATGGTAAAAACATCATTGCCTGGATAAGAACAAAATAAAAATCCACATACGGGTGTGATTCAGTATCATAGGATGTCATAGTTTCATAGGAAGTTAATTTGTAAAAGTGTAATCACATTCTCAGACATGCTACCAGAAAAGTACATCAACTGCTGTTTATACACTATACAATCTCTTTTCTATAAGCCACATTAAGTACATTTTCCTGCTCTTTAGTGAGTAATCTTCACTTCTGAGGGGAAAAAAAAAGATGTCTCAAAGTCATTATAAAATGAGTGGAGATAAAATTAGGCTGTTTTCTAAGTCAAATCCTATTGATGAGAACTCTTTCTTTAACACATACTGATCAGATCAACTCCTGATAAATTTGCAAGCTTACTGGGTAAAGAATCTTGTGTTCAGGCCCATCCCCAACTGCAGTCACACACAGCAGGTGCCATAAAATAAAATTAAAAATTACCTTCACTTAATAAGTATTTTTTTTAACTGTGCATCATATATGTTATACAACATGACAGGCTCATTCATGAACCAGTTTCTGGGTGCAATTGCAGAATTACTAAAATAACTGGCACTGCTTTTGGGAGAGAGTTTAAGAATGAATAGCCCACCAAAGATGCCACACAAAGATTAGGAGTATCTTTTTCAAAACAATACAGGAACCCTAGCTTCATTTTCAATTGTGACGCAACTGGTCACTGAAAGGAAAGAAAAAATGCTGGCAAAGCATAATATACAATTTTAAAGAGATATGGATCTCCCTACAGATACAAGATGACACCTCTGACAGTACAAAAGCAACACTATGACAAGTGGCAGTAAGCTTAAGCTAAGCAAGAAAAAAAATGTCCTGAAACTGTTTCTCTGCCACAATAAAGATGGCCTCATGGCATAAAACTTTCACTAACCAGGCTGAAATGGACCTTGGCTGTCCCAGACCTGTAAGGCTGCAACTCTGCTGTTTAAATAAAGAATCTGCTGAGTAGTGTTTTGTATTTAATAGTAATGCACTGTCAATCACATTCCTACTGTGTTTTTTTAATATGACTTAATAATAGGTTTGGCTGAACAGCAAGGAAAATATTCAGTGATGTTATGCAGTGAATTTTACCACTACTTTCCAATATACTCGTGAATTTTCCACTGTATAAGTGCCAAATTGTATCTAAATAGTACTGAGCTGGTAAAACTGTAAAGAATCTCTAAGTCAGCCACCTACTGGAGTGACTTTTCCTAAAGAGCACATTTTAATCAACTGTTTCTTTCATCCTCTCTATTAACTAAATAAGACATTTTAACAACCAACCCTGTTCTTTTGGTATCTTTTTACCCTACCGTTTTTCAGCACTATATCCGTTTTTTGCTTTTTCTTCTCCCCTCCAGACTTTCTTCTTCTTTTCAATTTCTTTTAATATGCTCTTGACGTCTTCTCAGATCTTCCCTTTCCTCATTCTTCTTTCACTTTTTCCCACACAACCCTCATTCTGACAGTAAGAATAAACCCACTTTTTAAAATTTCCTGAGAAAATCCACTGATACTGTCACAACAAATCCCTCTGTACAGCAATTCATTAATACCAGTGCTCAATTACTGCAGTTCAACGATCTTGCCATGAAGTTTTATCTGACGTCTTCAGCTACAAAACCGAGCCTGTTTCTGTCAAAGGATATCAAAATATGCGAAGTGCAACTATTTAGCGAAGAGCTGAACTTGTTTCCCAGCCGCTCTCACCAAGCTATTGGCGTTGGCTAGCAAGAATTTGCTCAACATGAAACTTTTCCACCTGCGGTCTGGGTGAGCCGCCTGACTCTCTCCCCGAGCATAAACTGCGAATAGAAACGACGGCTTGAGGCGCCGCAGGGGACCTGCCCAAGTTCGGGTTATTTCTCCTTTGGAGGGAACAGGCCAAAGACTCGCTTACCTCCCACCGCTCTGCTCCGCGCCGCCGGCCCGGCGCTGTACCGGCTCGGGGGCGGCCCCGGCACCGCGGGCGCCGGGAACGTGGCACCGGGGGCTGCGGGGCAGCAGCTCTTTTCGCTGCTGCCCAAGCGAAGCGCACGGTCCGGGATGGAAGTTTGGGTTTTTTTCCTCCCCTCCTCACTCTTCCTTGTAAGTTTCCCACGTTGTTTCCACACAGTCGGACTTTGCCACCTAGCGCAACACCCGGAGATGCCGGGAACCGCCGGGGCAGAAGGCCGGTCACTGCGCCCCCTTCCCCCTTCGGGCACCCCCCGGAGCGCAAAAGGGCCCTCCGTGCCCCTTGCTCCACTGCGCACTCGCGCAGCACCTCCGCCCTCGCAAGGTGGGCACCCGGCTTACCTGAGAGGTCCCGGCGGGCCGCGCAGCAGACGAGGAACCAAGTGAGACCGCAGGCGGCCAGACAGAGCCCCCCCGCCCGCGCCATCCTCCCGCGGCCGAGTGCGCAGGCTGCGCGGAGCGGGCGCGGTGCCGGGCTCGCTTTGCCGGAGCGTCGCGCCCGCCGCCAGCTGCCTGGACCGCGAGCAGCCAGCCGGATTGGCCCGTCTCGGGAAGCGTCACTTGTTGCCAGGAGAAGAGCGGTCCCGGGTTTGCGGCCAGGGGCGGGGCCGTGGCTGGGCGGCTGCTGGGTGTGAGAGGTCGGGGCGGCGGGGACGGGCGGGCCGCGGCTGCCCCGCCGGGAGCAAAGTTACAGCGGAGGGGAGTGAGACACAGAAAAGAGGAGGGGGAATCGCAAGTGCAAAAGACGAGGAAAACATGGGGAGATGAAGGGGACATGAGAGGAAAGGAGAAAAAAAAAAAAAAAGATCAACAGTGAAAGAGAAAAAGGAAGCAGAAAAAAAATTAGGAAAACACAAGGAAAAATTGAGAAAAAAATAGAAAAGCAGACCTAATTCCTAATTATTGCATGGTAGTTGAAGTCCCGTGCCTGTGACACCGCAGGGCCATACTTCAGCGCCAGACACTCCCACCGCGCTACGGACCTGCACAGGGACCAGCTGGACCTTCGAGAAGCTGAAGGAGGAACAGAGGCAGCCGGGCAGCCTTGCTGTGCTCGCTGACAGTTTTCTGGTGGCTAGCAGCTAAAATCGTAATTGTCTGATCTGTTTCTGCCGGGGAAGGGAGAGGAGGAGATGAGATTTGGAGCAGTTGAAATAACTGTTGCTCAGAAAATTACCATGCTGGTTACAGGAAGTTACAGAACCAAAAATAAAAACACAAAGACTCGGAGAATGAGTTGGCCTGAAGGAGGAGAAGAGAAAGAAGGAAAATTGACAGAAGTACGTAAAATAAAAACACATCTGTTTATATCTGTGCATTAGGTGATGTGGTGCTGACCCAGAAGAGCTGTATTGATCAAACCCCAGCTGTGCAAGAAAAGTGCTTGCAAAGTCACAACAACAACAAATTGGCTAGGAAAATCAATTGTGATTAGACTTGAAGGAGCAGCCATTCAGGGAAACAAGTACTAGATTTTCATAGATGGGAAGCCCAGCATGCAGTCTGTTTTATGTGTTTCAAATGTGCCCATCATGTAGGAATCTGGAGACCAGGAACACAGGAGTTGAGAGTGTGCTAGGCTGGAAATTGAGCAGAAAGATGGTGAACACAACCAGGCATCTGTAAGTGAGCAAACTGCAGAACAAGACCTGGCTGCCAAGGCGGGAGCTACTTGAAAAATCAGAAATCAGATTCAGACAGAGAGTGGTCCATAGCTACAGCAAAAGCGGAACTGTGCTACAAGAAAGAGTTTGTTTTCTGGAAGAGCAAAGATCTAAAGTCTCCATGCAGAGTGGGAGGCAGAAATTCCCCACTGGTGAGTCTGATACAAAAGCAAGCTATTGAAACTAAAATTAAATACGCGGTGGGATGGTGTGTCTCTTTTTAAATAAAATAAAAAGACAAGAAGCAGTAGGTGTGAACCCTGCATCCCTGTGAACCTTTCCGAATGTGTGTTAATTCTTATGTAATAACTGACTGTCCTAGTCTTGGTATAAAGACTAGTAAAGCATTTAACTTTGAAACTAATAGCTTGTAGTGCATATTTACTGAACATACACCAGCAACTCTGAAATTAATACCATCCTATTTACCAAACATGTATCAGCAAATATGTATATTAATAGGGGGGAGGTTCTCTTAAGTTATCTTAATGTACATAACATATGCTCTCCAAATCCACTTCCACTTTGAGGTCCTTTTTCATTTATCTGTTTATAAAATACCATACCAAATAACACAGGATAAGACCCTGATCCTGACTCAGAAATTAAACGATGTCAAAGAATAGGAAAGATTGCTGCCATTTGCACAGGTGCTTCTTGGTTTCAGTTTTGCATGCACAAGCATGCCCTACACTTAAACTCTGTCATACATTAATGTAAGAGGAGATACACAATGTATAGCCCTTATGAGCCCACCAAAACACATCTCTTCCCTCCAGCCTCCATCCAAGCAACAGACAGATAAGAGTATATAGACTCACACCTGTACGACTGTTTGGTTAAAGTGCTTTACACACAAAACAAGAAGCCAGTGTTCCGATGACGGAAGTTTAAAAAATAGGAAGTTATTAAAAATCACATATAAACAGTAGTCTTACTGTTTTTCTTATCAAAAGGTTTTTTTAAAAAAGCCTGAACACAAATACTTTTATTTTGGTTTGTGGTTTCTTTTTTCTTTTATGGCTTCTACTAAGGCAAAATAAGTTGCGGTACAATGTTTTGTGGTCTGTGGAAATGATCGATTAAAAGCTAATATGCAAAATGTGTTTTTTAACCCTTCAGTGGGCTTGCACAGTGTCTGTGTGGCTAACCAAGTTTTGTGCATTCTGGTGCTATGCACTCACCCACTAAGGCAGAAGTCTGTCAGTCAGCCCGGCAGCCTGTGCGCGACAAAACCCACTGTGACAACACTGATCTCTGCAGGACCACACACAGGCCGGTGTGTCAGGAATCAGAAGGATCTGGGCACTGGAAAACATCCTTTGATATCTCATATCCCAAGAGCTCAACCAGAAATCCACAAAACCCACCCATAAAAACCTACCCCCATGTCCACTGAAAGACCACCAGTTGCCACCAGTAACTTCCAGGCAGCCAGCTCCTCACCTAAGTGAAGTCAACATGCTTCTATCTCCCAAAAAGGCTGGTGCACATCAACATTTATACAACTGGTGTCTGTTTCTGGTATTAGTTCTGCTACATGCAGTTGGAGAGAAGAACTTGGAAAGTCACCTCTTTCCTCTCCCCCCATAGTACAGCATATTTCTCATCCCCAAAAAGGTGAGAAGTTCCCGCATGTCTTTGTAATGGAGCTAGATTTCAAAGGCAATATCTCAAACAACCTTTTCTCAGCTGAATTTGCTGATCCTATGACCTAAGCAATCTCTGATGTGGAAGATTCTTGGCTTCCTCTTGTCATTCATGTTTTAATCACGCCAGATATAAAAGAGGAGGATTAAAAATATTTCCTTGAGGTAGATGGCTGTAAAGGGAGCAATAACAAACCAACCCGTATTTTGGAAAGAACAGTGCAGGAAAAATCAAAATAAGTGTATGTCATATGATAACCTAAGGAAATCTAATATAATTTTCTGTTTACTGAAAAAGTGGGTTTGTACTAAAACTTATAACAGTGCCAAAGCGTACTTCTTAAATGATTTATCAGTGAGGCTTCTGCATTTAATGTGAGCTGTGCAGCAGCATTACTCACAGCATAATCAATGAATAATTTCTGTACTGCAAATCACAAACGTTATCACGTCCCCATGAATACCTACAGCTCATTGCAAAGCAGCACTAATAGCCAAGCAAACTTCAAATATGCCTACAGAGATAACCAAATACAGAATTTCAGATACAGGAGGGACCCAACCACAGAGCTGAGAGTAATGCACAGCAGCCTTTTCTCTTGTTTTCAAGCAGATGACTTTTCCTTTCCAGTCATAAAAGCCTTTCGAGGTGCCAACATCATGACTAAGAGCCTTGTATTTCTAGCAGGAGTCTTTCTTGCTCTTCAGCAGATAATTTCTCTGCTTTTATGCCCATATGTTTATAACAATAGCACTACCTCCAGAAAGTGTCAACACCTGTCTATCTATAAATCTCCACCCTCTCTCTCTTCTGTTCACCACATGAAACAGATACTTGCATGAACAACCTTCCTGCCTCTTTTACAATCAATACATTGTAATCCAGTTTTTCTGGCTAGATTGAGTGTATCCACATGACACTGAGCACAAAGGGAATGCTGGACAAGGATTTTCTACCTCCAGCATCTCTCAGGAGTGGGAAGAGGCTCTGGAGATGGTAATTTCCACTCTTCTCTGCTCCCACCAGCAGTGACTTTGAAACTGTGACATCTGAACAGGGAACACTAGTTGCTTATGACTTTTTCCACCTTGCAACACTCGTTCTTGCAATACCCGGGCCCTTACAGAAATAAAAAACCCAAACCAAACCAAACAAACAAACCCCACCAAACAAATGCAGGCTTACGAGAGTTGCAGGAGCACAGTTATTTCCTGAGGCACAGGACTTTCTCTAAGAAAGTCATTGTGCCTGCAAAGCAGCCATCAGACAAAGATTTCAATCCTACCTAGAGTCTGCTGCTAAGTTTAATATTAAAACATGGCTCTGGTTTGAATACAGCATTTGCTAACTATTTAAAGTATCATGGACATGTTTAAAGATTAGTTTAGCATAAGAAAAAACTGGATAATTGTGTGGCTAAAAGTGATATGATTCTGGTTTTTGACATATACATGTTCGGTTTGATTGAGTTAATCCCATACATGGCCATGAAAACAAAAATCAGTAAAATTTGAAGGGGATGTGACAAGCATTCAACAACTTATTTGGATACAGAGAGGTGGTGCCTAGAGGGGTATTTAAGCAATAACTCTGATTTGTTTTTGCATTAACGCCACCTGGATGGTCTTTTCTTCATGGACACTCACTCTATTTGGTGGCTTGCTTTTTTAACTGGATGTTGAGGACTTAATTATTTTTAAACATTAAAGAATATTTGGCTTTTAGCAAAAAGGGAAGACAAAGGAAAATAGCTTTCCTCTGTTGTGGCTTTAGATTTCCTGTTTCAGTGGCAGCAGCCTAACCTTTTAGCACATTATGAAACCATTATATTGCACAGTAAACTGAAGATGAAATCACACACTCTGCTGAATTTTTATGTAGTTCTGACATCTCTTTAACAACCTCTATATGAATCTTTGGCATGAGTTCCAAGGTTTTGAGGTTTTTCATTACATTTGAAGGTTTTATTATTGTTAGGGATTCTTATATTTGACACTCTGGAAGTGTCATCATTTATAAGAAATAGTCTGTATGTTATTATTACATTTTAGAGCCTGTTCTGTTTCTCCCACTACACAGAAACGTGGTAGGTAAGTTCCAGAAATAATAAAAGGAATTACAAACTTCAGTCTAATAGCAACCTCCTTTATTACTCAAATGTGATGGCGCAAACTGGTGCAGCGCTGCCGCCAGGTCTGTCCTGCTGTGTATTCAAGTTCAGATTTGACAAGGCCTACCGAAATACCAGAAACGGGTCTGAGAAATAAGGCAAAGAAAGGAGTGTGGACACATGCACTCAGCATCTTTGTTTGTTGATAGCAGGGAATGTCTTTCTCTGTGTGTTTGTTTGGCTTTGCCCTCCTGCTGGGATCTCTGTGTGCTCCTGGAAAAACAACAAAATAATACAAATTGTGCTTTAATATTCAGAGACCTGCTTAAAATCTTAAGGTAAGTGGTAAATTATACTTCTTTGTGGCACTTTAAGAAAAGGTCTCTGACACCTGTACTGAACAATTTTAATGGAAATGGTGCCTCGGTGTAATAGTTCTGCCGAGAGTGTTAATATGCTCAGTCTCCTCAAAAGCTCTTTTCCATTGTTACTGTGCTGGTGTAGGATTAATACTCAAATTATGCTTGTGGGAGCTTGCAACTCAGATGATATTTCATGCCACATTACATTTGTTGCAAAAAATGTAGTTTGAAAAGAACATCATTTATAATTTGGGAAATGTTTTCAAGCAAATAAAAATTAATTCAGGTGGAAGAGCTTTTAAATCTAAACAAAGAAATATTTTTTTCTTCTTTGAACATGCAAAGCAGAACAGTTCCCTAAAAGTGCTGGGGAAGAGCCTGTGGTTTTGAGTCTCACGTGATGTTCTGGAGGCAAAATTCAACTTGTTGGAAGGAAGATGAAAATAAGACCCTCTGCAATGGCGCTCTCCAAAATGCTCCCACTGTCTAATGTGTGATCAGAAAGAGACAAAATTTCAATGTGGAGCTGAGAGGATGGTCTAAAGAGCAAAATTTCATATTGATCTGCACTTGGGAGCACTTATGAGATATAAAGAGCCTGTTTGGAAAGGGTGGACTCATTGGGGGCATTTAAGGTTGTGACTGATTAAGCTATAAATTGAAGAGCAGCAGGCGTGGGGAGCACAGTTCAGTATGCCACCAGCAAAGACTTAGACATTGAGCCTTTCTGAGTGCAGGAAAGGCCAGAGAACAGAAATAAGGAATGGAAAACAGAGTGCCTTTCAAAATGGGAGATGAAGAAAGAAACAAACACTGCAACAACATGTACTTTTACACAAATGCTAAAAATGCAGTGAATAAATAGAGGGAAATCAAATGCTTAGTCTTATGTGAAGACAATGACATGATAGACACGTGTAGGACATCCTAGTACCAGAACATAAATATACAGAGAAGAGTCACCTCTGCTGGTGATGGAGTATTGAAATTTATTAGTGAGATCTTTTTGTCAAATCAAATGAACGAAGTAAGGACCTAGCAGGTGGCACAGAATCCACATGGACTGAAATCTCAGCTTTAAGCATATGGGGTACTCAGTCTGCGGACTACATGCCTGACCAGAAAGCAGAGAGGGTGTGCTGACAGAGATCGATGGGCAAAGATGGAGGGAAGTATCACTGAAACTGTGCTTCAGGTAACCCCTGTGTTGTCCTGACATTGCAGCACTGGAATATAACACAGACTACGTAAGACCCCATTGATGCTGCTTCACAAAGAGGCTACACAGGGAAGCCACAGAAGAGATGCAGCCCTTCATTTGGTCCTCATTAATGTGCCAGATCTTGTCCTATATCTTCAGTTCACAGTTGCTGTTCCTGTATTTATATTCAAAATTCCCATGGGCTTGACAAAGGCCAAGCATGCACAGCTGTTACACCCAGCTTCAAAGGGACAGAGACATAGCAGTGATAAAGCTTGTGAAGAGGAAACAAAAAGGAGCATCTAGGAACAGTAAATTCTTACAGGTGGAGCTGAATTTCCTGAAGGATGCACAGCACAACATCACTGTACACCATCTACTAAAGTCCTGAGAACTACCCTGTCTCCCTGAAAATAAGACCTAGCATGATTTTTCAGGATTTTTGAGGAGGCTCAAAATGTAAGCTATACTCCAAAAATAAGTCCTTTTTACAATTCATAAGAATTGTAAAATTCCTAAATTTGTAAAATTAAGTAGCATTTAAGTGTAAGTAGTGTCCAGGCAGCTGTACATGTAAAAAAGTAATAAGTTTTGCAGCAAAAATTAATATAAGACCCTGTCTTATTTTCAGGGAAACAGGGTAGTAAAAGGAAGTGGGCACAGATAATCTCACCACAGGGTAGATTATTAGAAACAAGAAGTTGAACTCATCTCCAAATGAAAAAAAAAAAAACAGAAAGGATTGTAAAGTGACATACTAAAGGAAAAAAAGTGAAAGAACAATTAAAAAGTGTGAGCAACAGCTAGCAAAATGAATCCAAGCTAATATTAAATCTGTCTTTAGACATATCAAGACCAAGAAACCCATCAGACTCTGGCAGATCAAATGAAAACTGCAAAGTAAAAAGAGGACAGGCCAAAACATTCGCAGAGAAGCTAAATGATGTATTTGTATGTGTTCACTGGAATAAGCAGATGATTTCCATATTTAGAAAGTCTGTAATCCAAAATATGCAGAGTAACAAATCTCCAGGACTGCCTAAGGGAGTGCAGATAAGAAATAGCAGATCTGTTGATGGACCTACCTTTCTCTTGAAGCTTCCTCTGCCTGGAGACTGGAGAGTGGCAATGTGACACCAATCTCTGAAAAAGATTCCAGGGGGAAAATGAGGGGACAGGATGGACAACACTAAATGCTGACAAGCTTAACATCAGTGCCAGGCAAAGCAGCAGGAACTGTGATAAAGGATAGAATTAGTGTGCACCTGGATAAATATGATCTTTTTGGGCAGTGCCAACACATCTTCTCTAAACATAGTAACTACCATCTAGGCCTCTAGAGTGTTTTGGTGAGGTCAGCAAGCATGTGGACAACAGTGATCTGGCTGATATGGTCCACCAGTAATTTCTTGAACTGAATTAAAGCTCCTACTGGGTGAACAAATCAGCAGACACTCTGAACTGGAACTTGCTGTTCACATTTTCTATTGATTTGAGGACATTTTATTATAAATAAATTATTTGTACCTTACTCTTTTTGTTTCTGAGAGTGAGATTGAAATAGCTTTTGTTATTACCGACAGCTTACATGACGCTGGGACTTGAACAAGAACTACCTGTCTGTGACTCAACACTCACATAACTTGAGATAATGTTTGTGGGTGGACAGTGCATACAAATGAGCTTATAGAACTTTTCTCTATGCTTGACACCATGGGTAAATCAGGGAGAGACTATGAGAGCATTGCTATCAGCTTTTCATCACTGCACAAGTACAGATGGTGAGCTGGTTTCAAGCACTTGACGCATAATATATGAGGGGAAATGTGGTAAATGAAGACAGGACAGAACAGCACAGATCCCTTATGACTCAGATCTGCAGTGCTCTGCAAATGCACTAAACATTTACAAGCTTCTAGGCAAAACTTCAGAGTATGATAGATTTCAAGCTGAAAAAAACCTAATTATTCACTATTTGATCACTACAAACATCACCTCTATGTATGATGTACTCCCATTGTGGAGACCGTAAGTTGTGTCCAAGCTGAACCTGTTCCTGGCTTTGATTTCAAAGCCCAATTTTTATAGTTCCCCCCCTCGCCCACCCAAACTTTCCATACATTTCAGAACCTACTCTACTTCCTCTGCTGAAGATTACAAGGAGTAACTCTGCTTTTTGTGGTATCTTATGGAAGACTGACTAACAACACTGTGTGAGTACCTCTAGTTAGATTTTTAATGGGAAAAAAAAAAAGGAAAATGATCATAATACTATATATTCACTAAAATAAATATACAGTCCTATTACCACTTTTTGATTTGTAAACATCTTCATTCTCAATATATTTAAATCAATTGCAAAACACTAAAAAAATTGAGAATGAACAAAGGTTTGTAGTAGTGAAGAGAATGCAACTGCATGTAGAGCTCTAGTTATCAATCTCCTTAATTTGTGCTTAATTAAATAGTCCTATTTCTTTAAGGAGTGCATCTACTTTATTTATTTATTTGGTTTTGGTCATAATGTACCTATAGTAGTAAAACATAAATTTGTACATATGTTCTATTAAACAGCAGCACTTAACTCTATGAAGTTCATAAATTTCTTAAGGTTTGTGTTTATTTCTCAGTGCTGAAACAATTTGGCCATGCAAAATGACTAGCACATCTCCCTGCTTAGAGGAGGGTCAGCTAGAGCAGGTTGCCCAGGGCTATGTCCAGTTTAATTTTGAATATTTCCACAGATGGAGACTCCACAACCTCTCTGGGCAATCTGCTCCAGTGTTTGACTACCACTACAGTAAAAAAACCTGTTTGTTCTTTTTAAAAAGGATTCCCTGTATGTCAGTTTGTGCCTGTTGCCTCTTGTCCCTTCACTGAATGCCGCTGAGAGAAAGAGTCTGGCTCCATCTTCTTTACTCTCCCCAATATGAGGTATTTAGATACATTGATAAGATCTCCCTGAGCCTTCTCTCCTCCAGGCTTAGCTCTCTCAGCCACTCCTCAGCCAGTCCCATAATCATCTTGTGGCTCTTTGGTGGATTCAGTCCAGTAAATCCATATCTTCCCTGTACTGGGGTCTCCAGAATTGGATCCAGCACTACAGAAGTGTCTTGCCAGTGTTGAGTAGAGGGAAATGATCACCCACCTTTAGCTGCTGGCAACACTCCTCCTAATGCAGTCCAAGATACTCTAGGCCACCTTTGACAGAAAGACACATTGCTGGCTCATGCTGAAGTTGATGTTCACCGAGATTCCCAGGTCCTTTTCTGTAAAGCTACTTTCCAGCCAGCTGGTCCCCAGGTTCTGTTAATGTGTAGGGGCATTACTCTCCAGGTGCAGGATTTGGCATTTTGCTTTGTGGAACTTCATGTGATTCCCTTTGGCTGATTCTCCAGCTTATTGAGATCCCTCTGAATGGCAGTATAACATCTGGTGTATCAGCCACTCCTCTCTGTCTTCAGCTCTCTGCATACTTGCTGCAAGTGCACTCTGTCCTGTCATCCAGGATCATCAATTAAGCTGTTAAACAGTATTGGACCCATTATTGACCCCAGTAGTACACCATTTGTGATTGGCCTTCAGCTGGACTCCATGCCATTGATTATAATCTTTTGAGTCTGGCATTTCAGCCACTTTTCAATCCACTGTGTACTTGTTTACTCAGCAATTTGTTAATGAAGATACTATGACAGCCAGTGATGAAAGCCTTGCTAAAGTTAAGATGATAAACATCTTCATCTCTCTCCTCATCCACTAATCTGGTAATTTAGTCACAGAAGGCTATCAGGTTGGTCAAGTACAATTTTCCCTTCATAAGTTCATACTGATGACATAAATTATCTTCATGCCCTTAATATATTTGGAGTTGGTTTCCAGAATTATGTGCTCCATTACCTTCCCAGGTATTGAGATAAGGCTGGATGGCCTGCAGTGCCCCAGTTCCTCCTTTTTCATCTTGAAGCTAGGCATGATACTTGCTTCTTCCAGTCCTCCTCTGATCACTGTGACATTTCAAAGACACTTTAGTCTGGCCTCACAATGGCATCTGGCCATGGTAAGTCTTCACTGCTCCAGATGCTCCCACTTGTCTTGGGCTCTTGGCATTCCTGAAAGCAAATCTTACCAGTATAGACAGAGGTGAAGAAGGCATTGAGTACCTCTGTTTTTTCCATGTCCTTTGTTACCACCAGCCCACTCAGCGGCAGGCCAACATTTTCCCTAGTCTTCCTTTTGCTGCTGATACACCTGCAGAAATCCTGACAGTGCAGAGCTATTCAGCTTTATCACTCTTCTCTAAACTGAACTGGTCCACTATGAAAGTTCCCAGACAAAGAGAAGATGCTGCTGTCCCCTTTTTAACAAATACACAGACAGTTTGGGCATCTTTGCTATGACAGACTCAAAGGCAATCCCGTTTTCTAAGAGGAATCTGCACTCACATTGATCCAGGTGAATTAAGCAACCACCAGGCTAAAGCAAGTTCTCAGCGTCTCCTGTTGGAGCTGATCTCCTTTATTCAAAGTACTGAAATATTTATTACAGCACACAGCGGAATTTAGGTCTCCCTAGTCTCTTTCCCCACAAATGAGTACTGTTACTACTGAAGCACAATCTCACTCGTATTCTCATTGTGACCAGCTGAACGTTTACTTATTGGTATAAAGTCCAATGGTTAGACTATGCTCCCCTCATGAATCTAGCCCTGGTCTTGACAACCTGAAGTCTTCAGAAAGACAAAGTGCTAAACTATATGGATTTTAACTAACGCAGTCACAGAAATTGAATGCAATTGCAATCCTACCTTAAAAATAGAATGATCCAACCACTAATTTCAGAAGTGAATCTTTATGGCAACAATAACCATATTTGTAAAACCTAGCATTTATCTTTAACCTTTACTCCCACACACTTTCATAGCCACGAGCCCTGCCAGAGAGGACATGACAGACACGGCAACGTGGGAACAAGCAGAAGGGAAGCCAAGAGTCTTGACTTTAAAAGCACAAGTTAGTGGAGACTCCAAGTCAGAGTATATTTTATTCATCTAACAAAACATGTTAAAACACAAGCATTGGACATAAAAAGACAGCATGAGCAAACACAAACATAGTGCTAGCGATCACTTTAAACAGAAGGTGCCTTCAATTAGTTTATTGTTAAAAACTGTACCATGGATTTTGAAAGGATTGTTAACGCTGTAATATAACGCCATAACAATGCTGTAACAAAACAAATTTTGGATGGTAATCTCACATTTTTAACCCAATACATAACTGAAAATAAGAGTTGGTATATCCATTTCATTACATTGACATTTAGCTCCTTCCTGTTAGTGCTATTAGGTTGAACTGAGACCAAAATTTAGTTCAAGCTTAGTCAGAAAAAAAATAGCTTTGGAAATTAAATTTTACCACCAATTTTCTGACAAAACATGTGTCTGTCTGGCATCAGAAGCAGTCTGGAAATGGTAATGGAATGAGGTACTTCACACTGTTCCTGAAAAGGGGTTTCCCCTTAGTAACAAGGTATTGTTTTTGCAACTTGCATGGTACTTGGCGATCATTCTCCCTAGAAGACCGCCAAAGAATAATTTTTTTCCCTCATTTTATATGTGGTATACTGAAAGCAAAAAGCACATGAGTTGGCCAAGATGACTTAGTGATAGTAGTGAAGCCAGGAAACAGAGCCTGGACCTGCCTAGCTCCCAGCACCAGCCAAATCCTTTTGCCTGTACCTGCCACCAGACAGCACAACAGCAAAATGCATGGCTTTTCCTCTCTCTTTATTTCTCCATTTCAGAAGAAATCCAGGCAAAGACTGGTTGATTCATGACACAGTCACTGACCATTGCTCTGATGTAATTTGGCTACTTGTTTGCTATTAGTATTGGAACTGCCTAAGCAAAGACACAGCGATGTATGCCCATGCATGTTCAATATTCCACCTGCTAGATTTGTTTGCTTGGTGGGGGGGGGGGGTGGATTTTGTGGGGCTATTTTGTTTTGGTTTTGGTGGTGTGATTTGTTTTTTGTTTGTCTGTTTGCTTGGTTTGGTTTTTTGTTTGTTTATGGTTTTGTTTGGGTTTGGTTTTTTTTTGTTGGTTGGTTGGTTGATTGGTTGTTTGGGTTTTTTTTTGTTTTTTTCCCACAGTAGCAGGATCAGAGCATTAGGACGCACAATCTAAGGCATCTCATACAACTGGCATTCTACCAGCAGGAGTCAGAGTTGGGTCCCTTTTGCACTAATTACTATAAAAATGTGTAGATTTTTCTGATCTGATCTTGAAGTGTATAGTAACACATTAAGATTCTCATTCATGGTCATTCTTGGATGCATGAGTTTAATGCTGTCTGTCAAAAATACTGTACATGTTCACTATATATAACTGGTTGCAATTTAAATCAGTCCTGGGAGGGACAGAGGACTGTTGCAATATTCTAGAAATGACACACTTATAATTAATCCAGTTTGTCATTTGCAATGGCTGTCAGTACACACAGACACAAGTTACAGCAATGCAGCTAAAGAGAGTTGCAAATAATCAGAGATTAAACAAGTTCAGAAGGTACAATACTAGCTATCGTATTGCCTACAGGATATTACTTTAGCTAAGCTGGTAATACAACCTACAGCGTTAAAAACAAGTAAAAAATATGCACATCTCTGGTATTAAATTAATTGTCAAGCAATTCAGCTTTAAAAAGCTTGCCTAACAAAAACAAGATTTTTCTCTAACAATCTGACACCTAAAATGACTACATACTGAATTACGAGGAACAAAACAAAAATCAGTTTAGCATCCCACATGATCTATTTGTTTTAAACAATAACACATTCTGCTACATCTGTTTTGGCACTTACTTGCTAACAGCAGATGTCTCTGTGCTGCAACCAACATATCAAGCAGGAAAAGAGCTCCAATATTAAGCAAATGCTGAAAGCTGCTCCTAAATTTATTTTCCTCCCTCATCTCTTTTGTTGTTGTTGTTTTGTTTTTCTGTTTCCATTTCATACTATAATTAGAGCTAAGACTTACCACAAGTTAAACACTGAACTTCACTGCACTGGAATTTGGTATAGTGCCCATATCTAACTCTTGCTTTCTTCTATCCCTAAAATACCTGAAATGGTGGAAAAGAACCTGCATGTAGTGTATAGCCACCTTTCTGGCCAAGTTATAGAGGAACAAGTAGAGCATCGAGGCAGAGCAAGATGTAAATATGTCACAGCAGAGCCTACTGTCCAAAGACTATTATGCCTTTTTTGTTGTTGTTATTTATATTTTTAAATTAGGTATATGAATATTTATCACAGTAGCTTTAGAATAATATTGTCCAAGGCACAGTATGCAGTTTGATGCTCCTCTCCTCTTTACAGCTTTGAAGATCCCCTTTTCCTTATTACAAAGTGGTCAAGAGGCTGACAATAGTCTTTCCTCCCGTCTTGTGATTTCTATTGCAATAAATAAATAACTTCTCTTCATTCCCTAAAGTCATTCCTTACTGTTAGACTTATTTCAGCCTCAGGACTCAGCATACTATGGAGAGAAAATTCAGTCTAAGACTGAATTCTTACCTATCTTGAGGAATTCAGTCATATAACACAAACTGTCTCCTCTCTTTCTGCTAAAAACACAAGCCACAGTGTACTTCTTTTCAAAAGGTTCCAGTATAGGCTGGGAAATTACATATTAGAGAGCAGTGTAGGGGAAAGGGACCTGGGGGTCCTGGTGGACAGCAGGATGACCATGAGCCAGCACTGTGCCCTTGTGGCCAGGAAGGCCAATGGCATCCTCGGGTGTACTACAAGGGGGGTGGTCAGTAGATCGAGAGAGGTTCTCCTTTCCCTCTACTCCGCCCTGGTGAGACCCCATCTGGAATATTGTGTCCAGTTCTGGGCCCCTCAGTTCAAGAAGGACAGGGAACTGCTGGAGAGGGTCCAGTGTAGGGCAACAAAGATGATTAAGGGAGTGGAGCATCTCCCTTATGAAGAAAGGCTGAGGGAGCTGGTTCTCTTTAGTTTGGAGGAGACTGAGCGGTGACCTTATTAACGTTTATAAATATATAAAGGGTGAGTGCCATGAGGATGGAGCCAGGCTCTTCTCGGTGGCAAACAATGATAGGACAAGGGGTAATGGGATCAAGCTGGAACACAAGAGGTTCCACTCAAATTTGAGAAAAAACTTCTTCTCAGTGAGGGTGACAGACACTGGAACAGGCTGCCCAGGGAGGTTGTGGAGTCTCCTTCCCTGGAGACATTCAAATCCCGCCTGGACATGTTCCTGTGCGACCTCACCTAGGCGTTCCTGCTCCAGCAGGGGGATTGGACTGGATGATCTTTTGAGGTCCCTTCCAATCCCAAACATACTGTGATACTGTGAAAAGAGATCTACATTATTTTGATATTTTCCCAGAATGCTTTGTATGCACTTTTCCAATTAAATCTCTTCCCTAGAGGGTTAATAATTAGCAAACTGACTTCTCCAGCTGGTTTTGTTCAAAGTGCCGTCATCCTCCTGAATTCAGTCAACATCTATCAGAAACAAAGATGTCAAACAAAACGTATTAGGCTTCAGTATTCTCTTGTGAAGTTCTGGCCTCCAGCCAGAAAATTTTGTTATTTTCTATGTAAGCTTTATTTTTCTTTCCCTGACCAGCAGTTAGTATGGATCAAAAGAACCATTGCTTTAAAATGCAGTCATAAAAATAATAAACACTAGCACTGACCTAGCACGTGCACCTTAGGTTAAGTCTTGCATCTATTTTGGGTGCCTTTGTATTTGGTAAAATGGTTCAGTGTGGATTTTCTGGGGATGCAGCTTTTTTCAGCATGCCATGAATGTTCCTCTGTCTCCAGAGAGGGACGGAAAACCTCGTAGCTGTGTCAGGGCTCTGGAGAGCTGCCCTTGCCTCTCAGGTTCTGTACTTCTTACAGAGGGGTCTCTTTGGGGCTAAGATGGCTACAGCTTATGGATAAGGTCTACAGAAAAGAGCGTCCCTGCAGGAAGGAGACTGCTAGAACAACAAATTCCTGAGGAAACTGAGGAACCTCCTTGTGCACATCCTGCAGAAAAAGTCCAGGTACTGTGTGATTTGCTCTATATATGGAAATGCCATTTCCAGAAACTTTGAAGAATGGCCATGTGAGAATTTTCTTCTTTTCGGTGGTGTTATCCAAATGCATTAATTACATCCAATTTTAAAAAGGAAACGTTTAGTGATTTTTATGATCCTGGTAGAACTGAGCTCAACCATTCCTGCCATTTCTCACAGTTTACGGCTTTGCTTTGGGCATCTTGGGCTTTACAATCTATCCAGTGACTCTTAAACCAGATTTGGCCACAGACACACTCCAGCAGACCACATGGAGCTGGGAACAGATATGAGTAATTCTGCCAAAAGCTGCCCTGTAAGCCAGTTGTATCTCAGTGCTTTGAACCTGGCAGTTGCTGTGCAAGAAGTTGCTCTTTCCACTGATGTGTTGCAAAAGAGGAAGATGAAAGAGCCTGAGACATTGCTGTCTCCTGCGCAGGAGTGATGGCTGCTGCCTTCTCCAGCAGGACTGGGGTTCCCACCTGGGATCCAGCTCCAGATTCGCTGAGGCAACCGGACCACTCAAAGGTATGTCACAGAGATATCTCCAAAGTACAAACCAAATAAAGGGATCATGAGGAATCCCATCCCCTGGGTCTGTGACTCCTCTGGAGGAGAACATGAACGAAAACAAAGACAGTAAAAGAAATGAAAGCAAAAAACTAAAGATGATTCTTTTTTTCTTGTCTCCTTTTATTTTTGTGCTCTTCAGGTAGTGATTCTGGGCCTTCATGTGACTAGGCCGTTCATTCCCTTTACCCTGGTTGTGGGTTTAGGTGCCCAGGGCATGTTGGGTGCCTGTGTCCCACTGGCTGCTATAGTAGATTAACTGCATGATTCAGCTTTACTCATTTCAGAACTGGCTCTTTCTATCCTGAGGCAGACCACAAATCTAACCAAAGGTGTTTCCCATATCCCAGTGGTATGGAATTTTTGTCCACAGAGATCCTAAATCCCAGCTGTTGAACACTTGCGTGGGTCAGAAAGCTTGGCTAGAAGGATAATGCATCAGCAGTCACACAAACACATACACACCAGTATTTTCAGGTCAGGCTTTCTCATCTTTACCCAGACTGTGCTGAAAGGGCCATTGAGCAGTGTTGTGAATCTATTCCTCAGCAGTGGCAGTAGATTGATTTGTTTATTTCTAAATCACAGATATCAAATTTAATAGCACACACTGCTACCAAAAAGAGACTCTACTACTTATGCTGGCTGCTGTTCAGCCCAGCTATTCCCATGGTTATCTATCCCTCATTTCCTGCTGTAGTTTCAGTCAGTTACTTCTTATTCTAGTCTTCCCAACTAATTGGAATAAACAATCCCTGTTCTCTTTGTACTTCTGCCTTCATCAGTGATCAGCTCCTCCTGTCATCTTTCCTTCCATGAGAGCTTGCTTTGTGCTACATCAGAGCAAGCAGACAAGCAACCTGTAAGAGCAGCTGAGACTCACACAACTTCTACTTTACATTCTTTCAATCAGGCAAGAATGAAGCAAATTTATATGTAAATAGCAATCTTTAAAATCCAAATCATCAACACACACTAGATTCAGGGGAGGGTGGGTGGTCAAGGACAAGACGGAGAAAGGAGCCCACATTGGCTTTCATTCCTTCTTCCATAACTCAATTGCACCGGGACACCCAGACACATGGTGTGTATGCTCCAGAAGTGCCATGTTCAGGGGACAATGCACTCCAGGAGCCTGCAGTGATAAAACCAACACATCAGCTGCATTCCTGGGTACGGTGTGTGGGGAGGAGCCACTCTGCTACTTATACTACAGCTATTGTAAAGGGTGAAGTAGCTGTTGTTTCTGTAGGTATTTTATTAATCTGTTCTTTCCAGATGGAAAGCCTCCTGGAGCTGTTCTGATGCATTTCCACATATTTAAATGAACAGTGTGTTATGTTTTTTATAGCCACAATGTGTCCCATATGTACAACTCCATCTTCAATATTTGCTTTTGAAACAATATTTAAAGTAACTCAATTTGCCTCTCAACGTAATTTTCATCCCACAGGACTAGCAGGACATGATATGCAGCAGCAGAAACATTACCTTCTTACCTTTTCAGAAAGAATCCTGATATTCTTGTACATTAAATACCAGAAAACGTAATGTCTAAGTCATGGAAGTATTCAGGTAGGTGTCAGATTTCAGATACGTAACAGGTAAGCATGCTAGCATCACGAGAACCTTCCCAAAATAAACTAGTGCAGATAAAGCAGAATTACACGTAACTAGTGCTAGGACAAATGAAACCTCACATTACTTAGAGTATTCTTTTACTTTACACTGAAAGTTTATGTCCTCCAGCTCTTTGGCAATGTTTAATGATAAGGATTCTGCTCACATACCTGAGTTAACTTGGAAGCGTCAGGCTCTGGGATGGAGTCCCAAACGCAGCATCAGTGAAGCCACGCAGCCCAAAGCTGCTGATGAGGTAGAGTTTCTCTTTTATCAGCTCTGTGCAAACTTGCTTTTGGCTTCCAGCAAGGGCTTTCCAGGGGCTTTTCACGTACAATGCACACAAGGTTTATGGCAGGAAGAAGTGGCAGAGCAGATTTAATCAGGTTATGACTGGGTTCAATATCCCAAGATCATGCTTTAGAATAAATATCCTGAATAAATGGCTCCACAAGAGGAACATACTTGATGGGATAATTTTCAGTTATCACTAAAGAGCTAAAAGGAAAAAAATACAGAATAAATATACAGCATAAATACAAACCTTTTGTTTCTTAAGATGAACATTCCTCTATAAAAATCTGAAAATATACAGGCATAGATTTGTTTTTCCAATGCATGGCCTCAGACATTGACCAAGCTATTGCATTCTACCAGTCAACCCAGTTGTGGTGGATGCCCTTCGAGCACCCAGTGACTGACAGCATCAGCTGCAGGCTGTCTGGCTCCCTGGAAAGCAGGTTGTTAGTTGGGCCTTTGTGTGCTTCAGAGACACAGTATTCCCTGTTTTCTCATGCTAGCATGCCGAGTAACTTTTAGCCCACTACACAAGATTTACCTTGTATCTACATGTTTAGCTGTTGTTGTCACTAAATCTATGTTTTGAAGCATTTATTTCTGAGAACTGCAGTGGAGATTTAGTCTGTGGGCAGAGGTTAACAGCAGAGTAGGATTTGTTACAATAGTAACAAGCTGACAAACAAAAATAAGCATCAGAAATAGCGTTACTCACAAGCACTGCAGCAGGCTGGGTCTAGTACACTGCCTTGGACAACTGCAGTTCCTTCATCACAGAAGGATCGAGGAAGTCTAGAGGAACTGCAGTATAAAGAAAAAAGATTATAAAAACTAAGAATTTGAAGTGAGTTTTTATTATAAAATAATTATCAATGCCCTTTTTATATCAAGTTTCTAAGATCAGAATGAAAATCACTGTCACCCTGCATAAAGTCAATGGATATAGAAAGGGATCAGCAACTCTTACACTCTAAGCAACTTGCAGAATAAATTGAGAGAAAGAGAAAATAAATCTGCTTTCAACAGCTCTGTGGAATGATTACTTCTGCAATGGATGTCTAAAATGTCTAATAATTTTCATTTCTATGTCTTCATTTTCCTTTTCCCATGTAAATTAGTGAGTAAATACCTGCATTGATACAGTCAGGAAATAAAATATTAAAATAAATCCATTTACAGTAAAGAGACCTGGCTGAAGCATTTTCAGTGAATTATCTTTCTCTCAAAGGGATCAGAACCAAAACATACCACAAAGATACAGTCATTTATCTATTTAATACTCAAGGAACCCAAGGGGATTTTCCCATCACTCACCAAACAAAAGAAGAACCCACAGATCAACACAAGGATTTGCGTTATCCCATTCTGAGCATTTCAATGCATCCCATTAAAGTTGTTGAGAATGAACACTGTGACTTGTAAAGCCATCTTAACACAGCTTTGTAATTTTGCAGCCATGACTAAGAACTGACACTGATATTTGCCGTCCTGTGACTTGCGAGTTTTGCTGCTCATTTAATTAAACTTTTAAAGGATGTGGAGCAGATCCCTCTGATTTTTTCTCTTGCACAGCTCATTTTATCAGCTCGGTGTGTACCACTACCATCTACTGGCCAAACCAAGGCTGTGTTTCCAAGCACCAAGACCAACCCTAATTCATACCATCTCAGAACGGTGTAATGCCTGTGAATTTGCTCCTGATGGTTACTTAGACATGAGGGGCTGCACCAGATTGTAAGAGACTGGTACTGGCATGCAGGGGTTTAGAATCAACATTCCACTGAAATATTATAGCTCAAGAAGAGGTCTCTTGTTGTGACTCAGCCGCAAAAGTGTGTGTGCATGTGCAAAGACAGGGGAAAGATGGAAAGGAGAAGGGAGGAGGTAGAAAGATCCATGTGCAAGGAATGGCAGCACTGCACCCAGGAGCTGGAAAGGGCTTTGCTTAGGAGTAGTCTCCCACTTACAGCCTCGTGCCTCAGCCCTTTGCTCTGCTCCGTCATGCTGCATGTCTCCAGCACATATATGTTCCCACAGCAGACTCCTGTCCAGCTGGGATGTGACAGCTGCATCAGGCATCTCTGTCCCTCAGAGACATGCTGCAAGGACTGCTAAAGGGACCAGGAGGTAGATTTTCTCCTGGAACACAATCTGCAAAAACAAGCACACATTTTTTTTTTTTCTAAACCCTAATACCTGCTAGACAAGATTTGTCATATGTTGGTCTGAATATATCTATCCCTGGTGGGGATACCCTTCCATCCCCCAAGCAAAGGAATGGCATGAAAACATCTAACACTTCCCTTTCAGTGAACACATTCAAAGAAGTTGGCGGAGCAGAGGAAAACCCTACATCCATTTGCCTGCTCAGGCTCTCGTCAGCCCAGTTCTTGAACACAGGAATTACCTCTGTACTACCGTGGAAGTTACTGCTCTGCAGTCCATGTATCTCCACCTCATTTGTGGCAGAAATGAATAGACTCCCATACAACACAGTCTCCACAATCTAGCAGGAAAATTCCTCCAGCCCATCACTCCTCCC
This sequence comes from Patagioenas fasciata, assembly GCF_037038585.1. Lineage (NCBI taxonomy): Eukaryota > Metazoa > Chordata > Aves > Columbiformes > Columbidae > Patagioenas > Patagioenas fasciata. The sequence continues at coordinate 17,927,461 of NC_092526.1, forward strand.
TGGTGGCTCCAGGGCTACAGGGAATGGGCAGCAGGCTGAGAGAATATCCATGCATCAGTGCCATGCTCCAATCCATCATCCTTACTGATGGTGCTGTGGCTCCTTCCTGCTCCCAGCACCTCCTGTGCACGTCATAGGGCATCCTCAGCTGTCCCCTGGGAAACACCAGGGCCACCATGTGTATGGAGACGTTCTGCAGTGCCCATGTCTAGGTCCAGTCACGTAGCCATAAAGGAGGCTGGTGCAAGCCGTCCCTCTCCTACCAGGACAACTTGCAAAAACTGGGGACCACTCTTACGAGACACTAAAGTCTAGCAGCTAATTAAAGATGGGGAAAGATTCAAGAAAAATTACAGCACAGAAAATTATTATTCACACTTTAATTTTCCAGTTGAAATAATACAGTGAATCTCACTGCCAATATCAAGGTCAGCAGTAAAAACATAGTTACCACATACTTTGATCAGGAACAGTGAAGGAGACCTCTGATTAAGGGAAAACAATTGAAAGCTATGGGTAACAAATTCCAGAGTGAAGACTAGAAAAAAATCAACTATTACATTCTTGAGTGAATACTACCTGCAATTGTAAAAGTTAAATGATGAAAGATTTTAAAATAAATATTTAACGATCTGTTCTCTATAAACCGTTTCAAAATGGGAAGAAAACACCGCTTGAACTACTTTTCCCTTACTGCAAGATCATCTAAATCAGAGTCAATGTTAATCAACAATCACTATTTTGAGGTTAGAGTTATTTATTATACCATTGCCCTTCAAATACATTTAAATGATTACAAAACACATCAAGAAAATTTGATAAAATACCTGTGTCAAGTTTTGTGGAAAAAAATTTCATTAACCACATCAAAATCTGACAAGAGTCTGCATAACCAGTAACAGCACTGTAGCCTGACAAATACATGTCCTCAGAGACAACACAGCTTACTCCCGCCAACAAAAAGCATCCTGCAAGCTCCTCTGCTTGCTGTACTGTAAGAAGGCAGCATTTACATCTTTGTTATTGAATGTGATAAGTGGATTTGTTGGTTTAAGTTCCTCCTACTCTATCTTAAATAGATGACATTCTCATGGGAAAGGGAGAGATAGTCACAATCTTTTTTCTTGGTGGTAAAGAAGCTATCACAGTTCATACATATAAAAAGCAGATTATCTGCCAATTGTACTCAAAAGTCACAGCCCACAAAATCTAGTAGTGGGCTTCATACAAAACAGTCCCACAGAAAAATCTAGAGGACTAAACCACAACTTTTAAGCCATCGCCGAAGACTAATGCATGGGGTGAAACCATTAGAAAATCTATTCAGAAAATATATTTATATTTAATATGACAGAAAATTCTCAGATTACGCAGTTGTGAAAGCTACACCCATAGAAGTTATCAAAAACATTTAGTTGAAAGCTACATTGCAATCAAAACCATCTGCAGCCTCTCCGAAAACATTTTTGAATGGTTCTGTAAACCAGCAGAGAAATATTCTACGTACGAAATAATTTTCAAAAATAGCCCTATACACAATTACAACAGGAACAGGCAATTTTTGTTTCTAGAATTGGCCATGTGAAATCTAACTAAAGGGCAGTCATACATTCCTTTGCATGTGCACAAATACTGTGTAAAAACATTTCACTTGGCCTTAGCTGCTTGCTTAATTCTGAGGAACGTACCTCCATCTTAGGGCTCTTGCAAAATTGTTAGAATGAGTCATCTTAAAACAAGCAAACCAACAAACCCAACAATAAATGTAGCGCTTTGCAGCAGCTTTTAGAGACTGAAGACACAGTAAGCCCATTCTGAAGTAACTTGTCAGACTAACCATTTGTTTTTCCACACTGCGAGAAAAATAAAAAATAAAATCCCTGAAAACCTTCCAGGTATTTTTAGAGACGTGGGTGGAGGATTGGTTAGGGTAGTAGGAGTCCCACGGAGAGCAAGCATTGCTGTCCTGGGCCACCGTAACTGAAGTAGCACAGAGACCTGAGCTGGGTCCTTCACAACCATCAGCCTGTAGACTGAGTGGTCAGCAAAATTTACCTCCCTCGTTAGCACCATAATACAAACACTGGAAGTGAAAAACGTCCTTCTGAGGGTCTGCTACATGGGGTTATAGGACTATAGCACCATTTGGAAGAGCAGTGTGGCTCTCCCATGTATTGTCCTTGGCTTTTGAGAGCAGGGTGTCAGAAGAGCATACATGAATACTGCTTGCAGAAATACTCTAAGTGAACAGTAAAGCAATTTATCACCATAACTTCAGCAAGATTTATAACAAGTTTTTTTCTTCAGATGAATATTGCCCAAAAGTCTTTAAAAAAGATTGATAGGATTCCATTTCTGAAATAACCTAGGTGAGACTTCACATGGTTAAATCTTTAACAGGACGCTGGATGCATCTCAAATGAATATATTAACTTCAGGATGACAAAGCCCACGCAACATTCTATCTCTAGATTGATTTATTTTTACAACATAAAATAGGTATCATGGGCCAAACTACCAAAGCTCTGGCACTCCTAAGTCAAAAGTGACTTCATCTCTTTTCAAGCTTGGAAATCCACTCGGCAAGAATCCACTGTCTGAAAAATAACTGTTCATTTTGCAGAAGGAATCACTATTAAAAAAAAAAAAATCTACCTCATAATCCTTGGGATACATTTCAGAGTTCCTAAATTCAAAGCTACATTTTAATGCGGGCTCATGAGCAGATTTGCAACGTATAAAAAAAAAACAAAAACAAAACCAAACCACAAAAGCACAAATGTTCCTGGAGAAAAAATCTGCATGAAAATTGCTGCTGCTCTGGGGCCTTGGACATGACTGCTTCATGTGAGCAGTTGAAGGTTTATGGTGTGGGAGTATTTTCAGTTCCTGGCTTGTTCCAAAGGAGCCAATTTCTCCATGGTTCTGCCTTGCATTCCCACCTCATCCTGCGCAGAGAAAAAGTCCTCCAAGGCAGGGAGCCCCTATGGCATTCATACCCATGGCTGCGAGGGTTCCTCTGGATATGGGTACCCCAGACAACTGCCAAGAAGGAGAAATTACTGTAGGTTGTGGAGTTTCACATGGAAGATGTGACCACTTGCTATTTTGGATCAATTAATTGTTGTCACTTCTCTCAAAATCAGAAATGAGGATGCTTTCTTCCAAACCAGGACCATCAGAGTTAATTTGTGGCAAATAGGCATTTCTGACCCATAGTATCCTGTGGAAGAGTTGGTTATTCTGTTTGTACAGACACCACAGAAAAAGGGAAATGGCAGCCAGCATCACCAATGTCACGAGAACTGCCAGAGCTACAAGCCCTTGGTATGATGCTGAAAGGGAAGGACAGAAATTGTTATTAAGCAAATATAGCTATAATTATATATAACTCTAAATATAAACATATAGATGTTTTATGGAAAACATATTATTACTACTTATATGTCACACATTTTAAATTACAGGCTTAACAGTGGGAAGTGTTACCTCACAAAATACCTGGTAAAAATGTGTTATTATTCCTTATAAAAAAAATTAAGAAAGTACAGAAGGAACTTACCATTTTCAGAGGGTTCTGTAGCATTGATATCTGAAATAGAATCCATAACTGTCACAAAATTACTCACAAAGCTAACAAAAGTTACTATATATACTCAGTGTAAAATTGATACTGAGAAAACAATCTACCTAAAACCATACAAGTGCAGGCTGTTCTTTTTCTAATCTGGCTCATACTCCAACTGGTCAAGTTAGACATGACCTAATGTTACCTAAAACCCATTAAATGTGGCAGAATATATTAACCGACATTTGTGCAAGGCCGAACAGTAGTATTTATCCACTTTTCGAAGTACAAAGGCATGAGCAGAACTGGGCAGCGGTAGATTAATCTAGCTACTGGGCCCAACAGCTACTCGGGCATTTTGGGTGGGCTCTGGGAACACTTCGGCTCTCACAGACCCATGTTCCTTTAGACCAGGGCTGTCAAAATCGTTTTCACCAGGGGCCACATCAGCCTTGAGTAGTTACATTTACACTAGAGTAGTTATATTTATTCAGTTCTAAAATTACATTTGGCCCTTTGAAGGCAACCACAAGGCTGATGTGGCCCCCACAGACCTGGTGTCTGTGCAGCGATGCTGGGCTGTACCTGCCCATCCCATGGGGTCTGTGGGGCTCAGCCTGATGCTCTGCACAAGTCAGCCTGATGCTCTGCCCACAGCTCACCCACGCAACAGAAAGTCCACCGCCATTGGCAATAATGCAACAGCTGCCCAGGCTCCTCAAAAGGAGGTTACCATGGCTGGTTCTTTTTTTCACAGATTTTTTTTTTCTAGTACCAAGGGACAGAATTATTTAAATGAAAACTAGGAGCAAGTAAGCAAGCAACAAGGAACATGTAAAACAATGGTTATAAGGACACAACTGCCTTATTTTAAGGAAGCACATACCTGCATCCATTTTACATACAAATCCCTTTTTTTCTCTGCATGGAGATAATTGCCAGACTCCATCTGCGGTCCTCAGGCTGACACAGGAATTCCCTTTGAGATGATCAAATTCAGGCTCCCTGATGCCCCAGTTAGAATAAATAAAAGGGGAACCATCAAACCAGGAGATTGTCTGATCTAAGGGCAGAAGTTATAAATCATTATATATAAATCATTATATATATATATATATATATATCTGTTTCAGTTGGACTTATCCTCACAAAAAAAAAATACTGTATAATGAAATGTCAGGATTCTGTCAGTTTGGCCACTATATTACTTTTTTTTTTTTCTTGAAGGCTTTAAAAACATTCTATGCAGTTGACACAGGAGACAGCCTGCCTGTAGCGCTTCTTTAAGAAGAAGATAAAGGCATTCACATGCAGGTGTACATATTGAGTATTCAGAATATGAATAAGTAACAATTACAGCAATCTTGACTGGTTTTACTACATTATAAACAGATAATAAGTAGAAAAAAAAATCTCAAAAGATAACAGTGTTTTGGATGATGCTTATGCTAATATTAAAATAAACAAAAACCAAACCAGATTCTTACATGTAGTTTTCTTCCACCCCAAACTTACTGTCTGTAACACGCAGGATGTTCAACCAAACCATTTGTACAGAATAACCAAAACTGTGCAATTCTTCCAAAATGAAGGCATTTTCTTCTTCATCTTGAATAGTTAGAAGATTTGATCCTACAAATTAAATACAGAACAAATTTTCAAACAAACCGTGCCATTAAAATGTAACATTGCATTTCAAAAAGTTAATGTTATGAGACTTAATTGAAAAGTTTGAAAAGTCTGGTTATACATTGTAAGTTCTTTAATTTGAAATTAATGTGGAAATGCTCAGGCTGACATAAAACTGTTCTCTCATGTTTTTAAAACAAGTTTGAAGGAGAAAAAAATAATTTTATGTGTTATTCCAGAAATCAATACTTTCACATTAAAAGGAACATTTTTGAATGTACGTTGCCTCCAACTTCATAGCTGGCTTATGAGCTCCACTATTATTATCTTGAACTACAGAAAACACATGCTATGATTTCAGTCATTCACAAAATGCGTTGTTTTTTTCTAACATATCTACAAAATAATCACTTACTTTGATTTTTGCAGACTTCATATGCAGTATCCAAACTTGTGCCCTGCAGAACTGTGGAAAAGCTGTAGCAACTGTTTTTGAATTTGATCCAGGGAACAGTTTTCTCTGAACACAAGTCTTTATAGGCAGTGAGTTTCTTTTCTGTGATAGAAATAACAGCACTGCTTTATTGGCACAACAGCATACAGATTAATTTAAGATTTCACACACTGCTTTGGATTAACACTAGTAACCATGTCATTGTGTTATGCCTCTGTTTTTCAATGTGAAAACCTAGTGTATGTATATATTTGTACTAGAAGAGTAAAGCCGGTTTTATTTCTGATCGAAACCATTGCTGGTTTGCAATAGCAATATCAGGGCAGTCTGATGGGTACTGACGTTCAGAGCAAACCACGGGCACAGCAGAGCACTCTGGGCTGCCCAGCGTCCCTCAGAGGGCTAAGGATTGCCCAGCACTGCAGAGCTTCTCTCCATGAAGCTGCACAGAGCACTTGTGCCAAATACCATGGCACAGAGGGGGATTGCCTGCCAGAAAGCAGCAGTCAGCCTCTCGGGTATGCCCCGTGTCCCTCTGCTTGGGGACAACTCTACAAGCTCACTTTGCAATGCCCAGCCTCGCTTTTTGTCAGTGCTGTACATTCAGCTACATCACCTACAGCCTCATGTGCCTCCTAATTTGCTGCAAAACACGTTTAAAAATTTAAGTAAGCTTTAGGCTATATACGATTACAAAACTTGACAAACAAGTCTGAAAATTAGTCAGTTTCATTACCAACACAGCTTTCTTCTCAACAGATCCAAAAGCTATAATAAGCTGTAGGCAAACCCCTGTTGATCAATACCACCAAACAGGAACTATTTTAAGAACTGAATGCTGCCACAGAGTCTGCAATCCTGTCCTGAATGGAGCTCCAGATCTGAATTCTGGATTCAAATGAAGCCCAGGTAATTGACAGAGTGTCACAGGAAACAGAAGATATTTTAGGACACAGGAAAATATTATTATCTTTACAAAAGAAGTTGCAAAATCTTTTATGTGCAATCAGAGAAGATATGACTCTAATTTTTCATTTTGCTCTAAATGCTTCCCTTCTCCCTTCCCACAGTTAATTGCAGCAAACTGAATTTATTTCCCTTCAAGTTAGGTTATTAGCAATCATCATTTCTCACAGATAATATAGTGCTCACCAAAGAGACAGAGTAAGTAATTTTCCTGTTTTCTTTTCCTATCACGAAAGTTCTCTCTCCATTCTCCTAGGGACCAGACCCAGTGGCCAATATTTTATGAGGAAAAATAGCTTCACAAATAGGAGATAGAGCAAGGAAACGCCAGGAATATACTTCAGTTTTGAATAATACTATTACCATTGCTTAGCCTCAACCCAATTAATTACCTTTCATATACCTGCACTGTCAATACACACATTTGCAGCTGCAAAGATTTCAGATAAAACTTTGCTCTGACTCACTCGGTGGCACATGGCAAACTGCTCCTTGCAGAAGTCGCTCGCAGCTGGCACTTCTCCAGTGCCCTGAAGTATCCATGTAAACACAGCTGCCAAAGGCCTGGGACTCGTCGTCTTCCCAGGAGGTAAACAAAGACCTAGTTCCATCCGACCATTCAAAGCTAAGCCCACTCTGCCAAAACAAATTTCAGATTATCTTTTGGATGTGCTTCAGCACCACAGAAGTTCATCTTCTCCTGGTGGCATCCTCACCAGATATTACAGAATGTCGTTTATGTATCCGAAGGCTGGGTAGATTCAGAAGGATCTACAAAAGACAGATCCATGGATCCTCTTCCAGTTTACTGCTGGGAGACCACAAACTACATCTAACCTGCTGTTTCGAGCAAGTGGTTATTTGGGTCATTGAGCAACTACAAAAGAAACTACATAGTTTCAGTGTTGACACTACAAGAGATTTTTTTGTCTGTTTTAAAATCTTTTATATGGCTTTAAGTTTTCTATACTCATTGCACCAAACTCATTAGATTTATACATTATGTTGCAACAAAATGGTTAAGGCTCAAGCTTTCCAGGGTTTCATTTCCAGACACAAACTTCCTGTAACTTCAAATAAATGACACAGCTCATTAGCTTGTTACCAGAAAAACTCCTTTGCAACATCATATTTATAGCCAGGGAGTCCACTACATACGTCCGCAGTGAAGAGCCCGATCCAGTGGTTGTATCCCAGCCGGTTCACAATGACCGTGAGGAAAGCCTGGTGATACTGGTCTGCAATGCTGACCAACTCTGCGCCATTTGCCATGCAGGTTTTTAAAGCTGAAGGCCATGTAAAATTCCCACGTATTAGTTTATACGTTCTGTTTCCATATTCTAAAGTATCTGGCACAGGGTACATTTCTGATGCATTGATGACATATATGGATGTGTCTGTTATAAACAGAAAGAAAGGATTTTTTTTTTTTTTTTTAAAAACAGACAGCTTGAACACAGCAGAACAACTCCTAAAAATCAGAACTATCCTTAAAAACAAATCTAAATATTACAAACTCTTTGGTTTCAGGAAGGCACTGCAAATTGTAAAAAGACAGTGACTACTAGAAGAGTATCTAAAATTCCATCAAGCACAGAACTCATCACAAGAGTGAATGATTTTAATGTATAACAAGAAAAAAAGAAAACCTGGATGGATTTAGTTCCACTGTTTCTTTGAAGGTCAGTGAGAAATTACCTGCGATATGGGCACATCCAAATGCCCAACAGCAGTGGGCTGCAGAGTGCTCTTATCCCAGATACCTCACATGTAATGTAGATTATCTCTTTTTTGACTCATTATTTTTAATGATTTCCAAAATCAGTTTACAGCACAAAGCCTGGCCTCACAAATAATTGTACTAGCAAAACTGAGAGGACGACAAACTGGCTCATAGTACAAGTAAGAGCTTAGGAGCTTCTTCAGCTCATGTTTATGCCAGTGTAGGGAAGATTACAGTACTGGCACTTAAAGATAAATCCACTGTGCCTGGAGACTTAATGTTCTTTTTGGTGGTAAACTAACACAGCACTGTTCAAAAAAACAAAAGGAAGAAGCACACTTTTTAGATTTAAGAAATAAACAGAGAGAGTCTCCCATGAGGAAAAAATCAGGAGATAGAGACCACATCAGCCCAGTCTGTGATGCTGTTGCACTCACTTTTCTACACAAGACAAATGCCTTTGCTAACGTGTATGAATGCCTGCTGTATACTTTAAATAAGACTATTACAATAAAGCAGTGCCTCAGTTTTAATCCCATCTGTCAGTTTGGATTAATAACTTCTGTCTGTAAAAATTCTCTGTGATTACAAAATGGAGTGGTTTTTAGACTTGGTTCATTTTATGACTAAGAGAGGAGGAGCGTTAACAAGTATTTTAAAATAGTAAATTATTATTTGTCCTTCATAAATACTTTAAAATTATAGATTTCTAAGCAAGAGTAAGTTCTGCTCTTGAGCTAACTGAAGTACTCTCTTTTGTTCCAGCTTTCAGTGTGTGTCACTGCTTTAAAAAAAGGCAGGAAACGCAATAAAATGCTGACACAATCCTAACTCAAGCATCACTAAGAGCCCAGAGCCCAGTTCAGATCTCCTGCTGGTTTATTTCATTTTAGTCTCCTAACAAAAATAATTTGAAAAAGGGGAGACAGGACGTGGACAGGATGGCAGAAGCAAAGCATCGGCTCCTCTTTCCAGGAATTGACACATTTGTTCGGACATTTGAGTAAATTTAACAGTTCACTACTGCCAGCAAGAGGCTCTTTCACTCCTTTTCTTGCTTCTCTGCTCTTCCAGCTGCATATTACCATACACACAGGAAAAAAAGGGGAGGGGCTGGCGGGGGGGAGGAAGAGGGAAGTTTTCTGCTGACTTAGCAAACTGAACTGCGTGATGGTTAGGGAGAGTGCCATGGGTGTCACTGGGGAGGCAGGACGGTCTCTTCACCCCCAGGAGCACTCTGCTGTGCGTGGGGTGGGCAGCACTGAGCCCATGGGCCACTCTCATGTTCACCCAGCCAGGAAACCAGGAGAGGGTCCTGAGCATCCCACTGCACCCCCGGTCCCCCCCGCCCAGCATCCAGCAGCCTGGCCATCCCAAGGCAGCAGGTTTCTTTCCTGCCTTTTAACACCTTTTCCGTCTGCCTGAAGCAGCAGCAAGGGCTTAAAATACAAACATTTGGGAGGTAAACGAATCAAACCAGCAGGAAAACACTTGTTTTTGTTGTTTTTTCTACACTAAGTGCAGGATTACTCCAGCACTCCCTTCAACTGTAGTTCATAATAAATGATGTCAAATACAGCTACGGTTTGCCAGAGCCACACGTGAACACTGCCCAGGGCTTCTGTTTATTCTGCTCCCTCTCCCTCGCCTCCCAGGCACCCAGCTGGACAAGACTGCCTCCTTAGAGCCAGGGCTTGACTAATAGGCAATACATAACTTTGAGCCATGGAAAGCCACCCCCACAGTAAGCACAGCACCCAAGGACACTTCTTACGGGCTCACATTACAGCCCTCCCTCTGCTTTAGGGTTAATCTTTTGCTGCTGCTCTATTTTAGTACCGGGCTCTGGCAGCGGCCCCCGGGAACGAGGCTTGAGGAAACCAAACAACCCGCGCTCCGCAACGGCTTCGTGCTTCTGGAAAGGGAACTTGATGGTGACAGAATTAGAGAAGCGTGAAAAGAAAAGCCAAACTGTTGGATCGGTCAGTTGGTCTGCAGTGCTCACAGAAATACATTTTCTAGAGTCTATTCTGGTCTAACATTGCAAGTTCCACCCCCTAAAACAAACAAACAAACCCCCCCAACAAATTAAAAAAAACAAAAGCAAAACCAAAAACCACCTTATTTTCTTCAAAATTACCTTCCGTTTTGCCTTTTGTAATTTTATGCTGTTACTCTGCCTGCCATGAAAACATGAAATTTCATTTATATTTCCAAATCTAAGATATGCAACAGAAAGCTCAAAGTCAGGAAGAAAATTTAATAACAAAATTTTTTTTTCAGAAATTACTTCTACATCACAGCTATGGATTTATTAAATAGTGTGGAGCTAGTCTGTCTAAATATCAGAGTAGAACTATCTCAGAAATCTCAGATGTTCCTGGTTTTATAGGCACCTATAACAAGCTGCTTCTAGTTGAAATTAAAATAAGGTTAATTCAATATAATAAGAAAAGAACAGCAGCAAAGCAAAACAGAACAAAATCTTACCCTGAGGCTTTTGGCAGACAAACCCATAATTCTTCTCACAGTTTTCTAAGTACCATTTTCCCGTAAAATAAAAATTATGGTTATTTGATACCAATGTGCATAGTGGAAGTTGTTCTTCGATGTTTGCACTGTTATAACGCTGTCTCTGCAATCAACATAGAACTTTATTAATAAAGACACTGTGTAAAAACAAAGCATAATTATTACATTAAATTTAGAAGAATAATTATCTGAAAGACACTGTCATAAATATTTAGGTAGAACAATGAACATTATCATAAATACAATCTGAAACAATAACTTCGTAATAAAAAGTCACAAGCTTTCACTGCACAAACTAAAATGCTAAGCCCAGCATGGACTAACATGGTGTAAAACAATATATTAAAATATGAAATTCATAATCTTATTCCTTAACTTTGCTCAGACCCAGTTTATGATACTAATCATATAATTCAAACTTCGGTGCTTAAGAGTAAATGCAAGAGCATGTGACTGTAACCACAAATTACATAAATAACTGTCTCGATGGTGCTTTTTTTGCTACCTCTAGGTATGGCCATAAATCTGTGCCCACAGTTGTTCAAAGTCGCAAAAATTAGGAGAAGACTAAGTTGCTGTAACGAATTAGGCCTTGTCTTCGAGGTAGTCATGATTTTTATGGGTAAAACAAGTTCCCACTGCCCTTGAAACCCCTGGAAATACTCACATCCACTACTTCAACTGGAGACCAGTTAGAATACACCGAAGGTTTTTCATTCAGCCATTTTTCATAATCATCACTCTGTAAACCTATCCAAACACTGGTTTTCTGTCCAAACAGATTCATTGTTATGAAAGCTGGAAAATAACACACAAATAAAACAGAATTAACTGGTAACCATTTAGGGATGGATGAAGTCTCCTCCAACAAACTAAAGCACTGAAAAATGTAATTACTAATCAATGACTTCACATAGTTACTAGGAAGTAAGAATACGAGCAGCGTTTCAGTGTCGTCTAACTGTAAATTCAGTTAAATTAACTTCAGATGGCTTAGAATCTCGTCCATTAACTAATAAGTCTTCCAGAAATGTTCACAGCAGCTTGAGTAACTTCAGTATTAGCTCAGGGTACTGTCCCAATGAAAAAGCTTTTCTCGGTTTTAGTTGAAAATAAGATTTCTCAATTAAAAATAGCCAGTGAAATTCCTCCCACCTCCAAATGAGCAGTTTTACAAATCTATGAAATTCAACCACAGTTTTTTATGAATGGGGATTATAAAAATTTTTTTAATGCGCTGGCATTTATTTCTCTGACAGTTCAAGCCTAGTGCTATGCTTATGTGCTCTCTGTAGATGATATTTTAAGTACTATGAAAGGACAAAACCAAGATTACTTTTACAACAGTGTGACATTGCATTCATAAGACAAAAATTTTACACAACAAATTTTTAAATGGGTATTCCATTTTATTTAAGTTCTAATGCATGGTAATAAGCACAAAAGAAATTATAGTGACTCCTCAAAACATAACTGCCATATAGCTCAATGGATATTTGAATTTTTATGTTTTGGGAAACAGGGAAAGAGAAACACTAATTTGTTTAAAGAAGTGAGACCATAAGTAAGATCTGAGCAATCTTTTTTCCTAAACCTGTATCCAAGATGAAACTTTACTAAGATGAAATTTGATGTATTTAACAATATTTTCAGTACTCCACCTTGTTCCAGTTCATCTCCAGGGGAAGCAAGAGACCCATCATAGCTGTTGCACAACTCTTGTGCGGAGTACCAGCTTCTCAGATGCTCTGGAGCCTTTGGAATTTGTATCAAAAAGCACTGTTTCAAAAACACAAGGAAAAAAAAAGTGTTGTGTTTTTTTTTTTTTTTCTCCAGTTTAAAAGCTATTTGTCCATCACTAGGAGCGATCACTAAAACATGTCACATGCTGTTATTGAAAACTACATGTTTCATTAGTTTCTGTCTTGCAATGGACCTTTCCAACACACTTGGTCTCAGTTTTCAGCTGCGATCAGGCTTGGATTCAAATCAGTTGTTTAAAGGCAAACACAATCTGGGTTAAATTTATCCTTGTAGTCACTGCAGTTTAGCACTGCGATAAAACCAACTACCTCAGTGCATGTTGCTGTTATGGAACATATGTATTTAAGAGAAGCCTGATGAAATAATTGTCTTGCAACCTTCAATTGCAAATAGACTTTGATTTATAATTACCTTTGACAAACCCTATCTGAAACAGCATCTTTCAGAGAACGCAGCAGTTTGGGACCATTTAGTACAACAAGGGATCAGAGATCTGTTTTGAGACCATGAAAGACTCTTGGAATTGTCATAATTGGAAAAGAGAGGGTGGAGCAGGCTTTTTACAGCAAAAGTACAAATACACTTGGATAACTTTTGCATTTATGAGTATTTGTTTCCTTCAAGTAAAGTAAAAATTTTGACACCTTCTTAAGACAACTCCTGTGTGCAAAGCTACTTAATAGGTATAAACCTTTGCATCACTGTGAGTAGTTATAAACCTAAGGGCCCTGCTTTCAAAAAAAGAAGAAAATCTTCAAATATTGAATACTCCTTAAAAAAATCAAATTTCTGTCACAAGTATGGAATGCATTTTGAATTATCAAACAGTAAAAAAGAATGTGTTACTTTGAATCCAAATTGCAACCAGCCTTTGGGACATGTTCCGTGCTGGTTTTGGTCTTTTGGAATCTCCTTCTCTATTTTCACTGCAAAATTACGCTTACAAATACAGGGAAGAGAGACGGTACAGTTTTCGTCACCCCAGCGGCCTGTGTAAAAAGAAAAATCAAAGTTCAATACTCTTTGAGAACTGGAAAGGGTTTTTTTTCTTCACGAGCTTAGATATCATTAAACAGGGTATCCTTTAGTGGTTGAGTAAAACAAGACTCTGCATCAAATACATGTGGATATATCGCATTACAATGGATTTTATCATGCATGAGACTCATACTTTTATTCCAGTTTGATTTTATTAAGTTAAATGAATTCCTCTACACTGAGTCATATAACATATGCCTATATCATCATGTATTTTAAAAAATACTAGTTATGTAGAAAAAAGGAAAGGTATAGAAATGATGCCTTCCAGATAAAATAGTTTGACTTCCTTACATTGAAAATTGTTGGCAAGATCCAGGTGCTGACAGAAAACACTGACCTGCTGAATACACTCTGACCTGAAAATACATTTTTCAGTGGAACACAGTGCACTCGAGTTGTTGACCAGCTTTCATCTGCCGGCCAGCTGATGGGGAAGGGTGGGCGGCCCTTCCTTTTATGTGATACTAACTATAGTAACGCATTCAAAAGCATTCAGAAGTCATGAATCAAAAGCCCAAGATGATGTGTGGGGAAAAAAAGAAGGTTTTACGTTTTTTCAGTTTGGGCACTTGCGGCTGGGATTACAAGAGTACAACTGGATTTTGTTTTTTGGCAGTCCTCACAAATACAAAGCTGAATATTTTCCTTTCCACAGAGCCTGACATGTATAATTTATCATATGACTTGCAGATCTTCAGAAAACAGAGACTGGGATGATAGAAATCACTGAAACCAGTGGCACTGTACATTTTTTAATTCTCTAGCAAACTATATAGCTATATAATGATGTAAAGGTTAGCGACAAAACCATGGTTCTGAAAAATCTGTCAGCAGATTGGCTATAGAATCAAAAATGAGTTAGAAACCTGAGTATTTAAAGTTGTGTGCTGATAGTTCATTAATGTAGAAATTAAAATAGTTCATTAATGTAAGAAAAAATATTGCTCATCCATCTGACTCATTTGGTTATAAGAAAACTGACTCTGAAAACCAGCAATGTATTAATGTTTTTGCTGGGCCATGTAACAAGTAAAACTAAAGATTCAGTATCACTGGAATCTTGATATTTTGACATTAGAGTACTGAAACTATTAATATACTCTTAAATTCAATAACCTAGTCTCTGAGCATATTCATGATATTTTAATATTATTTTCTTAACCATAAAAGCAGTTAATGCAAATCATATCCATGTAGCAGGACTATGTAATACAGGACCATGTAATATGGATTGCAATTCTTGAAAGAAACTAAAAAAAAAAAAATATAACCCATTTGGCCAACAATGGAATCCAGTCATAACTCCTGCAACAAAAGGAAACATAAAATAAACCTGTTTGTGATGAAATGAAGCCACATCTTCTCCCTGGTTTCTGCAGATGTCTCTCTCTCCCTTCATTCCAGTTCTGGTATGTTACTGGTGATTCATCTCTCCAGCTGCACAGAAATTTTAAGAGTGTAGTTGTACTTTTTCCCATCATTACTTAGAAATACCACCTCCATTCAAAGTGTTCGTAGAAAGCACCCTTTTATTGACCAAGTTTTAGAAAAAGACAAACAACAACAAGGTTGATATTCATGTTATTGGAAATACTGTAACATGGAGGTAAAATAAGGGTAATATTTTCAGAATGATATTTACATGAGAACTTAGTTTCTTTTTTGAATATCCCACTCAGTCATGAAACCGTTTTAGCCCATCAGACTGAACAGCAGCTTGTAACTGTGCCAAGTACAACTCAGAGCAGCTGAAGTGTAGGTATTCTTACCGAAATTCATCACTGAGGTTTTCTGCATGCAGTCCAATCCACCAGTGAACATCGCTATCCGATAGCTATAAAAAAAAAGTGTTTTGCCATATGTTTAACTGTTGTTGCCCTCTTATTAAGCATTAACAAACCCCTAAAATCAGGCTCTGTTTGTGTTCAGATGAATAGCATCTCCATTGGGTTCCAATGGGAAGAACAGGTGCTAAATTCTGCCTGTGTTAATTTATGTCACTTCAGCAAGGTTATTCACATAAGTAGAGCATGATTTAGCCCTCAGTTTCCAAAGGATGCTGATGTATCTTCTGTAAACTAGGAATTTACCATTTTAAGAATTTACAGCCTATGTGGCTTGAAAAGGACTGTAGTCTTAGTCCAGAATTTGTTTTTCCCCAACCACTAAAAATAGTCAACAGCAAATATTTCCTTTTGGCATTAATATACTGCTGGTTCTTAATGTTTCCAAAATGTTTTCTACAAACATTTACTGACTTCACATAGCTCATACAAGAGATTCCTAGAGATGCTTTCCAGACTGATTGTTGTTCTCATGAAAGGTTCTAGACTTCCAGTCCTAAAGGATGAAGTATTATGGATAAGTCACAGAAAAATAATGTTATTCAAACAGCCACTGATTATTGCTGTGCTGACTTGATTCTGCCTTAAATTATGAATGGGCCTCACTTTGAAGGCTCGCCACTCAATAATTACAGTTTTGGGGTCTTTGGGAAAGAGCCAACAAAGGAAAAAAAAATGTTCTGAATGTACAGGACACTGGAAAAGCCACCATGTCTCTGAGAAGCATTTATTTTTTTCCAGAAAGAACTGAAGTGCAGCCTGAGTTGTGGCAGCTGTGCTGTTCTCGGAGCTATAGTTAGCATTGCACCAGCTTACAGCTATATAGCAATATCATATTAGGAAAATAGACAATTCTGTTGAAGAAGTCACTCAACAATGCTATGTGATGTTTTCTAATCACAGCACTCAGCCTACACATAATGGTTTTTAAAGAAATAGTGAAAAATGTGTCATTTTTGTTACCTTCTTAATTTTATTTTGAATAAAGGCTTGTTCACCAGAAGAATTTATTGATGCCATTCCACTGTGAAGCCAGCTACAGACAAACTCATAGGTTTCCCAGTCCGTAGGACTGACATGGAAGAGATATTCTGCTCCTTGATAATAGGACCATGGCAGTTCTAGAAAACGAACAAAAGAGTCAGTGCTTGTGTAGGGGTAAAAACTCATTTCACGTGTCCTGCTTTCAGCCACACATCAGGGAGCAAATATACCACAGCTAACAGCAGGACCATATGACGAAAAAATACACTAAGATTAATTTTTTAAATGTATATTCTATCCTGTGATATTCCAGTAACGTTAAGACAGTTGTTTAGCCTTTGCAAAAAGGCAGTTTTAATGTGATGGAAAGGTTAGCAAACTCCCTGTGTGTATTACTGGCAACATTCCTTTACCCACCCGAAGTTGTACCTGATGTATTCAGTGTTCCTGAACAGAAGAGTGACAGATTTTGATCTGTAGCAACATGTTGCTACAGAGTTCCTTAATGTAAATTTTTAACTCCAAACATTTTAGTTCTTTCTTTTTAACCAATGGCTTAAATTATATTTCCAGATTACAGCATTTCAAGATGTGAAAGAAGAAAATGTTTTCATACCAGATATGTACCAACTTGGATTCTTTGGTTTAACACCTGCAAAATACATAAATAAATTAAAACATTGTTGATTAAGAATGGAAAGTGATTTCATTGAAGTTGCTTTCTCTGTATGGTGAAAATTCAGTCAAAATCACGAATATTGCTATTCTCATTCAGGGAAAAAAAAAAAAAAGGAGTTAAACATGGACTAAAAACAATTACCACAACTACTAAGCATTTTTTAGCAACCTTTATAAACAAGAGCTTTGATTAACTACTGCTAGCTAAGTGCTAATCATTGCTATCTATTTTTAAACTGACTTCACATATTAGACCTGTTAACTGGCCAACAAACCCTTATGGCTACATACAGCTTTGCCATGATTTCATACATAAGACCAACAAAGAGAACTCCAGATGGGGCTAAAAAGCAGGTTCTCAGATATTTTATTTCCTTTTCTCTCCTGAATTACAAGTAATGGGTATAACATACAAGATATGTTAATTAGAATTTCACCTTTTGGTATTTTGCATATCCATTCACGTTTTTCATTGCAGTGTGCTGGAAAGACTGTTCTGTTTACTTTGAATACACCACAGTGTCTTGAGTCATCTTCAACATATTTGCTCTCCAGAAATGAAGATACAACCTGAAAATAGCGCATTCATTATCTTTCACCAATAATACAAGATGAAGCAGTCAAAATCTCATTATGGAGAAAAAGGAATGATTTGGAGATGTGTGTATGTTAAGAACATCATAAGTAACAACTAGAGGACCACCTAAATTACGGTGGTAAAATAAAAAAAAACTAAGGTCCATAATCATGTTCTCACAGTGTCCTGTTCAGTTTTCCCATCTTATATCAGACTCCTTTTTTTGTAAAAATAATTGAATAGCTATGAAACCTAACAATTTTTTTACATGATTAGCAGAGGTTACCCACAACTTAAATACTTCGCTTTGGTTCGACATGTTGCATGACTGAACTTTGCACTGACATTCTGAAATTACTTAAATAACAATGGCAGAGCTGGCACTGCTCTTTAAGGCTGAAAACCAATTGCAGTTTAAAAACAGACCTCTCTTCAGTTGTTCAATGTTTAAATCCCAGGTAGTAACCATTAGTGTGGCACACAGCACCAGCATCTTCAAAGGATGAAAAATCAAAAGTGGTATTAAAAAAAGAACTTAGCTCTGAATACAGGCACCATCCTAACAGTCATAGAACAAATAACATATGCAAGCACAGCTTTGAGGCTTTCCAATGTGTGTATGTATATATATACACATACACACACACATTTGTGTGTACATGTATGTACGTGTTCACTTTACATATGCGTGGTCCTAAGCTAAACACAGCATGCTTAGCCAGAAAGCACACATCTGCACACCTTTATAATTCTACCTCATTTTGCAGTTGCAACTTT
The DNA here is from genome assembly GCF_037038585.1 of Patagioenas fasciata. NCBI lineage: Eukaryota > Metazoa > Chordata > Aves > Columbiformes > Columbidae > Patagioenas > Patagioenas fasciata. The sequence continues at coordinate 17,945,998 of NC_092526.1, forward strand.
TTGCACAAGCTGCTATTTTAACAGTAGTGTACTATTAATCCTATTATAACAATTACTTCAAGTGCAGTATGTGGGCATGAAAATCAAACAGTTTCCTGGGCTAGGTTTGCTCAAAAGGCTTATTTTTGTGAACTTATGCTCAGATATGACTTGAAAGGTTACTGAAATATATAGCATATAGATATTTACAGGTGTTCTGTCAGACCACTGCCATGTCCCTCCAGAAAGCGGGTTTTTTTTATTAAATCCAATCCAGAATTGTCTTTCTTCTGTCCTATGATAGAAACGAAGAAAATAACGTTTTTCATACACTTTTTTCTTAGCTATTTCAGAAGTTACTTTTTAAATCATGCAAATACCCATTTACTTTCTCATTGAATTCAATATATCACTCTGTAATACATTTATTAACCTTTTAGTATCCTTGAAGTAAACTTTGGTTTTCCTACTAAAATGTTAAATTATATTTTTAAAGATGAAAACATTTAAAATAAGATTAAAATTGTCGAACCTTCATTTGAATGGGAACTGTTAACTCCCAAGAATATAATCCTGACATTAACAGTTGCTCAACATCTACTACAAAGATCATCTTCAAAAAGAATCACATTGTAATGTTGCTAATATGCTTTTCACCCAGTTCTAAGCTCATGCTAGTCAAGAATAGAGAATTGTTCAGCCACTAGTAATGAGGATGGAAGAACCTAAGTTGTAGATTATTGTTACATATGAGTATGAATAAGATAAATCTTCTTGGTGTTAAAAAAAAGATAGTTACCTATCAAAAATTGTATATAATAAATTGTTCAAAAAAGTCTCTTCATAGATATGGCTAAAACTAGCAAGATGTGCTCCAAAATCCTGGCATAACGCTTCTGCTTCATCCCATGTTCTTCTCATCAGAACTTTTTCATTGTGAAATATCTGTAATAAAATAAACACTGCCATAAATGTAGTTGATTTTGGAGAGCAGTTTTTTCAAAAACCCACAAAAATAAAATATTAGTTGCAGTTTTTCCTACAATAAAGCCATACATATTCCAAGTATAGTTCTGATTTAAGTCTTCAGACTTCCACTCACTTTTAAATGCAGTGAAGTATGGTAACAATTTTTGTTTGTTGTGTGAAAGAAATAATGGTTTAAAAAAATATTTTACAAACCGTGTATCCCTAAGCTGATGAAACCCAAAAAAGTCAAAGCAAGTTTGTCATGTACCTTGTAGCAGTTGAGCAAATTAGCTTCTGACTCCCATCCAAAAGAGCAAGAACTCAAATGTTTTTGAAAAGTAAGTTCAGGTTCTTCATAAGAACTGATTTTTTGCTTGCACAGTGACATTGCTTTGAAGTTCTTACAGCTTTTCACCTCCCAGTAACCAACAGGGTGCTGCCCCCGCATAGCCACACATCCTCCAGAATGACCTAGACACAGGAATAAGTGTTGAGTATGAGAATAAAACATTTGAATTTTGTGAATATTTGGTGAAGTGACTGTCTTATTTGCATCAGGTTGTGGATGAAACCTCAATGAACTTAAAAAAGCAGCAAATTCTCTGGTCTGCAACCAGTATACAGGCTTGTCTTGGCTGACTTGAGCTTGTACAATGAACCATGACGAAGGATTCCTCTCACAAAATGCAGGAGATTAAATGCATTTTAAAATACTACTTTTGCAAACTGCAGTAGTAAAGCAATAAACGTAAAGAGTCCAAAACACAGAAGTAATTACTGAAATGGAGCATCTCTTTTTCTGTGTCTATTCTCAGGTATTGCTAAGAGGTTTCTGTTTCAAAGGATGAGTATCTACTCCATTTTCTTGTTTTCTTGGAATGTTTTTATTTGGATAATTATAAAACAAACAACATCAAACAAGCAAACCAAGTATCAACAAACTAAAGGGGAAGAAGAAAAAACTTCCACGCAGCGTTTTTATTGCCAGAAACATATCTAAGACATATTCACCCCTCTTGTTTCATATAAAACGCAAAATTACAAGCTGTGACTGTTACTGAATAAAATTCCTGACTTCTATGTGATCTTTGCTGCGAGTCTCAAGAAGCCCTGATGGCCTCCTTGAAAAGATCGTAAAGAAATGTAGGAAAAACATCTCCAGAAAAAGAAAGTACTTTTTTTTTTTTCCTGATCCAGTCTTTTCCTAGTGACTGCTGCTGAAAGGAAGATCATCTCTTAACTCTCAAGTTTTTATATTACTTTGTTTCCCCAATAGATGATGGAGAAAATGTTAATTTTCCCTGCACTGTACCAGGAGGTGTGAAGAGCCACATCCAGTATCCTGCCACAAGAAGGGAACCTGCAGTAAAGGCACCTGGGTAGGAAGTGGGGCAGGAACTTCTGGCTTTTCCAAAACATCCAACTGATCTAACTCTACCGTAGGAAGTTACATCATCAACAGAAAATGTACATTTATCCCTCTGGTCTCTTGACCAGGCAGGGAGGGAAGGACAGGGACTCTGCAACCACTGGTGGCAGGGGACGAGAGCGCATTGCCCCCCTCTGAGCCATTTCTTTTTTTATCAGCATGTTACTCACGTGGCTGGTACTTGTTCCAGTTTGTGTAGCTCACAGAGCGATTCTTCCCTGCTGCACTTAGCCAAAAGTATTCTCCTGTGTTGTTAAGGTCTTGTAATCCTATCCAAAAATAAGTTCTCTCAGATTTTACCATGCTATGGATCATGCTGTTGATAAAAGCTTGTTCAAACCTTAATAAAATAATCAAGAAAAAAAAAAACTTATTAGAATAAAGTAGGTCAACTGGTACTTCAGTGAATAGCTCTCATGAAATGACTTAAATTGTGTGAGCAGAGAAAAATACATAAGAGGTACTTAATTTTCTTCATAGAATACTGTGGGGAACTTCAGGCACAAGTCTGTAGTATAAACTGTAATTTTTCCCTTCCCCCCTCACCCCCCGCCTCAGCATCTGAGCACATAGGAAAAACAGTATATTAAGATTTTACAAGCTCAATGCTTATACTAGAAGATGCAAAGACAGAATATACTAATGATGCAGAGCTAAGAATAAGACTCTCCTTGTATGAAAGAGAAAAATTAGCAGGGTCTGAAAAAGCTACAGAAGCAAGAAAAGAAAAAGCTCTGTACAGAAGTACCCTATTAGAGCCAGACACATCAAACAGCACTGAGAAACCAGAGCTGAAGGGCTCAAAGCACCAGCTGATCTGACTACAAAAGGAATAACTTTTTACTTCTTTAATTTTCTCATTAAAGTTATGTGAGAGATTTACACCTTTTTGCAAGTAATAATTGTTGCATATAGTAACCCATTTGTCACTTAAATGTAATTTATTCAGATAAAATTGGTACAGCAAAAAGTATTACACTTTATGAGCACATTTGCTCAGCTTCCTATGAAAATATATGCAGCAAACTAGATTCCCAGTTTGATAGAGACTTCCACAACTTCTTAGTTTCACATATTGTGAAAAGAATGGCTAAATACCATAAGAATGACATTAATGTAAAAAACCGAATGTATCTGTAACACTGGGAGCAAATGAGAACTTTAATTTTCACTTCCTCTGCATGTTCTCTTTGTATATCAACCCTCCGTCCCCTACAACCTACTTTTAAATTAATATTTTAGGATCAAAACAATGAAGAGTTTTTGCATTTTTCATACCAGAACAACAAACCTCTGCAATAATTAAAAAATAAAATAAAAACCCACTAAACTAACAATGAGCTTTTTTGGCCACTCCAACATTGGAACAGGGAACTAATGTAATAAACAGTGATGGTTAAAACCAGTAAAAAAATCAAATGAAAAGAAATAAGCAGACAAAGACAGATGACTTGCTTCCAGTGATATGCAGCGTGTCATCAGCTCCCTGTGACTTTTGAGCTGCACACGCTCAGCTGCACGAATTTGTCCTTTATCCTCCCCATAGGGATTGCTGCCGCACTGCAGCACAGCGCTGTGTGTGCTGTGCACTGTCCTGAACCCCCTGGCAGGGCAAATTCCCATATATGTAAATCCTTATGTGGGGCAGCCTGTGTTTTCCTAAAAGTTCTAGCTATCATTCATCCGATCGCTGGTGGTTACAGTACTTCCCCCATCCTAAAAGGAGGGGAGATTTCCTCCTCTTTTTTTTTTTTTTAATATGATAAATATGTGGAGGTTAATGTATGTATGTAATATATCTATCAGTATGTCATAAACTTTAATGGAAATCAAATACATAGGGTAAATGACAAAGAGAACACAGAAAACCCAAGCATCTGGACATCTGCAGAGGAGAAAGCCTTTGCTGAAGCTGGAATACTGGTAAATAGGAACTAAGCAAGGGAAGACAGACCTCAAATGCTTTCAGACATTTACTCTCTCACCTTATTTGCTGAGAACTCATGTAAAATACATAAATAGAAACTTTAGAAAACATTAATTGATTTGGTTTAAAAATTGATAGATTCTGATCATAAAAATTAAATGTATTTTCATTTTCAGTAGTTTCCAAGTACGCTAATAAAGTTTCTTAAATACGTTGCATACCTCGGTAGAAAGCGTTTTGTTTAGATTCCTGCATGCTCACATGTGCACACATTACCGTGTTTATTAGCCTGACAATTACTTTTTATTAAATTTATTTTCAATTAAAAAAATAAAGCAAAGTTTACCTTTTATTTTAGCCAATGTTAGTAATTATGCTCACTTCTCACACAAATATTATTTCATAAGGGTAATATCTTTTGCCATGCAATGCTTTATAAAGTTAGAATAGCTCTTGTTAGAGGTATCTTCACGCTGTCTAATAGGATTAACTACCTGTTTGTTACTGATACAAGTGCAGATGGGCAGAAATAACCACTGGAAGCTTGTTCAAAACTTCGAGGGGTACTGTCGATTTTGTAACAATATCCACCATGTCTTTCCCATCCCTTAAAAGAAATGAACATTATTTTATAGATTATTAATTATTATATAGTTGTTAAAAACTCAGTCCCCTTTGGTACTTTCTGTTTGATCACCACTGATGTCCCTATAGTGCATTTCTTTTCTACCATGGTTCAAGAGTAGTTACCCTTCAAGGTCATAGAAAATATGGGTAAATTTAACAAACGTTTAAATTCTGCATCCTTAAACTATGCAAAACCTGGCTTAACATATACACACATGATAACACCTTTAATGAGTATGACAAAAATGTGGACAGCACTTAAAGTACTCTCCTCACATACTATTTTTCTTTCAATTTTTTTAATACTTCGAATATTGTTTTACTGTGTTCTAGGGAGGTATGCCAAGCCCATCTCTTTGCATGAAGCGTGTAGTAGCACTTGTTGGTTTCCATCTGTGGTAACTCATTGCTGATATCTAATACCTGAAGTGCAGAGTCAACACTGCCATGCCAGATTCAGTTAAATTGTTATAAAAAAGGATTAGAGCTGCCCTTTGTCTTCAACTGTAAACAAATATATTTATTCCAGCAATTATTAGCCTTTCATATAGGAATTCACTCTGGTTATCTACCTTTTCTCAGGTCCCTTCCATATTTTCAAATAGAACTTAAAAAAAAAAATTGAATTAACAATCATCCTACTCTAATAATGCAGAATTAAAATGTCACATTTTCATAGTTTATCAGGTGAGTCAGAAAACTGAGTCACTGGTCAGCCTCCCTCAATTCTTACTATCAATCTTTTACTTTATTATTCTTCATCTCTCAGTGCCCAGAAGATGTTACGAGGACTGGTATGAGTTCTGCCTGTGTGAGTTCATACAGAGTACCTGCCTGGGATTTCTCCTTGAGTGTCTTAAACGATCAAGAGAATGAAGAGATAATAAACCACCTCTGTCTAAACTTGAAGCCACACACAGGCAGGAGAACTGGCTGATCTCACTTTGCCTCTCCCATGCAGGAGGAGCTGCTTGCAGGGGAGCTCACAAAGCAGCACAGCCGGGAGCAGGTACAGCAGCCCACTGGGCATCACCAAACCCTGCTTGATGGTGACATTAGCAACAGAAGCAGAAAAGGAGAACCGGATAAGCTCTTTTCTTTTTCTGCTATCTGTCCTCAGGTACAATAAAATGTACAAGAAGATGCTGCTGCCCTATTCAGGACAGCAATCAAATATTTCGCACATCTTTCAGCCCTGCTGAATCTGGGGAGCCAGATGTCAGCTTCTAGTTGGGAGTGTGTTTGCTGGCAGGGTACTGACAGCTCTGCTGCCTTTTGCTAACAGCCCCCTCCAGTGCTTGCAAGATGGCTGGGGACAGCCTTTCGTATGGCATGAAAGCAAGACAAGCTGTAGCACCAATTACTGTGGTTTCACCTGAGAACAACACAGATGCCCTACTCAGACACTGGCTTTGCAAACAGAAATAAGGCGAGGGTTGAGGCTCTTCCTTGTCTCCATACCAATAAGCTGGGGCTTCCCCATGGGAAAGGTGTGTTGGCAGGTGCCAAGGGCTCTGCAGCACCCAGGACCCCACAGGTTCTCGGCAGCCCCATGGGGACACAGTAATTCCGCTTTTGCTCCAATGTGCACCTAAACTCAGGGAGTAGGGACTGGAAGAGGGCTCAGTACTAACTGAAAAACCCTCTATGGGGACACAGGTAAGAAACAGCAAATGTCTGGTTTCCTTCAACTGGAATTCTTGAATGATAAATGCACTGGTTTCAATGAGGCAAACACAATCATCCTAGTCTCTCAAAAATTTTTATCTGGACCAAATGGCACTGCATAATCTTCCCTCTTCAAGATTTCTGGATGTCTAAAGACTGGAGGAAATCATCAAGAACTTGGAGGGGAAACCCAATGCAGGCTGTTAGATACACAAATCTTAAAAGGCTCAGGAAATCCCCTGAATAGTTGGGGGTCAAGGGAAAACTGGGGGAAGCTTTATCTGTGCTTGCCCTGTCCTGCTCTTCCCCAAACATCATTTGCAGCTACCTGTGGGAAGCAGAACACAAAGCCGAATGGAGCCTTATTTTGAGCAGCTGTCCTTCTGCTCTTTATGAGGTTTTGTGGCCTTAATAGGTATTCTCTTCTTAAAAGTGAAATTCTCTCCTGTTACAACAGCTATAAAAATAAATGCTTGATTTAGTACTATACTGTTATCTTTTGATGCACTATAAACGTGTAGAGGATCGAAGAAAGTCACCAGCACAAACACAGTCAGTTCTGCACACAGAAACCTCCAACTCAATTATCAAGTGGCTGACAGCTCTACAACCCATTTCAAAAGCTGGTTGAAAGAAAATCTTTAGAACTGTTATTTCAGTGTTAGGGAAAACTGTCCAGAGAATCTGACCTTTGCAATAAAATATTTATTCTCAGTAATAGCCTGCTGACTAGGAAAAAAGAATAGTTTACCTGCTAAAGGAAGAAAGTGTTTATCACTTTTTATGTCTTAGGATGACAGAAGTGTAGGAAAAAAAGCTCAGGTTTATGCAGTAACTTGATACGGACATATTGCAAAAAGCTCCAATCAGCAGAACCACAGAAAACATTAAAGGCTCGTTCATCTGATGTGCAAGTCATAAAAAATCAACATGAGATGAAAGCTCGGTAATAACACATAAATCTATAAAGCTTTAGAAAAGAAAACAACCGTGCTGGAGGCCAAAGCTCCCTGAGAATCTACTAGCAATCCAATATGAATGGCAGTATGAGGTTAACAAAGCAAAAGATCAAATGTGAGAAACGCCAATACGTATTCTGTACATGTAAGGTAGGTCAGCAATAGAAAAATTGGGAAAAAACGGTAAATCTGGTGAAATAAAGACTTAGCCCTGGAAAATTAGGCCAATAACTAGCAACAACATATATATTGAAAGTTAAAAGAAAGTGAGTTGTCAAGACAAAATGTCTGAAATCAAGCATAGCTTTGAGTTAGCATAAAACTGACTTCTTTTGATTAAATGAATGTAACTTCTGCCACATTTGAAAGAAAAGGATCTATCAAAACCAAGGGACTATAACAGGTTTAGTATATGTTTTCACAGGGTTTAAAACGTCAATGAGCAGAAAATTATACTGAGTGGCAAGTTTGCCAGAGCAGACCAAGGTACCTATGACCAGTGACTCGATCTCTTGAGTCTGAGTCCTGTGAGGTACCCAGAGCTGAAGTGCTGTCAAGCTCCTGACTACAACTGAAGTCTTGATGCTCTGCACATTTTTCACTTGGTCAGGACCGTGACAAACCTTTCTTACACTAATAACACACAGAATTCTTGAGTGATGAAATACATTGGTTCACATAAAATGAAGTTACCCTAAACTTTTGGAAATGCTAACCTGGAGCCAAGCAGAAACTGCCTCCATAATGGTATGACCAGAATGCTGGACCTGACCATTGTACATCTGGGGAAAGACTATCTGAGCCCAAACAGTTCAGCTCCAACCTTCTTATAATTCAACTGAATTGGTTGCGTTTCTTGACTTTTCAAGTAAAAGGACAAGAAATTGTAAGACTAAAAGATAATTGTAAGCTAAAAGATAAAGCAAACTAGAGAAGTGAGATGTTTGATGATAAAATGTTCACAAAACTGCTCCAGAGTTATGACTAAAATTTTAACACAAAGCCTACAAGTTTGTCCTTTTCACACTATGGAAAGGAACAAATGGCAAATAAAATCATACTTGAACACATTACCTTTACTACCAGAATGCAGAGCCTAAAATCTGCTGCAATGTCCTATTTAGATAGCTGGGATCCTTCCCATTTGTGTTTGAAAGCAAAAGGAATGCTAACGTAGTTGAAGAGTTCACTCTGTGTCAATGAAACTGATTGTTTTCTGCCCTAACATTCCATTTCAGTGTATGAAAACCATGTGTGGGATGAGGCATCATATAACAGCCATTATTTGCACAGATGGCGGACAAAAGGGTTTTCACTTCTGATCTAGAAAGAAATAGGAACTTGGGTCACAACTGCTGACAAAACAATGAGCCATGAAAGGTACCTTGGGAAAGCTTTTAATCTTACATTAAAATTTAGTTTACATACTTTTAAGGCAAACAATGAGATTTTTCCTAGCAAAACATGCAAATCATTAATATAAAACGAAACTTATTTCTCTATTTACATACATGTGTTCTGTAGCTGTATTTTGAGGTTTCCTATGTAATTCTATCTTACTAGTAAGGCTCTAAACCAAACAAAAACCACAAAACCCCTTACCTCTGGACAACTTGATTCCAGCTCAGGAGACACATGATTAAATTCCCCTGCCTTTTTGCAAACGTAGAAAGATCTGTCTTCGCATTTTTTAACTTTCCAATGTCCCTCCTAAGGGAAAAAAAAAGTATTCTCCATACCGATTCATACTCTCATGCATATCTATATACACATGTATTTTAACTTCCCAGTAAAATCAAGTAATTTTTCTCACTCTGTTTATTTATCCATAGATGGATCATTTATTTCTACCAACACTGTCAGTAGGACTTTTCAAATCAATCATACAAAAGAGTTTGTCTCTTTGAATCACTTCTAAGGATGCAATGCATTTTAATTAATTAACACTATGGCCATGCCAGAACATTTTTCAGAATAGATAGGAACTTTCTTCCTATCTATTATAGTTCTCTGTAAGATTAATCTTCATATTTGAACAGTCTTTAGTGAAGATATTACAAATTTTGTATTATATAATTTTCAGACATCTAGACATACTGGACATGGACCAAAAATAATGCTTGAAGAATTATGTCTTGAACCTCCTTTTACTCTGTATTTTACATTTTCATTTGTTTGTTTACACCTGCAAACTGAGTAAAATATGGTTTTGTGTAACTAAATCCTAAAAATGTTACTGAAGTCCTGCTTTCCACTTCCACTTTTCCAGGTCACTGTAATTGTCTTGGATTTCCCATGAGTTAAAGATTGCAACCTGGACCCACTACTGTAGAGACAACAGAAACTCTTTTTGATACAGTTTTCACACTTCAACAAAATAGACTCTAAAAAAAAAATATTGTGCCACTTATGTAAGTAATGTATTAATGAATTTAAGTATTGTTAATTGTAAAAGTAAAGCAAATTTATGTCCAAATTATTAAAAAATTGACAATGCCATGAGTTGTGATTTGACAGGACATTGCGTTACTTGAACAGTACTTGCAGTTTTACAACACCTGACTGATTTGGAGTCAGTCTTACTGCAGTCAACTTCTACAATTTTAAGTAGATACAGACTACTATCTGGTTTTGAGAGATACTACATAAAATTTATAAATATTGACAGCAAGATAAAATAGGTGCCACTTACAGTTTTTCAAAACATTAATTTGAAGCTTTCAAGACAGGGACTGATGCATCATAAATTATAATACACACTACCTGGATTTTTAATTACTTTGTCTTTATCAAAATACCTACTCGTATTTGTTCTCTATTTAGCAAGCTTTACCTATGTAACATTTTTTATTGACCATAAGCTCAAAATCTATGATTAATTTTCTGTACACCAGCACTGCAAAATATATTGGTTTCTAAAGGCCACGTTGCATTTATCATAACATGAATATAGTAGGAATCAAAAGACAGAGTCTACGGGTCATGGTTTTAAAAAGTACGCACACGGAGAAAATAAATTATTATAAGCCAAAATAAGTGTCAAATTCTTTCCAAAATAAAAGGAAACTTACAGGTCCTTGAGCTGAAACACAGAGTTGTCCTGTTCTTTGATAGGTGTTAGGTTCTTGTCTGTGCCAGTTAGAGAATTTTACTGGAGTGCCGTCTGACCACTCAAAAACAACTGGGGTGTTATTACTGTATAATCCAATCCATGTTTCAGTTACATTTTCTGTAAAAGAATAAGGGAGGTCAGATTTTAATGGTGAAGAAATAATGCCTGTTGTTCCCGTAACATTGACACCACTATTAAAAATCACTCATCTGACTTTCATAAGAATTACCTTCTTTTGGGAAAAAAAATAGCTGCATAAAACCTCACTGATGAGATAATGTTCTATTGCCCTTGAAGACTTGATTGTTTCAAAAATAGATGAACATACATGATAACCCACTTTGAAATGCTGAAAAATACAAATCAGGAGCATACACACTTTTTTGAAGTGCACAGGGCAGAAAACCTGCCATGGAAGGAAAGATTTCTTTTTATAATCTTCCATGGCAGGATGGGTGGCAGGAGAGATGATAACGGGAGATGTCCAGTAAATCAAGTGTAACGCACTGTTCTACAACCACAGCTGATGCAACAGAGTTGATTAAATATGTCACACAGCTCTTGGAAGTTTAAACCCATGGCCAAACTGTGCAGCTCTGCCAGCATACTGATGCCAGCTGGAGGCACAAAACATTCACTTTTCATTGCTGCTGTTATGATAACAAAAGCCTTGGCATTGTTGCACCTGATAGCTTTTGTTCATTATGTTCCTTGTGTAATTATGCTCCCACTTCGGACATGGACTAACAGAACTCCTTTGACACAGTCTGCTGCCATCAAGGGGACCCTGCCAACAGACCAGCAGCAGCTTTGCAGGGTGAACATGGCCAGCTTGAAAGCAAAAGATACTCTGAATTGTTGCTGCTTCTAAGCACAATTCTTGCATAAGGATGATCACTGAATATTTTGCAACAGTTTGCAAGGAATCAGCCAAGAACAGGAAAGGACAAAAGCTAGTGTGTTTACTGTGGCCTCACTAAGTTTACTTTGTTGATTCATTTATTTAAGTATGATGATTGGAGAAGGTGATGCTATACATTTTTAAGACTCCTAGAAGGAGCACGCATCATGCTTGTTTTTTTGGTAAACATCATGTGGGTGTACCATGTAACACAGTCCGTAAGTGGCTAGCAACGTTAAATGGCTGCACAAAAGAGCATCGTGAAAATCTTCAACAAACACCGCACACTTTAACTCCCAAAACTCACCACTTTCAAGTAAGTTAAGGAGCAGCTCTGCATCTGCCATGGAGGATATACTAATGAGCCCGCTCTTGTCACTTTGGCATGAGATAAAAGCCTCGTTCCAGCTCTTCTTCTTTGTATGAAGCCTGTAGCAGTTGCGATTGTGTGAGTACCAGCCATCATCACAACGAGTGGCATAATACCTCCATGTATCTTTTAATTAAGCATACAAAGTTTGCGTATATTAGATCAAATTGCCAAGGTTATGCTATATTTATAATGCATTCAGAGCTATCTTTTTAATCTTCAAACGCTGAAAATAGTCATCCAAGAGTACTTAAGGAGGCCAAAACACAAGCTCTATGGAACATCACCTACCAAGCAAACTGAAATTTCTTCCACTTTATCTTATGATTCAACCATATGGGTTGCTGGACTAGTGCAAACACAATAATTGATCTGTTATTTAGTTTAAAACATGTTATATCTCTGTTATTAACTCTGAACCTGATTCAAAACCAGCTAAAACTTTTCCAGGTGCATTACCTCATTATCTGAAACAAGCAGGGAAAATTAAGTTGTCAGTAAGATGCTGAACCTATATAATGTGTTCTTATCAAAACAAAAATTCATAGATTCATATAATCGTTTTGGTTGGAAAAGACCTTTAAGATTGAGTCCTAATGGTCTAATAAACTCAGCTCTGTGTTTAAGTTTCCCACAGAATGGGAGTTTGATGCATTCTATGTATTACATATCCTATACTCGTTATATAAACATTTAAAAAATAAAAAACATTATCCGTTCAACATGTTTTCCAGGATTGCATTTAAACAGAAGTGTTACTACTTCAGTGAAGGTAAGCTGTATTCAACTTACACTAGGGAACATTTAGTTCAGCTAAGAGACTGTTCTGCTGACTTCATGTGGCTTCCTCTTGTCCTCCCAACACACCCACAAATAGGACACAGTAACAATGAGATACTTACCTAATGTTTCATACTCTGTCTTATTTAAATATTTTTTGCATACAAAAGGCAATCCAGATTCACATACATAACTTTGCCAGCCGTACTTCAATTTTGAATTAATCACTGCACAATGATTTTCTCTAAAACTGTTATCAGAGACATCTGCAAACACATTTTTGAGAAGCACAAAATTACAAAAATTCAGTTCTTACTTACAAAGTGGTGTTGTAAGACTCTTTACATCTTATTGAATTAATGTATAAACATCCCTGCACTCAAACTTCACAGAATCACAGCATGGTTGGGGCTGGAATGGACCTCTGGAGATCATCTAGTCCAACCCACCAGCTAAAGCAAGTTCACCAGAGCAGATTGCACAGCAATGTGTCCAGGTGGGTTTTGAATGTCTCCAGAGATGGAGACTGGGCAGCCTGTTCCAGTGCTCTGGCATCCTCAAAGTAAAGAAGTTTCTCATATTCAGGAGTAATATTACACCAATACTACAAACAAATGAGCATGATTTATATAGGTGTGGCAATCCCTCCTTGGCTGCCGCTATCAGATGAGAGGCTGAAATAAGCTCTAGTGTCTTAGTGTCTGTGCTATATCAGCTGGTGGACAGAACTTGAAAATGTAGCAAATCAGGTTTTAAATATGCAATTGGAATCTTAAAAACACTTTTCAAAGTAAATGATGAAAGAGCTAGATCACTAATGGTTTGAACAGACCTATCTCCATTGATGCTACATTCCCTAGAAGGGGCTTTTATTTCATCAGTATGAATAAATATTTCTTAAAAAAAGAACACAAAACAAAAAACAAGAACAAAAGCACCAAGAGGTATGCTGGTTCACTTGATTCACTTTTCAATCATAGCTGTTGGAACAGCACTCTTGTATCAAGCTGCAGTTACAGAGAGCATATAATTACAGTGCTATAACATATCCAAGAGAAACATCAAGTACTTGCTCTCCAGTTCACAAACACTAGTGGTGCTCCATCTGACCACTGCCAGCCAGCATCTTCCTCCAGACGATTCAGGCCTGTCCACAGCATCAAGTCCATGATGTTTAACTTCCCTGAAACAGAAAAAAATAAAGTAATACTTCACGCTTTCCCCATGTTTTAAAATATCTACAGGTATAGATCTGCTGTCCTGTCTTGTTACAACAGGAATATAACAAAACTTCAAATCAGTCTCCAAAAAGCTCAGGCTGTTTTTCTCTATCCTTAGAAAAAGTCTATTACTTTGTTAATCAACATAGAGATGAAAAGGAATGAACTCAAAAGTCTGCACCCTTCAAAAGCTACTCATCCTGCAAACCCTTCCTGCAGAAGCTGTTGCTGACCTTAGAAGTTAAATCTAGGACAAGCAGCTACATAAATGCCAGCCTGCTTCAGCTTTCTATAAACCAAACAACTTCCACTCCCTTTAGAGCCTGCAGGCATATCAAAAAGCTAATGAAATAATTTTAAAAACTTCCTGCTAGCTTATATCCTGCAATTGAAAAATCAGCAATAATGGGAAGCAACGGGAAAGAACCCTGAGGCAGCCCATCTACCACCCATTCCTCCACTTGGTCCTCCCCGTAAACATTAAAATACCCACGAAAGCCATGCTGTGTGAAGGCTCTGCAAAATTTGTCTGAGACTCTTGCTGCATGGGGGAAAGCAAAAAGCTTATCAAAGGAGGAATACCATCCACTTATGAAAACAGAGTTGGCATTTTTTCCCATGCAGGACATTTACTTTGAGCCTCCCAAATTGTTCTCATCATTCACATTCAGTGAAGTCCAGTTTGCAAAAAAAACTTAACAGGAGAAAGGGACACCAGGCTATACTGCAGAGAAAGTAAATATTTGTATAATTCTCCAGAGCAAACAATCATGGCCCATAAGCACAGTTGCAAGAATGAACAGGATTCGCTGTGGGAAGCGAGAATTAAGACAATTACACCCTCACATAACACATACTGTCATTTTTACACTCGGTTTATTAAGGTTGTAACTTACCTTCACCCTTGCTTTTTCAAACAGCTCTACCGAGGTTTGTTCTGCAATGAAACCTCACAAGCAGCAACAGGAGAGACATCACACGGAACATTAAGCTCCAAAGCTCACCCCTTTTTCACAGGTAAAGTGGAAATCTAATTATGGGTTTCCTACAAGGCCCACCGAAAAATGGCTACTCACTGCTTAAGCTACTTATGTAGTTCTGCTCTTCGGGGTCAGTGATGCTCAGCAGGTCTCCTCCTTGCAGCTGACAGGCGGCCCGTGCCTCACGCCAGGTCAGCACAGACGCCAGGTTAAACTGGTAGCAAAGGTGCGTGTCAGGATTCTTCTTCCAAAAAACGTCACAGCCGCTCTCTGCTCAAAACAGATTTATCACCAACAGCCCAAGACTACAAACTAATCCAAAATGTAACACCTTTAATAAATAAGTTAATTAATGACAGCAGCATCCCAATGGAAGCACGATTATGAAATCCTTTAACGTTCCTTTGTTAAATAACACATGGAAACAGGGCACTAATGGAATAAAATGTTGCTCCCTATTTCATATGGTTGATAAAATACTGGGGAGCTTATCTGCAGCTGGTGGTGATTTTCACAGCTCTCATTAAGCCAACAGAGCTACATTTTAATTTATACCAGCTGATCATTTTTTCCTAAAACTGAATGTTAAAATATTTAGGTTATGAACACCACACCCAGCTTGTGGAGGAACAGTCACCTGGATCTCCTTCTATCTTGTACTCAAGAGAATAAACTTACTGTAATTGCAAAGTAGAAGCAAGGCTGAAAAATCTATTATACTGGTTACCCAGAAATCCCCATTACAAAGACACGTTTACAGCTGTTTTTAAGAGGCTTTGAAACAGAGATTCAAAACGTAGCTTGAGCATGGAGGGCTTTTCCAAACCACTTCTGCTGATAAAATGTACAATTTTTCTTATTTATCCATAAAGCTACAATATTCGTGAAGCTTACACATCAGAAATCTTTCAGATAGCAAGTGTTTTTAAAGCTCTTGCTTCTAAGTGTTTTAGGCCCAAGTCATGAGTCTCCAAGTAGTGCACAGAAGGGAATATGCAAGACGTAATGCAGTCAAAAGCAGAATGTGACTTTGAAAGAGCAACCCTTTACGTGCTTCAGAGGAGCTCCTGGACAGAGGAATGAGAGGTTTAGCTGCAGGGAGGGTCAGTGGGCTGCACAGAACGACATCCTTTTGCTCACATCCTGTAGTTTTGCTTTTGGGATGAGGACATGGGTCTCCAAAGGCCAAACATAGTAAATTATGATAAAATTTGCTCAACTCTTCTTGTGAGTTTTTGAAAGAGACATTCTCTTCTAACAGAAGGGAAGTCATCCAAACCAGAGTGCGTCCTAGAATTACCAATAAAGAGCAAAGACACTCTTAGGGGTGGAAGGAGAGAAAAGACAAGCAACATCTTACCAGCCTTTGGGCAAAACCCCCATTTTTCATCTTGTTCATAGTGACTTGTTGTGGCACACCAGTCAAATTCCTTTCCGTCTCTGGTACACTCATAATACCACTTTTTGTTATATTTAAATGGAAAAATGCACGGGAAACCAAAAGAATTTCCCAGCAAGGTGTATGTTTCTGGAATAAACAAAACACAGAGATGAAAAGAATGCAGACCACAGACATTTCTTTGCCTTTGTACTTCATTATTCCTGTTTCTAACAACAATAATAAAATCAAAATGTCTAAAGTTATTTTCTAATTTTAATTTGTAATTGATAACAGCATTAGTATAAGTATGTGCAGCATAGTTGCAGTGAACAGTATTTGGGAATAATAATTTCTGAAATTTGTCACCATAAAACAAGGCACGTTCTCATAACTTACCACAATTAAAAAAAAAACCCTGAACAATTATAATATAAAATCTGCACTTATATTTCAGAACAACTACCTAAAACAATTGTTAGAAGAATCAGTACACACTTAGATGCAAACAAAGCTTATTTTTTCTATGTTAGTCTCTGAAAGACGAGCAATTTAGCATGATATCCCCTGCTCCTCCAACTCTTTATAAAATGGTTTTCTAATGCTTTTTCCATTCTCTCTGCCCCTCTATGGGAAAGGAAATGTGAAAGACAAAGGAGCACTAAATAAACTTTTAAAAATAAGTGTTTATACCATGGGGAATAATAACTTAGCTACAGAATTGATGCTACATACATCTGTTATCACAATCAATAATGCCTTATGATTTAAAATATTTTCCTCTTGTACTTCTGAGTACCAAAATATTGAGAAAATTCAGTGTAACTGAAAGCTGTAAAAGCTTTACCTCAGTGAATGTCTCCTTAACCTCAGAGTTTCTACAAAAGGTCAAAGAATCACAATCAGAATGAAATTGTTTGTCAAAGATCCCATGTTGATAACCTAAAGATCAAAGTCCTTCAACTTCAGAAATCAGTATGTATTACCAGGTTCCTGGAGGTTTACAGAGTTAATGGCTGGCTGCGCACATATAAAAAAGCAGTTTACACACTGTAAATCTTCTTTAAAGCCTTCTGATATGAACAGATGATACAAAGAACATGGGTAAAAAAAAAAAAAAATTAAAAAAATCAGGTTTACTTCTCTGCCTGCCTGCTGCCGTGCTGTTAGCTACGGAGGTGCAAGGGAGTACCTCAGTCCTGGCAAGAAACCAACCTCAACAGGTATAGTCCTCTCATCATAGTTAAATACACTTTTTCTTTGAAGGTACAGATCCTCTCCAACCTGGGGGACTAACAGACTGGCTTGTATCTGCCTGTGCATATGCTAAAGTAGAAGGAGGAAAATAAAAACTGGAGGTGATAGAGCTTTTGCCAACACAATTAATGACTTTGTCCTGAAACTAGGCTAGAAGTGCCTGCCTAAGGCTGATCCTCTTCTCCTAGATGTTCCAGTACTAGGACTACCAGGTCTGCTTTCATCTTGCTATGTTTACACAGTAAATGGGCAAGACTTTTTGTGGGTTCAAGTATTTTCTCCCTGGTCTTAAGTATAAACTCCACTAGGTTTTAAAGAAGCAGTTGGATGTTGTAGCGCTTGCGCAGTTACCACAGTTCCCAAAGGAAGGACTCTGGTGAGAGCAGAAGCCAAGCCCAGCTGCACCTACAGAGGAAACCACTGAGACCAGAGATCTGGAACCCAAACACTCAGTTCAAATGAGGAGAATCAACAGCTTCAGCCTGAGACACGCTGTGCAAACATTAGGTCAAGAGGCTGAGGATGGAGTCAAGGTACAGTTTGTCCGTAGCTGTTCATGGTAAATGGGTTCATCTTATTCCTTATATCTGGAAAACTGTTCAGGTCTGCAGACTTGGGTCTTGACATTCCTACACCTTTGCTAGCTGTACAGCAAAATTAACCAAGAGTCTGATCTCTCCTCCAAAGTTTGGTACGTTCAGAGTCCAGGTGCTGAACGTTGCAAACATTCAGTTCGTGCACACTGCGATCCCAGACCAAGCTGCAGTGACAGGAACTCCAAATCCTTCGTTAGGACTCTTTGGGCTTATCTGATAATGAAAGCTGCAGAACAGGCAACAGCAAATCCTTAGTTCCCCTTTTTATTTTATAGAGGATTTGAAATTAGTGTTTCCTGGTTTGCAAGGATACCAGTGGTTTTTTGGGTTCATATAACAGATGAGGAGAAAAATAAATCGTGCGATATGCTCACATCAATCATTGCATAAGAAACAGACAAAACAAAAAACCACAAAACAATAAAAAACAAAACCACAAAAAAACACTACCAAAACCAAACAAACCAAAACAAAAACAAAAACCCCAAACAAATCAATCAGTGAAACAAACAAAATAAAACAAAACCAAAACCCACAGCTTTGAGCCCCAGATCATAATACAGGCTAGAAGAAATCATAAACATGTGACCTTGCTTCAAAGGAACTTTTGAAAACCTTCTCTACATACATCTTTAAGACAAAAATTTATTTTTACCTTGAAATGGATGTTCACAAAGGTCCTCATCATAGGACATGTACTGTTTCCATTGATATGTAGAATTTTTTTTGGCCACAACATGTTTGTTATTTTCAACAGCTAATCTGTACTCTGATACACCAACTAATGCTTTTTCATCACAGTTCCACCACAATGAGTATTGGGTTGAGTCACATTCAAGCATACTTAACGGCTGCTCTGGTCCGCTGATGTTCAGTCCTAGGCAGGTACTTCTGCCTATGTTGAAAAGACGGCGATTGGATACCCATTTCCATAACATGTCTTTTGAGAGTTGACTGCAGTCTTCCAGAACAAGGCCAACTCTGTCCACTTTAATGCACAAGTTGGAGTCTTCACTTTGGATAATAAATATTCCTTTATCTGTATGGAAAAAGAAAAAAGGAAAACAAAATAAGTAGTTTCAGTCTATAGAATACTGCAACTGCTCAAATAGTATAAAAAATAAGAATGTTTAAGCTGGAGCTATTTATGAAGAAAATTGAAAATACCCATCAGAAAAACTGGCACTTTAAAAAAATAAGGTACTATTCTAAATTTACCACCAACTCAGTTTTTAACATGTGGACCATTTTAAAGCTCACAAAAATAAGGCCAGGTAGTATTTCTCAAGTTGGATAGCCAAACAAAAAAAAAAAGGGATGCCCAAAAACATCAGTCATGCTCAAAGAAAAAAACCACACTAGTCACCAAGAAATACCCAGTAATGGAGTATAACTTTAAGTGTTACAGGAAGTCATACTCTATATTGTAAAATAATTGTCTGTGAGGACTGGAGAGTGCAATTAAAGTAAAAGCTAAAAAGTTTAAGGCTGACATTGCCATATTCATTTTTCACTCTCTGGAACTACAGAAGCAGAAAGAAAATATTTTGCATTGTAAATAGGATGCAGAAAGGGCAGGATTTATCTACACCATGAGAGCTGGTGGCCAAGGGTTAAAGCTTGCCTTCCCTATTGGATGCCTATTGTTCAACCATACATAACTACCCTGGACCAAAACAGATGTTGTGGGGTTAGCCTGACATCCCAGCTTTCTTGGAATCATGTAGAAATTCACTGAACTATGTGACATCATATTATAAGTATGTGAAAAAAAGTCAGCTGTTTAACATGTTGGGAACAAATGCTTAACTGAGCATATAGACTAAAAAAATGAGGCCAGCTGAGGAACTGGAAATCAGCAAAATATGAACCTATTACAGCTCAGCTATTTCATTCATTCTGAAATCCAATGGTAATTAACCCATGGAGTTCCTCTCATGTTATAGGTGAGATATTTATTTTATGCCTCAGGAGATAATACATTGAAAACTTGAGCAGCACTTCCATTTTGCCTTGAAATTTTACAGTGATGATTTCTGCCACGTGTGCTTTCTAGCTGGTGCAATTCACTACCCTTAACAATCTGAACCAGTCACTATAATTATAAAAACGCCTCTCAAACTGACATAGCCCACTTCTAAAGTATGAGATGCAGAGACGCACCCAGGTGCTGCACCTGGGTTTAGCACATACAGTTTAGGCATAGCTCTAGAAAATAAAGGTTTTTCAAGCAGCAGTGGGACAGTGCTGTGTAACAGACAGACAACCAGCTCTACCAATGTAACATGCACCCAAAAGGCAGGACAGAGAGGATATATGTTATGGAGAGGTTATTGGTTACAGATTCTACAGAGTGCACCATGCAGTCTGGCTTACAGAGAGGATGGAGTCACACTGCAGATCGCATCACTGGTAACAGGCTGTTTTCCACATGGCTATAGGCACTGGTAGCTTGTGATGGTGCAGGAGCAGGGGCAAGCCCTTCTGACTGGCAGCAGGTGAGAATCAGCCTGTTACATGCAATTGCATCTCCCAAGTACCCAGCAGCTATCCTATGTTAAGTCCTTTACAGTTTGGGGCCAAGCAAGGTTCCTTTAATTCACTGTATTTCTATAGCAGTCAAGTGTCTGAACTCACTGAAAAACCATAAAATAACACCCTGGGACAGATACCCAGCTTATCCCTCTGCTTTTGAGTTTTCTGTGCAGTTCGTGCTGGTTCCATTCTTCTTATCCAACCCAATTCTCCATGGGCAACACAGATGTCTCTATCTGCGTGGCCAGAAAGGCGTTTTGCCACTCATGCTAAGGTTTATCTTTCCCACAGTGGTCTTATCTTGGTTGACCAAGAAAATACACAGTTAATTTGCTAGGTAGGTGGAAGCTGGGATGTTGTTAGCACCAGTAAACAGTGATTATTAAGGTTAATTCACCATGATACTGGGATTCACAGTTAAAGTTCTTATACAAATTCCCAGTCTATCTTGACCTCAACACCCCACAGGAGCTCCCATACAGCAAGTTCCTGAGGGTGGGCAACACCACAACCCAAAGATGAAGGATTCTCAACCTTTGAATGCCTTTATCTGTAAGGCTCTTAAGAGCTGCAATGACTGCTAAAAGATAAGGGTCTTACACAATCTATACAAACAACCCAGCTGGAGGATCTCTGTAAATAACAGTGTTTCCCCTTTCATTCTGCAGCAACTTATGCCAAGAACAGCCAGACTTTAATTCTTGAGGCACACAGCCCCCTTCCCAGTGTCGTTTCCACTCCCCAACTACAAAATGCAATTGGCAAGACAGCTGTGCTGGCCTGAGGGCTGCCAGGTAACTGCCAGCTTGAGGCAGAGGTAAGACACAGAGCTGGCACGCTGAGTGACAGCTCCACAGACCCCAGCTCAGCCCTCTCAAGTGGGCAAGGAGACAACTGGAGCAACACCAAGCCCTGGGAATGCTTTTAGGGCTCCTCTCAGCTTGTGAAGCTATACAATCCATTTTAGAGGTGTTCTCATAGAAGGGTTTTGTTCCAAAGTTCCTGAGGTCAGGGAATATTCCTGTGCTCAAAATCCTGCAGCTGAAGACCTGCAAGCTGCAGAAGACCCAAAGAGAAAGGGAGATATCATACGCTTTAGGAACTGTCCTTTTGGAAACATCCCACTTCTCATGTCCAGGCCCCTCCATACAATGACAAGGTGACAAGAAACAAGGACCCAGAAGCAAAGCCTCCAGCTGATATGAAGCCACAGATGAAGAGCTGATAGCTGACCAGTACCTCCAAGTTCCTGTTTACTTAGGTTCAACACTTCCAATAATGAATAAATGGCTGTAACAAAACTAGGGGAACAAGATATCTTCATTTCCTTCCTCCTCACCTCCCACTTCCTTCCCCCTCAAAACCAGTGAGAATTGCTTATGCAGTAATACAGAAAATAACTGGAATTTATTTGGAATAAAAAAAAAAAAAACAAACAACTCCATTCCCTGTGGGTGCAATGAAAGCAATAGGCAGGGAAATAACAAGTGGGGAGGACAAAAAGGGACCAAGGCACAGTGAGGGGGGCAGGTTCACACGGGTTCAGTGCCTGTCCCGGCCACACACGCCTCCCAAACTCCTCACTCCTGTGCAGAACGAGACCTTCACCCTGTCCAAATCCCCTGGCTGGGGTCGGGCTAACCCCGGTAGGAGACTCGGCCGCGCAGTGACACGGCCCGGCCGCCCGCAGCGCTCAGAGCCGCCGGGGTTCAGCCGAGGGCACGGAGAGCACTCCGAAGCGGGAGGCCAACGGGCTTCCTCCCCGCTGCAAGCCCCGCACGGAGGGACGGAGCTGGGGAGCGGCTCGGGGGCGAACGACTCAGCCCGGTGCGGAGCGGGGACGCCGCCGCTGCCCGACCAAAGGCGGCCCCGACCCGCCGCGGGATCCCCCAGTGCGCGCCCCGCACCGCCTCCCTCTCCCTCCCACCTTCTCCCTTCCCGGGCCGCCCCCGAGGCGTCACTCACTCCGAAGGGAGGGCACCTCGTCCCGGCTGAGGGCGGCGGCGCCCCGCGCCGGGCCGTGGCCGGCAAGCAGCAGGCAGCACGCCAGGAGCCGGAGCCGCAGCCGCATGGCCAGCATCGCAGCGGCACTGCGCCCACCCGCTCCGCTCCACGCCAGGGGACCAGCTCCGCCGAGCCTTGCCCAGCCCTGCCCCGGGGAGGGCAGAGGAGCGATCCCACCCCGGAGACGCCCCGCGGCGGGAGGAGGAGCGGCCCGGACGGGCGGCCCGCGGGCTCCTTCCGTGCGGCTGCGGGAAGGGCGCGGGGCAGTCCCGCCAGAGCCTCCCGCTGAGCCTGTCCCTCCCTCCCGCCCGCGTTCCCGGGAGCGGCCGCCGGCAACCCCGGCAGGGGCGACGCCGCCGGAGACCGTTCATAGAAACGCCACTAATGTAGCTCGCTCGGGCCCTCTGCCCAGGTCACAGTTGTGGGTTCAAGCGTACAAAAAACTCTATTAGTAATCCTATTTTCCCTTTGAAAACACTTATATTCTCGTGCCTATATGCCAGGTACTTCTGTCACGAAAAGAACAGGAAAATTAGTCACCGGAGGCAGGAGAACACTGATAACACAGTCCATGTTCACAGGTTTGCTGCCGTGTCCCTGAGCATTCCCACTTTTACAGGCCCCACTCAGAAATCGTTTTTTAGCCAGGTCAGTTTGTCAAATTGAATTTTACATTTTACATTTTGGCATGGAGAAAAATAATTGCCGCCTTCCATTCTGTTTATCATTCAGTTGAATATTTATGGGAGCTGCCACTCATGGATTGAGTTTCAGTCCTACGAAAGCTACGAATAGCAGAGGGAAAGTCAAAAGCAGAACCTCTGGGTTAAAGATAAGAGTAGTTTTACCAGAATCAGCAGGACAGTTCCTTTTAAATCTGACTAAGCATACTTGTGCATTATTCTTCACGTCTAGTGGACAAATAAGTTTATTTATACATAAATGTATCAAAATGAATGTACAGTATTGGAGCATAACTAAAACATCCGTAACACCATTAGCCTCTGTTCCTCCATGTCCACCTCAACTGTAATATAAGGATGGACACCTAAGCCTCTGGGCTTGTGGGAAGCTTCTCACTGGTGGTTTGGTATAAGAAGGGACTGAGAAGCAAGGGAAGCCAAACAGAAAGAAGCTGATAACTGGGGGGATTTCTCCCAGTTTAACAGATGATAAAATGTCTGGCAGAGAAGAACAAACAGCAGGAAACATTGCTGAACAAGCTGTTCTAGAAGTGACCTGACTTTGCAAGACAGAAGGGTTGTAACTCTCAAGGAGCTGTAATGTATTTCTCAGGAAAGCTGCAACTTTCAGAGAATTTCAGATTTCGAGAGAAGTATGTTACTGAGCCATTTATGGAAATCTGGCAACTCAGAAAAATCTAAATCTCTTCAGGAGTATTTGGCCTCTGCTTTGAATATTGAGCTTTGGAAAAAGGCCTGTCTTGCTCCAAAACCCGCTCCTGGATCACACTGAGCAATCACACTGTGTTTGTGGTACTACATTTAAAAAGAAAGGTGCCACTGAGCAAAAATCGGGCTGGTCTGGGATGAGGGAAGGAGTCCCACCTCAGGTGGATTTTTCTGCTTGTTTCAGTAAGATCAAAATAAGCACGTTCTGATTACGGATTCCTAATAATGAACGTATCAACAATGTTATTGTTAATGTTTTACTAAATGCTAATTAACAACAACATAGTAATTCTGAATAGTTTTCCTTCTGTTTTTTCTTTGATACTCAGATTTTCCTCTTTGACTCAACAGTTTTTACTACTAGTAAATTGCTTCTAGTGCAGCTGCAGTTATACTGGCCTGGGTATTTCCAGCTAAGCTGTACCTAGTGAAATTTTTCACAATGAGAACTTCCCCAGGGAAGTGGCGGATTCTTCAACAATGGGCACTTTTAAGATTCAGCTGGACAGGGTGTTGGGCCATACTATCTAGACCGTGCTTTTGCAAACAAAGGTTGGATGAGATGATCTTTTTGGTCCCTTCCAACCCAGTATTCTATGATTCTGCGATTCTACTTAATTGCAATAGTAAGACACCCTTGCTAGCATAGTGGCTTGTAAAACCAACATGGTTGGCAACATTTTCTGAAGTAAACTTGATAACACAGTTTATATTATCTTGCAAATTAAACTGCATAACTTAATAATTTGATTGATTTATTTGAAGCTTTACCTAACTTCCTTCAAGGAATTTGCTGTAGTGATTTGGCTCCTTTATCTTCTGTCTGGAGCCCACTTTTTGTAAATATTTTTCTCTTCCTGTCTTGGTTGATGATCTATGCAGTTGTCTGAGCTCATCTGCCTTTGCTATTTCGATACTCTACACAGATTTTCAAAACTGCCTCCTGTCTTTGTGTAGATGTTCTCAGCCTTCTTTATGAGGCCTATACATAGATACTAACCTAGTGCACATTCATGGCCTTCAGTCACAACTACAAGCCCTCATCAAATTCACACTAATTCCATTAATTCCCTTTTCTTACAAACCCATTGCTTTTCCAAGACACACACACACAGATCCAGTGTGTCATGTGCTCAGCATCCTCTCAGGCAGTAATTTCTGTTCCTGATCTGAAATCTGAGGACAGGTCCCCTATGTTTTTTCCTACCAGCCAGAATACCAAACCAGAGAATAGCTAGGAAGAGGAGTCAGGACCAAAATTGCTTTCATTGGCCATGCCCAGCAAGCAACAATTCTGTCTTTTTCATAGTCCTTGTCCTAGATCATGTTTGGCTCCAAAAAATGAAAGTTACCAGGCATCTCAGGTCAGCTCTCAAGTTTGTATTCATCTTGCATTCACTTACAAGTTTCCCCATTACCACAGACTCAAAACTACACTCATTATCAGTTCTGTCACTCCTGTTGGACCTGGCTACAGGCACTACAGGCACTGCTTACACCCTCCCTACCTCCTCTGACACACCTTAGCCATGCCCAGCAACACCCCTTTTCCTTTTGGCCGTTCCACCTGCACGTTCCTGTCACACCACTCTGTCCTCCCGTGCTGCCAGGCGATTGCTGCCGGCTCTGCAGTTTCAGTCCCGTCAGCCCACAGCAGGTCAGACGACCCTACAGGACAGCTTACACTGGCCAGTTTCAGGCTAACTGAAAACCCTAGCTGCAAACTGCCAGTTTAATGTTCATCAGTCAGAATCTGTTTTCCTGAATGTGACTCTTAAGTTTTATTAGCTAGCTGTTCATAGCTTTAGGCTGGAAACTGCTTTTTCAAAAATGAAAAATTCCCTTATAAGGGTGGCACCAAGAGCATTAAAGCAGCCTTGTGGTTCTAAAACTCTGCTAGATAGCTACTGTTACTGCCTGGACATGGAATGGAAAGAGTAACTGCCTACATGGCTGTTACTGTGCCACAGGAGCCACCCCTTGGTGAATCCTCACCTTTCTAAACCCTCAGTCCTTCCTCTTTCAGTAAATGCTGATGTGACACAAATCCAGAATGGTTTGTTAGAATATAGATGCTTTACTATTGGATAGAAATTTTACTGTTACTATAAATCTAGGATGTCAAACTGGCTGTTTATTGGCATAGTATCAGGTTCAATAGCAGTCAGACATTTATGTAATCCATCCAATGCAGCGTTAAAGGAAAAAATCAAATGCTGCAATACTTGCAATAAACCAAAGCTGGGTAATGGGGCCAGAACAGCCTGTGGCCCATCCACATTAATTTCTCAAAGCCTGTCTTCACCTTATCCTTTCTCTTTGAAATCCTTGGCACAGCCATACCAGGTATGTCATTCATCCTTCCATGTAACAGTCATTTTTTTGCTGTTCTTCTCCTTCTGTCACAAGGGTTCCCTTTCTATACTTACCCAATACAAAGGGTTCCCTTTCCGTACTTACTGCATACAAAGTCTGCCTCCCTTACCTGTATTTTTCCCATATTCAAGGCTTTTAAGCAAATCCTCATTTCACTAATATATACACACCAATGCCATGCATTTTTCATAATTTTAGCTACCTACAGTTAAAGCTTATAAGTTATATACACTGCAGTTCCAAATGCGCCTTAGCAGTGGGGCTGGAAGGACATGGGTAAAAGAGGGTGGAGAGTTCTTTGCAGCATCCCAAACATTCTGTCAGCATCTCCACAGGGAACACCGAGAAAACAGGGAAGTGGCTGTGGCTCAGTGTTACCTATTGGACATCCTCTCTTGCACTCCTTGAGGGAAGGGATGTGATCATGTTGTGCAGGGAACAGTCTTGGATTTTCCCTTTATTGCCTTTTACTGAATCTCTGAGAAAAGCAAGTGTTAAGTCAGAACTTTGGATTAGTAAAGCAAAACTAAATCACACTGACACCATAGAAAGGGAAATTACATGCAGAGCAAATAGGCGGTACAACTCTATTTTTGTCTGCAGTCTTCGTTCAGCTTTTAACTACTTCTGCTCTCAGCTGCCCCATGTCTGAATTCAATGGCCTAGACAGCCTACGCCTAGAGATATTTTCCATATTATTCCTGTCCCTGTTAACTAGCGCAGGTTTACAGAGCTGAGAGCTGTAATATGCAGCTGATCCACCGGTTAAAGCATTTAAAGAATTCATCATGTAACTGACCTCAGTATTTAATTTAAATCTTCAGCTCTGGCAAATAAGCTAATACGTTGCGTAAATTTTAAGCGTTTATATGCTTCTAATGACTTCAAGCCTTTGTATGTGCCCACCCACATCTCTACGGTAACTGAGACCCATAAGTACTTTGCTAACTTGGAGTCAGCTTGCTTTAAAACACACATGGCTGCCATCAAGCGAGCCTTCTGTTGTTCATACTATTATAGTGAAATCAACAGTAGAATAAGACGGCCAATTTTTGCAAAGATTTGCTACAAAAAAGTATTTAGTGTGTTCCCAAGAAAAGATAATAATATTAGATTGTAGCTTTGTTTACTAAACAAACCTATGACACACTGTATTTCATACCAGAAATTACACATACTGTGATCAACAAATGTTATACTTTTTAAACAAACCAATAAAACAATAATTTAGTTACTTAGCAGACATTTTAGAATAAGTATAAATCACATAAAACTTTCCCAACTTTTGTTAATGGTTTAAACACATCTGAGAGACTGGCAATTTTCTCTGTGTTTCTCAATTGTGCGCAAACAGGTTTGTAGGGGACGACATTCCTGATTTGTACACTGTGCTAACCAATTCCTTAAGCACAACCCTTCTTCATTATTAGAATGAGGCTTCATAAATCAGGGTAATAGGGAATAAACAGATTCCACTATAAAAAAATGGGAGTGGACATTGATTCTGACAAAGAAGCATCTTGGACACTTTTTATCGGCTTCAGGGAAAATGATGCTTTCAAGTCCAAGTCCTTCAGTCAGTGTGTCCCCTCCATGCCAGTGTGCCTGCACTGTCCTCCCAGCCACCACTGGCAGTTTTGGCATCAGAGCTGCAAGGCAGCAAAGTGGCGGTCCAAACCTGCTGCTGCTGGTCCCAGTGGCCACCACCAAACCCCCTCTTGCCGGGTTCCATTGCCTCTGCGTGCATCCTGTTGATTTAATGGTGACTGAAGCAGGAATGTGTCTGTGAGCTGGGCTTGGCTTTGCTACAAACTGGAGGGGGCAGAAGTGAGGGTTGGGTATGGCCTTAAGTTTTGTCATTTACTAAGAAAAACTTAGGAAGGACAGACAACCACTGATAACCTACCATCAATCTAGCTGGAAAAAAAATCTTGCCCGGGTGTAAAACTCTGAAAAAGGATACGCACTTGCAGGAATTCTAGGGCATGATGTATACCCAGTGTTGACATGACTGCACAGGATGGCAGAGGGTGTGCCTGTGCACCTTGTACACTCCTGCACAAAAGAGCTGACCTTTTTTTTTTTCCAATTGTGCACGCACATTTAGACTCAGAAATCCCACAGCTAATGGAAACGTTTACTGTCCTCATTAGAGATATGCACACAGAGAAATCCAAAGCAATTTTACTTTCCCAGGTGGAATAATTTTTGCATTAGATACCTTACTTTGCATTCAATAAAAATATAAACTTTTATTTTTGTTATTTTCAATAGTTTGTTTTGTGGTAAATCAGATACACAGTCTCATATGTGAGGACTGAAGAACCAGAAATTAAGAAAGTCTGCAAGCCAGAGCTCACACTGGCTTCACATAGTGCTGGGAACTGTCTTCATTGCTTACATAATTATAAGTTATGTAATATATATAATATTATATATGTTTTATACTATATAGAATATTGACTATAAGTTATAAGTTATATGATATATACACACACATATGAGTAGGTACCACTTGCTAAAATTTCTGCTCTGTTCTCTGAATTTTATGCTGGCAAGACAATAGAAAAAGAAAAAATATAAATATTTTCCTTTGCATCCTTCCAGGCCCAAATAGAAAATTTCTTAACAAGCATGAGAAATGAAATTAGATTGATAAAATCCAGTGATCTTTAGTCACTCATTGTTCATTTCAGGTAGGAGAATTACATGTGCTCATGGATTGTTCCTGTGAAAGAACCAGACACATTTGCAAGAATTAATTTCTCTGCAGGGAAATTCTGATTACTATTATGAAGTTGAGTTTATCATCAGATGCAAATGTGCAGTCAAAAAACTTAAATGCTTTAATTGCAATAGAGTAGATGCTCTGACTATGAGTCACTGAAAGGCTCTAATGACTTTCTAACCAGAGGGAATGTCTTGCCACCGATGTTATTAAACCAGTCAGGCCAGGTATCTTGGCCTTTGATATGGAGAAAGGCAGGAAAATTCCCAGATATTAATCTTTCTTCTCCATTATCTCCTTAGAATCTCAACATGGAAGAACTCAAATTTAATCTAAATTAATTAAATTGGTGACGGTACAGCAAATCACATAAACTGAATTAAACATGTTCAGACACTTGTGTCCTTACTTTGGAAGGAAGATTAACTAGATAAAGACCAGTCCAATTCAAAGTGAATGTTGTGCACACAGTTTTCTTGTGGATTATCCAGCCCATAATGAATTCCTACAGGTATTTTGGAAGGAATTTCCTGAGCACCTCTAGTGGACAAACCCTAAGGGACAGTCTTTCCACAAGCTCTGGGATGCTGACTCCTCACCTACAGTAAACACTGGGTTCAGTGAGAAGCCTCTATCTGATCAAGCCCCGTACCTGCCAGGTTCAGAGTGCATCGGAATGGGAATCCAAATCTGTAGTCTATGGGAGGGAGATGTTGAACTGGTTTCTTGCAGCTGCTGTCCCAGACAGGAAGAACACAAGAGGTATAGAGCACCGTATTCCTAAAAAGTCAAATTCTTTTGCTTGTACAAGTTTCATCTGATTGTCATTTTGTGTGTTGGGTCATGGACACATTGTCCCAAAGGACTTTTGCTCTCTGCAGGCACTGGTGGGAGGGGAGAAGGGGGAAATGTGTCAAATGTTTTTGTAACAATTCATTGATTTCAAGGATTTCTAGGAATCTTAGCCTGAACTGTTCTTCCCTAGTTTGATATATTTTCAAGCTTAATTTCCCCATAATTTTTGAGATTATTTGGATCTTTTGTTTGGTTGGTTTTTTCCTGTTTGGATTGAGATGGGGTTTTTGTTGTTTACTTTTTTTCCCATATCTCTCATTTTTCAAATCAACTGGACCTAAAATAGAAGAACTGAGAGTTTGTTACATGGTCATTATGCTATAATTATAGGTCTGATAGGTCAGTTGAGAGTTATAGAGAAAGCAAGTTTTAACCTCTCACCTAAGAAGATCAACAGGAAATGCAATTTGCCTCTGAACTAGAGTTACTAACTTTGAAGACAGAAGCTGGTGGTACACATTTTTCCAAATACAGGTAACATCCACTGCTGAACACTAAAGAGAATTTTCATGTTTCTTCATACATAAATATCTTGGTTTTATTTACACTCCTACCTGTTCTAAATGTGGAAACAGTAATGAAAAACCACTCTGTTGAGAAAAGTTACCCTGTGGAAAAAGGTATATCAAAAAATACATCATGCCTTAAGAACTTCATCTCTCTGAATACAGAAATGTCTTGAGACTATTTTAAATTATCTGAGTTGATTAAAAATAAATCTAAACCGTAGTGTAAATAGCATGACGAAGGGAGAGATTGCAACAAAATTCTGGTTTTGTTTCTCTCTGCTTTTGCATGATGGCTGGTAGAAGAGAGAGACTGATCCAGCTACAAGAAACAAAATTCTCTTCTACCAAGGTCTTTGAAAAGCAAAAGCCTTTGTATTTTTCTTCACTACCTGCATCATTGTGCTTTCGTTTCTCTCTGTCAATATAAGCTGATACGTACATCAGTGAAAACACAGAAAAAAAGTTTCTAAGCAAGAACCATGCCTAAAAACTAATAAATGTATTGACTTTTGGGGTAGAAAACATTCTAAATTACATGCCTTGAGTATACATTATGCAACTGTATCAGTTTCAGTATTCACAATCCACTGTGAAATGCAAGAGGACTTGATCTTATTGTATACCTGAAGAATATGACTGGCTTGAACTACAGTTCTGTCATGGTGGCAGAGGAACGTTCTGTTTCCCAGAGCAGGAAATTAGCAGACATCACAATACATGACTTTTCAATAGAAGGAAAAAAGAAAAGGCAACTTGCAGATTACAACAGAAAATAAGCACTTTGCCATGTAGTTCCAAAAATACATTACTGCTGTTACACTTACAAAATGACTGGATTGTTAGCTTTAAGCAACTTGTGCAATTTAGGGATCACTGTATACCATATGTAACCAATCAGAGATCCCAAAATGTGTTGTTTACAGCATTCATCCATTAACTAATTTCCTTGAAAAGTAAAAGCATCATGAATAGAAGAAAATCCAGACCCATTAAAGCCCAGGTGATATCTTAAAAATAGCAGGGGAGAGGAGTTATAAAATAAGCTCTAGGTTATGCCAAAACATGAGAAATTTGCTAGGATTAATGAAATCATGTGAAAAAAAAATATAAAAGCATATGCTGAAATGGAAAATTAAGAACAATAAAAGCATATTTTAACATGCATTCAATATTACAATTTTTATTCAAAGTTAAGTAATTCTGCTTCTAGAGAAACAAGTTGTGTCAAATAAGACTCAGATAAATTTTTTTTGGTTTCAGGTTGCGTGTGATAAGTTTTATGGGGTAATAATTCCCTTACACCCAGTGCAAAACAAACTTAGGTATATGTACAATGGTAGACAAGATATGGAGATAATTGCACTTGGCATCTGAGCCTTCTATCTCAGACTCATTACCCACTAGTTATATTACAAAACAAAGCTGAATGCAGTCTGAACATACACAATACAGGTTAACATGAAACTTATATAAATCAAATGAAAAATTATCCATTTAACATACATTACTGAAATTATTGTTCTACAGGTACACAAATACCATGAATTTGCTAATGATTATTCTTCTATTTAGTTTAGGTCTTCAGTGAACAGAAACATTATTATTAAAAATGTTTTGGCCACTCTCAAGGTCCAGCCTCATGCCAAAACAGTATTCATGAGATGAGCAGAAAGATTTCTCATCCTATTCACCACAAATAAAACGACTCATAATTTGGTGAAGAAAAAAAAACAAACATCGAAACAAAAACAAAGAAGAAGAAAAACATGAATTTTGGTACAAATGCTACAAGATAAAAATAATACAGTTAATAAAAACCAAGATGAACACTACTCTTATTTCTAGGGTGAATGCCAAGTAAGATCTTGAAAGTTCTTGAAATCTGGGACTTCAGTCAAAATTTATAATCTAAAATCATGCTGTTAAAAGAACGGCTCATGTGAATGAGCCTAGTTCTTGGATAGTCCTCAATAACAGAGACCTTCCTCACCAAGTCCTTCTATTTTCTCTCTTCTGATGGATTCTTAATTATCTGAGTGATTTCCAACCTGACGATGTTGAAGGTGCACAGAACATTTACAGCACAGTCAGTCACAGCAAGGAGATTGCAAAACATCCTGCCTGATTTCTGTACATTTTTGATAATTTGGAGAGAGATTACTAGGAGGAGTCATTGGACTGTTAACGTCGTCTGCCTTCCAAATTGGATCTTTGCTGATGAGCAGAAGATTCAAGTGATGGGAAGAGAGCGAGTAGATTTGTGAAATGAAATCTGTAGGAGCAGGGAATGTAGACCACCAATTGCTTGATATGAAATGCGAACACCACTTTGCTAGTAATGCTTGAATACAGAAAGGTATTTCAACATTGAAATGGGTGACCTACCGAAGAAAGGCTTTCAACCCTAGTATTGAGCAGCAAAATCAGCCATCTCAGAAACAGAACTTAAAAGATATTTAATAAACAGAGCAGATTTTTTCTTACTTTAAAAGTAATACAAATATTTTCATTTCTTTCAGAGAAGGTTTCTCATTGGATGACTTCTACATGAAAAACTAAAGAGTAACAGATAATTTACATGGACTAAGTCCAGGTTTCCCTAGTCCCTCAGGTAATCCTGACCCAAGTGGAATCTAAGAGAGAATCCAGGGGCTGGCTTTGCCTCCTGTGGGTTTATTCATGTGCCAGAGAACCAGGATTTAGTCTCATGTGTAACTTGCACTGACATCTGTGAGAGTCTAGAGGCTGGAAGGGCTGCAGACATAAGCCTTTGTGCACTGTTTCCACTATGAGATATGCAGGAATACTGAAGTGTACAGATGTGAACCTGTAATTAAACTGTTCCAGTTTAATGACAACCAGCATTTCCTTCACACTGCAATAACTTTGTGTTTAATACGTGGTTATAGCATTACTTTCTTTCCAAAGGCATGTGATACTGTTTATTTCTCTTTGTACAGAAATATATACTATAGGCTCTAATCCACTAATAGACAGTGTTAACCAGTTAGTTTTGGTTTACAAAGGTTGTTTTGTTTAAACAAATAGTTCCACTGAAACTAAACCCTCATCTGTAGCCAGTGATTCCAGCAGGCTTTGGACCAGGCCCTAAAACAGGCGTGGGTCAGAACGAGCTAATATATCAGTCTCACATCCAGGAATTGTACAGGATGCAGAGACTGAAGTTGCACAGACTTTGTGATAAATATTTACAAAGTGGACAATGAGTTTTTTAGATCAAGTACACAATTTACCATAGGGAATGTATGTAATTGTCTGTGACTGTGACCTTTGATTTCTAAGTCTTCTTTTGTAAGTACATTCATATGTACATTTTGACCATCCATTCCAGAGTACTAAAAAATGCAGAGGAAAAGTGATATTAATGTTGTAATGTTGTAATTTTTTATGCCAGCATGTTAGCTGATTTTGTTGAGGTTTTTTTTTTTCTTAGTGCTATGAATGCTAATGGCATTACAATTTAAGAAAAACTATTCAGTCACACAAGTAACATGAGGAACCTCTAACCTCAGTAGTTTCAGCAGCATTCATGAAAAAGTATCATTTAAAAATTTAAAAAAGCCCACCAAATAAACTGGTACAAATACATTCCTAAACACAAATACATAGGATTGCATGAACAAAGTAGTATACAGCTCATTGCATATACCTATTTTCACAAAAAATAGGCTTACATATGGTATTTTTTAATCCTTAGTATTAGAAAATAAAAAATATTTTTCAAGATGAGGGGCTTTAATATTAGAGGATTTTTTAAAAACTACTAAACTTTACCACTAATATGTTTTCTATAGTTTTCCCAACACAAGATATATTTTCCCTAACAGAATTATTATACCACTGCAACGTGCAAACGAATGTCACAAAATTAGCTGAGAAGAAACAAGTGGTTTTAGATTTCCTGCCACCAGTAAAATAAAGTTTGTAGTGTCAGAAGTGCTAATAGAAATCTGCAGCCATGGTCCCATTTTGCTTTTCTTGGTTCTTGTAAGTTACATTTTTAAAAGTGGTTGTTGAGCCTCTGTACAGTGGATTTGTTTCCTAAAAAAAAAAAAAAAAGAGAGAAGAAATGGGAGTCATGCAATGTTTAACTCATCTTGCTATTGCATAATCTGCAAGCAGATGCAGCTGCACACCACTGCCTTGTACGTGCACCAGCTAGCACCACTCTGCTCCCCTGTGTGCAGAAGATGATTTGTGCTCTACTTCATGAGATACTTGGGTCAGTAATGTGTTTGCAACAGTGGGTGATGCAGGATGTCCCTGGAAAAGCTGACACAAATTTCACAAATCTCCTAAGTCAGAGGGGTGACCTCTTCCTATGGTTTGTCTATAGACATTCTGAATCCATGCAAACTTTTATGATCCAGAATATCTTTGGATATATTGCAAGCCCCAGGCAACCGATGTCTTTTGGCTTCTTTGGAGCCTGCTGTCTCACTGTGCTTGTATGGGACAAGTCAGTAAACAAACATCCCATCTTAAATTTCCCCAGGCATAATTTATAGACCAGTAACCCACCCTTCTCCCACTGTTTCTTTTCCCTAGAGAGGACTTCTGGTCTATACTTTGTACAGCAGTTTTATACCTTTGATCATTTTAGAATAGCCTTTGGCAGCCCACTTGTATACCAAACCACTGAAATTCAGACTGGTCTATACAAAGCAGCACAAACGAGTCTAGGGTCAGGAACACACTTCCCTTCACACCTGCCTTCCAGATTAAGGTAATGCACATTGTCGAATAATACTTTATCAAATATGTCCAATATAATTTGTGTATCATATGTTGTGGTTGGACAATTCTGAAAGCACAGGTAGAGTCTCAGTGGTGAGATGTGACTTGTTATGGTCCTCTTGCTTCAGTCACACAGACTGCCATGTGTTGGGAAAAGGGCAAGTCCCACCTGGGCTTTTAATCCTGGTCTCTCATCATTCACTTCCTATCATTTCCTCTTGTGACAGAAAAGAAAATCAAAAAGTTCTATGAAGTGTATCCTTCCCCTCCCTCTTCCCATATGAAGCTCTCCTAAAGGATTAAGAAAATATTCTCAAGGGGCCTTGCCTGTAAGTAACTGATTTTTCCCATCTATAAAGCTGAAAGGCCAGCAGTGTTCATTATTGCAGAAATGTTGCAGTCACAGGGCTTTGTATGAGAACAGAGCTGGGTGAACAACAGCATATCGCCCATCCATCTGACATCCACCAGAGATGCTTACTCAACATGTTTTTTTTCAAAGAGCCTCTGAAGTTGTAAAATTTTTGCAGGACAGCAAAAAAGTCAGGAGCAGAAAGGAAAGAAGAAAAGGGAACATGTGGTAAAAGCTTGTAAAGGCATCCACAAGCTATAGAGAGAAGATAGGGCCTGAACTTCTCTGTGCTTTTACCTACATTTTGGACATTCATTGCTCATCTGTGTGTGAATTCTCATGATGACAGAGGCCATCAATAATATCTCTTTCCCAAAACAGAGAAGGGAAGAGAGGTACACCACTGACAATTACATAGGCAGTGAACAACTTTGCTAAGATTAATCAAAGGCAAGATAATAATTAAAAACAACCAATGAAAAAATGTTATCTATATGCTTTTACATGTGGAAGAAATTAAATCAGGAAATTGAACTCTAACTATTTTACATCCCATAATTTCGCTTCATAGAATACTAAATGCAGTGAAAACCTACCAGTAAAATCTATCAGTTTAAAACAACAAAACCAAGACACAGAATTTTAAAGGCAGTTGTGCATCATGCAACCAAATTGAAGAACCTCATATAAAAATGAACGCATTTCACGTACCGTTTGCCATTTAACTTTTGACTTTTCTGCTTCAAACTTGGCCACCTCTTTTCGGTCTTGAACTGACACCAGTAATTTCCAAATACAAAGTAAAACAATGCCAATGAGAAGGATAGCAAGGGTGACACCCACCATTATCATTGGGATATTTGGAAGCTGTGGGCAATCTGTGGAAACAGAAGCAATCGTGACTGTGGATATCTAATCAATACATTTTAGGCAATTAAAAACAGTCAAGAGGCGCGTTGGGCTTCTCATTTGCTGTGAGCTGTAAATGTCTTTTCCTTCATGTCCATGTTATTTTCTCCTTCTAGCTTGCTAAAGGGTTTGTGAAACTGCCTGAAAAACGTTACATGACAGTGTTAAAAAAAATTGTCAACTTCTTCCAGTTCTCTTTGACCATGTCAATTAGCAGCCACTGGATACACACCAGGATTCTGAGGAGAAAAGTTAGAAAATTATTTTCAGATCTGTGTCAATATATTTCTGAAAAACAGGGCTGAACTGACAAGAATATGAATTTTACGTTATGGCTGAAGCTCCACTTCAATTATCTGAGATTCAGTGTGTTGCAGAAAAGATTTTAGTGACATCTATATCAGGGTAAAGTCACCAATGATACTGAGAAAATAGAAGAAACTGCATTTCATTCATGAAAACGATGAGGAAAAATCCATTAGACTTGTTGAAAACATTGGACTGAACAATTTGAAGGAATTTTGCATTTCAAGTTCTGCAATAAATTTTATCATGCAATATTTCAGTGAGTCGAAATTAAAACTTTGCCAAAACACTAAGAAGTTTTATTATTTTAATATTAAAAAGTATTGCTCATGAAAGTTAGTGAATGCTACTATTTTAGAAAATTTTCTGCTCATCTGTGGCTTAAGGACATTGAAAAATTAATTTCAGTCTTATTTGGTTTACGTGATTGTATTTCACATTACTTTTTTCTTGATGTCATCATTTAACTAATTCTGAGGGGTCTGGTTCGAGCAGTGGGTTAACGCCCAGGCTACTGCTGCTGTCTTAACTTCAGTTCCATAAATGAAATCAATTTTTTGAGCAGTTTTGCTGTTCTTATATCAATTACATTCACATGCGTCACAGCCACCACAACACAATAGTTTCAAAGGCCAGGAGCAGAACAGCAGGTGACAGCGAAGCTGGTTATCGTAGAGTTGTGGGAGGGCCACTCACTGCATAGCGTTTAATGAACCGTGCTTTCCTCAAGACAATTCTTTCACCTTTTTTTTTTTTTTTCAGATCAACTTAAAATGCATAATAAATCTATTTAATAAAGAGAAATCCTACCCTTAAATTATTGAGTCTCAGGAGTGTAGTTTACAAAGAGATCTGCTTCTTTAGTACTAGCTTTGTTACAACCATGTTTGCTGTAAGAGTAACCTATACAAAACCAGACTACTGCTCTTATGGTAGAAGATGCTTTTTTCGCACAGTGAAATCACGTCCACTGTCACATGTATGCTAAAGGTTACACAAAGGGTTAACAAAATAAATGCCTTTTGTGCCAAGAGAATGAGGTTACGAATCTGTATGGCTTTCCCTAAAACATAACTAACATTTTGCACTGAGACACTGGGTGTGTCAAAACAAAAAACAAACAAATTAACAACAAAAAAAACCCCCAAACAAACAAATAAAACCACACCAAACATTTTTATTGCCTGGAAACTAAATGGCAGCTAAAAAGTGGCATCTCTGTGCTCTCCTGCCCTACATAATGAGGAACTTTAATGAAAAAATCGGTACTGAAATAACAGTAAATAAAGAAGCAATGTTAAATGAAAAGATTTAAAGAGATCTGTTGAATATCTTTTAGCTATGTAAAACATACAGAACTTAATGATACTGCAACATTAAACATAATTATATTTTGGAATTTCATCAGGTATACCCAATCAGATAGTCTTTTGGATATTTGTCCATCTATGAAATAGATGTAATTTCAGAGTGAATTATAGGTTTCTCATTAAATGCAAATAACATTTGGTATCATCATCTTAGAACTGCACAGAGCTTTAGAAAAAATAACTTACTCTTGCAGCCCAGGAATCATTCTGCCCATCTTTCCTGAAATGCCAAGTATTTATTTTACTACCACATCAAATAAGTACTAGAGGAGCTGCTCTTTTGGCTGGGCAGAGGAGAGCTGCAAACACAAGGAGGTCCAGTGCTGCTTAAAAGACCTCAGCTTCTAGGTAGCTCACCCTGCCTGCGTTTTTAAATCAGATTTCATATAAAAAAAGCAATATTCACTGCTTACCTTTCTGTTCTATGCTATGAACGACTGTCCTTCCCTGTTCATCCACAGCCAGTAGAAATGTGGTTATACATTCATTTTCCCCCTGGAAAGAGCAGGGAATGGATTTATCCTCTGCATAAGCTGAAGAAGGAGGGAAAAAAGTCATTCATCAGATCAAATGAAATTTAACAAAAGAGACTGCTGGCATCATGTTTGTCACAGCCTCATCTCTGGATGGTAAAGAGTGAATGATGAAAGCAGAAATACCCTCAGAATTTCTACTAAATTTAATGACTTTTTTCCAACCCAAGCTTTGTTTTTGATTTTTCTGAATAACAGATCCAGGTGTTGTCAATCTGCACTGACGGTCTAGTGTACCTTATTAATCTAGTGTACTGTGAATTTCAATGAATTGGAAGCGTTTCCAAGATGCTTAACCATCAGCTGTCCAGAAAATGTAATAGTCCCTGATTCCAGGACAAAGTAAACAGTATGTTCTCTTTGGTTTACAGCTACTCCTGCCATGCCTCAATTATATTTCAGAAGTAGATATACATACATCAAACAGCAACGGATACTGTTAAAAGGGCTGCCATTTATTTATTCCACAATAGCCCTCGCAAATATTAGTGTGTCCAGTGTTGCAACAGTAAATATAGATTAATAATAGAAAATTGCAATTCTGGAATCTTCATAATATTATTCAAGGGGAAGAGGTTAAAAAGTGACCTGACAGTCTGTCCCCATTGTTTGCCTTTCCATTAAATGTAGATCAGCACAAAACAATACTTTTGCAGAGCCAAAATATCTGACCTCAAAACTGTGTGCAATAATACCTCTGGGACTGAACACTTATTATGTTTCCATGTAACCCATGATTTGAATAACATTGGAAGTCTAGCTATGCATTTCAATACATTTTTAGAAAAACTTCTTAGGTTTTATTTTTAGAGGTAAGGAAAAACAGTAAGCTTCTCAAACATTTCTTTAAAAATACATTGTCACTCTTCATTATTTCTTATCCATTCAAAACTCTTACTGAAATTTCATAAGCAACTGTGCTTATAATATTAAGTTCTCAAACTTTAATATGAAAGTAATGAAATATAAGGTAGGAATCAGACAGGAATATGGATTTTAAAGAAACTTATGGTACATAAAGAAATAAGTACTCACTTTTTTCATATTGCTTATTATAATAAGGTTTAGTTTTAAAGAAAACAGTGTTAAACATCATAGAAAATATGAAAGTATAAATAGTTGAGT
Source organism: Patagioenas fasciata (assembly GCF_037038585.1). Classification (NCBI taxonomy): domain Eukaryota; kingdom Metazoa; phylum Chordata; class Aves; order Columbiformes; family Columbidae; genus Patagioenas; species Patagioenas fasciata. Next base: position 17,985,922 of record NC_092526.1, read on the forward strand.
ACCCTACAGTCCTTTGCTCTGCTTGTTATAGTCACATCTGGTTGGATTTTAATGGAAATATGCTCTTGATTTGTGATAATCTTCCATATAACTTGTCACCTGTCCTTGGTGGCAGAGCAATGTGTCATCCACCAAGGTGACAGGCAGACAAGGCTTGCTGATTTAACAGGATTTGGTTTAGTTAGAAGGGCCACAAAGTGCAGATTTAGTGTACTGAATGAATGGAACTCATTGCCAGGTCACAATTCCAGTAACACTCTGACATGTTTTGCAATATTTGCTGTTTCCCAACTCTTTTAAGTAAGCAGATCCAAAGAATACTACCTTGCTTTTTTTTTTTTTAAGAAAATGGTAGCTGCTAGTAATCCTGAAGGCAGAGAAAAACTTGCAGGCATATTTCAAATAACATCCAGAAAGCAATAACTACAAATATATTAGTTATTTTTAAATTCTATTTTGCAGTTTAATGTCGCAATTTGAGACCAAGTGGAACAGAAATCTGATTATGTGCAAGGATGTAGAAATGAAAGCAAAGATGCTAGTTCAAGCTATTCAGAACCCAGCTTACTCTTAGCATTTTTATTTCTCTGATGTTATTTTTAGGATGACAGATTGCTAAGAAAGACTACTGCATGGATTATTTTCAGTTCATCAGCACAAAAATTTGCTTAGGTAAGTAAACTTCTATAATTTACACCTCTGTAATTTTCTGCATTCTGCAGTGGATCATTATACTTTTCCCACTTCTGCCTACAGTCTAATTACATTAATTTCAATGCTATTTGAAATCACTGGAGTCACACTGGCAGAAAAATTGGGTAACCATGGCAAGCTGGAGCCTTGAAGTGTGAAAGACTGTTTCCTAACAGATACTTAGATAAAACGTTCAACAAAAAAAAAATGTAAATGACATTATGCCCTTTCTTGTTTGTCTTTTGCGCAATAAAATTCTTTCTTTGAACAGTTCCATCTCACTTTGAGTCAGAACAACAGAGCAGCACTGATATAGAGGTTTTTTCAGGCCCCAGCATCCACTTAGTGGCTGCACTGGGAATCTGTGCGGTGTCAACACTATGGGGTAGGGAGAACACTGTGTTTCTGCAAGGACAGTGTAACTGTCCCTGTTGGGCTTGTGTCAGGAACAGCCTGGTGTCCTCTGGCCCAGGTGGCAGCACGAGCCACTCTTTAGGAATCGCAAATTGTTCCTCCTGGGTAGTGAGTGGAGCAGCAAGGGCTCCTCTTACACCCATCTGGCAAAGGGGGGATTAGCCTGATTTAATATTCAAAATGGATGAAAGTAAATATTCAAAGGTGATGCCTGTGTGGGGATGAGCCCAGTAAATGTGAAGCCATCAGCACCCCCAGTGCTAAGATGCCACCCCTGTCCTCCTGGATCCCCGGCGGGGCAACTGGTGGGAGCAGCGGGAGAATCCCAGCACCCACAGAACCGAAGACCAGGAGGCGAAAGGCAACAGCTCAGAGGCTAAAACAGGTATTCCCAGGAAACAGGGAAATGTGAAGCCTGTGCTTTTTTATTGCTCCACAGTTCCAGTCATTGTGTTGCAACACATGCATGTAAGAGAGAAAGTAAATCTTTAAGTGTGTATATTTTATTTAACCTACAGCTATTTCTAGTTTTTGAAAAGCATTGGAGCATTAAATAAACTGAAATTAAGCAGAAGGAAGCAGTATGCTACCATATGAAGTTGCTTAATAATTTGTCTTACATGTCATGTGGTGGTCTAGTTATACAACTTCCAAAAATGTTGGAATTTTTTTTAAATTAATATTTTCAAGATTTTTTTTTCCCTCGGGACTTCTTAACGGAGCTGCCTCCATGCCAAAACCAAACTCTTGTGCTATTACACAAGCGTTTGAAACAGCTTTTTTTTTTTCCTGGAAGGGTTGGGGTGGGAACAGTCATCCAGCCTTCACTACAGCAGTTGCTGTAACTGCTGAAAATAACTTTTGAATCTAAAGAAGTAGCTAACAGTCCCAATCAGGGAAGTACAAGACATGAAAAAAATTAAATAAGCAGGAACAGGAGATGACATTGTCATTCTCCTGTTCCTGTGACCTCTGTGTGTATGAACAGAGCCATATAAGTGACTGTTCCTGCTCCTGATTAGTTTTCATTATATTTGAAAGCAGAATGTTTTATATATTCCTAGCTACAAATACCTGCCATCTGGCAATAGGAACCTGAAAACTTTACTAACTACAGAGATACCATAAAAGCGCCCTTATGGTTTTTGAGCTTGTAAAATATTTTTTAGTATTTATAAATAAATACTGATATCTAGAAAGGCAAAGCATAATAATAATTGTAATAAAAATACAAAATCAGAATTAGTTTTCCTTACAAGGGCAATATTTGCAACTTTTGAGCTCTACATTATGGAGCAATGTCATCAAAAACAAAAGGTGTAGCTTTGTTGGAAACATGAGTATCAGTGAAATTTCTGCATGTGTGCAGCTCTGGATGGGCTTCCAACAGTTTGCAGGCTCAATCCTTAGATGTGCATACAGCATTCTGCATTGTCATCCTAACTTTTACATTTATCTGATTTAATGCTTAATTTTTACATACGTGGTGCAGCTATAATGTGTCCATGTCCTGCCTCACCTAACAATTGCATTTTGCCATAGGATTGGGGTTAGAGTTGCCATTAGAATAAATACAGACTGCCTACTGTACAGGCAAGCACATTCCTCTGCAGAAAAGAGGAAGACTTCGATGTAGTATTTTATTTAACGTTATTCTTGTTTTATGTGAGTACTATATTGTTCAAGGTTAATTCCTATTCCAGAAATTCCTATTGATGGAGTGCAGTTTTGAATTACAAGCAACTGAAAGATGTACTTAGCCTTTAGGATACCAGGAATGTCTCAAGAAAACATGAGAAGCAGAACGTCTTTGGCACAGGTAAAAGGGCTGTGTCAGTTGCTGACTGTAATCAGGAGTCTGCATAAGGACTGGAGTCGGGATTTGCATTTTATGGTAAAAGAAGCCACACTGGAACTCCTGGTGCAGGCTGACTTAACCTCAGCGGCTTTCGTCAGCCTCTGATTTGCAGGGACTGGTATTTATTAACTTCTATCCTTTCTCACATAAACTGCTTATAAAGTAGGTATGATCCAATGAGATAATTAACCCAGAGGGATAATACCAGCCCTGATCTACATTTCCTACTTACCATAGAGGAACCATAGACAGACAGCAATTGCCTTATGATCCCTAATATAATTCCATGGCAGAAAAACAAGGCTACTTTCAAATATAAAATTACAGAAAGTGGGAACTATCACTAATCACACACACACACAGAAAAGGAAGATTGAGTCTACAAACCCTCTGCAGTGCTGACAGTTGCATCAACCAATTTGCATTTTTCACTGCATTCTCCCGGTGACTTGTCATCAGAAGCCAAGTGACACTCCACACAGCTCCTGTGGAAAATAATTCAGCAGCTCATCAATCTCTGCCTGTCACAAAGCACCAATACAAAAGCCAGTATGCATGCATCTGCATTTAAAAAAGAAGCTTAACAAAAGGTCTTGTGCTATGGATACTATAGTTCTCAGAAATATGATAGGTATTGCCATCAAAAAAAAAAAAAAAAAAAAGAACAAAACCAACCAAAACCATCCACCCCACCTGAATAAAGGTATTGTGGATAAGCTCTCTCTTGTCCTCTCTTCATTTCCAGTTTATTAGCTACCAGACAGAACCCCAGGCAACATTATTCATGTAGGTCTATCAAAGACATGGGGTTACTCACACATAACATTCATTTTCAAAAATAAATATTCTGAACTAAGCTCACACTAAATACAAGCCAAAGGAATGCCTATCAGATGAGCACTATTCAGGTGTCTCAACAGATGTCTCTTGAATGTGATTACCTGTCTCAGGAATTACTTGCTTAGATCCTAATTATACTAATGCAATTTATTGGAAAATATTATTTAAAGACAGAGTCTAAACCCATTCCTTTAGAAGTCTCTGAAAATCTTCACAGAAATTCAATGAAGATTGTAATAAATCCAGAGTTTATTCATGGAAAGAGGAAAAAACAGACAGAATTCATAAACAAAAAAAATTGATGCAAGATGTGTATTGCTGATACTTCACAAATAGCTTCAGCCAGATCGAGGGGCTGAGATTCTAAGAAGCAGCCTGAAGGACCGACTGCTTAAAGAAAAGAGAACTGCAACAAGACATAAAAAAAACCCCTGGCCATCTCCTCTTGCACTGAGTTACATATATCCATGGGAATATGCTGAGGCTGCTGAGATTATCTTCACAAGATGGAGATGACCTTGTCACTCACTTTGGAGATAGTGAATAGTAAAAGCAAGTGGGTAATGGGATAGCCTCTATCTCATGGAGACAAATGCAGTGTTGTTGGTGGTTTTCTCATATTTGCCATGTTTCTCACACTACCACTCTTTCTCAGCTGCCTAGCCATTGATCTCAATCCCCTCTGACCTGGTCTTTCAGGTGTCTCTATTACTCTACCCTGGTATTCCCAATGTTCTCCCTCTTTTGGCATTTCCTGCCCTGCATTTCAGCAAGGGAAGTGACCGCAACAGAGAGAAAAGACCCAACACTGCATACAATATACATGTTTAAATAGGCTAATTTAGCGTCCAATGTGTGACTTTATACTTCTTATTCTCTGCCAAATTGGGCAGAGCAAAGCAGCAGCATTGTCCTTCATGTTTAGAACAGTTGTATACTTTACTTAAAGCTTTGAATAAACCGTTTAGCTTGGGTTTGTAGGTCAAATTTATCACTAACATACATGATGATTAAATCACATGCCACAGAAGAGCTTCTCATCTCAAATATAGTGCAAACTGCAATGACAGGTATGAAAATAGAGTGGCGGAGAGCTGGTATGGAAAAGAAATGGGCCTCAACTCTGAATAAGTAGACATGGCGTCGTCATGAAACATTAATGCAACATACACTAACCTAGTGCTCAGCAAGCAAAACCAAGGTAGTTAATAACATGTATTCTGCAAAACCTAAGTCAACTTCTAGCTTACATTTCTGCTGAAGCCTGTTCATTTTGAACTGATTTTAGCCATGCAAAAGCTTGTGTAACACAAGCATAAGCATGGGTGTACCTAGACTGGTCACCTTTGTGTAACATGTATTTTTGGTTGCTTTTCCTATCATGCACCGTATCATACACCATGCATTACAGCCAGAAGGCTGCACAAATTTTGTGTGCTTGGTGAACAGAAGACACTTTACCATTTACAATCAATTTATCATCAACTTATACATGACATACAGCTACCCACTGATTTAATCCCCAGACTTTGACCTAGTTTATCATAGTGGGGTCTCTTTAATTCAGTCACGCTTAACTAAATTTGGCCTCTGAATTTGCAGATGTGTAAAGCTTGAGCAGACAGCATGACCTTATTAATTTGTATGCCTGAGAACAGTAACACAAATGCAAAGTTTTTCTGTCACTCCTCATTTTTGCTGTAGCAGCTATGCTGGGATGTTTTAATTCCCTACTGTGTACTGGAAGGAGGTTCATCTGTTTTTGTCTGATGTGATAAGAAAAGACTACTGTTCTGATTAGTTGTACAGCCAGGGACAGCAGTGGAAATGTGATGTCTTACTTGTGTTACTTGAAGGTGATTAAATTCTTTTCCATAAAGTTCTTTTGTGCAAGAGTAATGCTGATAAATGGTTGATGTACAAGTTACGCCTACCCCTCCCAAAGGACAAAGAAGCTCTTGGGTTCTGGTCTGTAAATCCAATCTACAGTAGCAGCAGTAAGCATGCTGCTGAGGCAGGGTGGGAAATAAACACCTGGACCATACAAACAGCAGCATAAAACCAGCGCATTACCTTCTGGAACTGCAGGGGTCACCACAGAGAGGGCATTTTTCACACGTTTGGCCTGAAGCCCCTGGATGGGTGCAAGTACAGGACCCACAGATGCATTCACCTCTCCCACTGCACAGCATCCCATCCTCAGCAATGCAGGCGCTGGTGTCCGTTGTGCAATTACAGTATTCACCAGTCCATCCACTGTGGCAGATGCATTCCCCACAATCACAGTCACCATTGCCTGGAAAAACATTTATTATATTTCAAATCATATTCTTGATAAAAATCTGAATTATGGCCTTTAAAATCATTCTTCATAGCAGATATTTTCCCCTCTCCAACTCTTCTCATTCTTAAACATCCCTCTTCCTCCCCCAGCGTTTTCACTTTTAAGCCAGCAGATCAAATTTTTGCTTAGATTTGCTGTGAACCAATGCAGCTTCATTCACTTCACTGGCGTCCTCCACATAGATCTTATCTCTTGACAGTTTGCAACCAAATGGGTAAATCCTCCGTCATTTAAAGCAGCATAATTTCAGCCTATCTATTCAGCACAATCTCATTGCTGGTTCCTGCCAGTTTAATGCTATTTCCATTCTTTCAATAGAATAACTTACGATTTATAGTGGTATATCACAGAAAAAAAAAAAAATATAAATACAAGTTCCCAAATTCTGACTATCTTACTAGGACAAAGAATGATGGAGGTTACTGGGTTAAAATTATAAGGATATCAGAATTATCCTAAAAGTTATTAATTGAGATTAGTATGCTTTGATAACTATGTCAGAGTGAAATTGTACAGTGGTTAACACCAATGTATGTTAATATACTTACCTAAACTTCCTTGAAGCTACACTTATCTACAGCCATTAAAAGTCTGACACAGTGTGACGGTAGCTGATATGCACCAGTAAAGTCATGCTAACTTAGCCTAGTGATGGATTGGTGAAAGGTGTCCTATTTTTAAATTTGAAAATAGTGTGGAAAGCTGTTTCTTGTTTCAAGTCTAAAGATCATTCAGAAACAGTAAATCAGACTTTATACAGAATTGATTGCAACTGAATATATGATGAAAATATAGATTCCCAAGCTCATAGCTGAGAGCAAGACAGTTAAGCTCTAACATGCAGAAGCTACAACGAGCAGCAAAGGGACCGTACCACTGCACTGGAGCCCTCTGTGTCTGACGCAGGAGAAGTCATCGCACTCGCAGCGTGGCCCGTACACTTTGCCATAGGGGGACGGGTGGCAGACGCAGCGCCCACAGTAGCAGTCGCCTCTCCCACCACATGAGCTCTGGCTCTGCTCAGCTGAGTCCTTGCAGGAGCTGGTGCCCAGGGAGCTCTCGTCACATTCGCAGTGGGGCCCCACGTACCCCGGGCTGCAGACACACACCCCGCACTCGAATGAACCTCTCCCTTGGTTGCATTTTGGGCTGTTCATCTCGGCCTTTGCCTGGCAGTTGCAGCTGCATTGGGGATTAATCTCCATTTCCAATGTGTCACTCAGCCCCACTGGTTTTATCACAATATGCTTTCTGGTTTTTTTGCAAGAGGAGAGACTGACAGTCACATTGAAAGAGACCTGGAAGAGAAATCCGTGGCTGTTCAGAGCTGCAGGACATGTAGCTCTGCAGGGTGGTCTGGAAGCACATGCAGAGGACAGAACAAGAGGGTCTTAGATACCGCCAGGATTTTTTGTAACTTGTGTGGAGGAAGATTATCTGATAAAGAGCAAACTTTCTATTTCAGTGTCCTAAATTCCCTGGACTTCATGTCTTTTGAGAATTCGTTTTTTACTTACTGTGTCTCCCACCTTCACATGAGAACATTTCCTCTGATGTGGAAAAAAGGTCCCATTGTTACAGATGGCTGTGAAGGAGAGATTGAGCCCTTCTGTATCCCCTAAGACCTCCAGCTCCACCTCGGATCTCAGCTCCTTAAAGGAAAAAGGCACGAGATGAATGAAATGATAACATTGCCAAGTGCTGATAATGCTCCACGTCTATGTAACATGGAGTGTAACTTACCCTGACCTACACAGGAGTGAATTTGTGGGTTGGGCACTTTATTTACAGACTTCTCTGTTTCAAGTAAAACGGGGAACAAGCAAAACAAAGCAAGTGCCGACAGAACCAGCTTTCAGTTGGAAGCAGTGTAGTATCAGTTTAATATCCGTTATCACGGGGCTTATTTCCTGCCCTTGCAGGATAATGAATTCAGTCTTTTATTAAATCATCTTTCATCACTAAGTGCTCTGCTGGCTGATATACGTTTTCCTTTAGCTCTGGTCTTACCGACGAACAGATTTGTGTCCTTGATTGCATTGCTAGCACCAGGTTTTTCCTGATTAGCCAGCCTATGTCAATATTGCTAATCTGTTGTTTATCTATTGTTTATCTCTCCTGGTAGAATCAAACCTCACAATCTCTCTCACAGCAGGGCAGGCTCCGAGCTCAGTTTTGCCTCAGCAAGAGGCCTCCATGAGTTGGCCTGAGGTTTCCAGGCCAGAGCCAGAGCCCAGACCCATGGTGAGCTCCCTCAGGTGAGGGGCTCGCTCCCTTCCTTTCTTCTGGTGGAATTTCCTGCTTCATGAGCTCTCAGTGCTATTTCAAGTTATATTCAACAACATTGTCATTTATTAAACTGAATTGTTCAATCAAACTTTCATTTCTTAAGTGAAAAACTTCCTGAGCTCTCTCATAGCAGGTTTTTATATGTAACTCTTCAAATATTTTATAGCAACTTTGCTTACACAACTTAGCCTTAATCCAAAGCCTATAGGAGACCACGGGGAAATTCCCTATGACTTAATTGGACTGTGGATACAGTAAATGGAAATTTTTCAAAAGTACCTTAGCAATTGTAGAGCAAAGTCTCACTGAACTTGGCTTTGTGCTCTTGCAAGTTCAACTGCTTTACAAAATACCCCCTGTCCTTCAATCAGAGCATGAGGAGCTCACTGACCTTACTTCAGCGAGTCATTCTAGTAAAGGTATCAGGATGACTCACTGAAGGAAAGGTCTGGTGGGGTAAAACAAACTAAAAGTAGAATAGGTATAAACCTGCATAAGCAACAGCTCCCTGTCCTTTGCACACGTCCTGGGTTCCCTGGAAACTTGTCCCAGGGTTCTGTTTGGTAGGGTTTATTAAAATGTTTTTGCTTTTGGAAAGACTTGTCAGTAAACCAAAGCATTTTAATAAAGGATAGCAACATGTTGTGCAAGAGGCATTCATGTAATGCCCAGAGCTCTTTCCAGCACACAGCCAGAGCAGTAAAACTGCACCGAGCATCAGGTTGCTAACCTTAGTAGTACCCAATTTTCCCTTGACATGTGTTTCAGAGGTAGGTGCTTATGTTGCTATTGAAACAATGCAGAGATTCCTAGACAATAATTTGTTTGCAATCGCTGGGCTCTCACAAAAGGACAAAATATAGCAAACCTCTGGATAAAACTGTGAATGTTTTTATGTGCTAATGTTACAGGAAATACCACCAAAAAGTCCTTCTTCCACCAGCTGTAAAACTATGTGGCTCAAATAGAGGGCAACTGTGAGAGAAAATTCAATACCGCTGAACACCAAGTCATAATACTTTGAATCCCGGTGTCTGTATGGGTCATTGTGAATATGCCTTGCCGTTGTGAGAGGTCAAAATACATACCTTACACCACTGAAAATGAATACATAAACTGACATCCTCCAGTTTCTTCGATCTTAATACGTGTGAGGACTTCTAATGGGATTTTAAATCTACTAAGCTGTCTGGCCATAGTTTGGGGAAATATAGTGGTCAGTTTAACGAGTTTTAAGCCATTCACAGGGAAACATTTGTAGTTCCAATTTTTTTCTGAATGAAACAACAGACAAAACAGTTACAAACTTGTTTCCTTATGTTACCTGTCCTGTTTTATATACATTTTCTTTGGTCTTATTTTCCTGTAAATGAGAAGGGAACAAAACACTGGGGAAAAAAAAAAAAAAGAGTGGAATTTTTCTGAGATTTTAAAATCCTGGAATAACAAACAGCCTGATATCTGTCACAAGGCAATTTAGCCTACAGCTCTGCAGTATAAAGTTATGCAGAACACAATGTTGAACAAAGCAGGCAGAAATATGCTTACAGAAGAAAATGAATCATACTTGGAAAGAACACGGGAACTGCTTGTAACAAATATTTTGACAGCTCAGACTTTCTTAGCTTGCTTACTTCCTCTCTGAAGCTTTTAGATAGCAACACATGATGAATGGTATTAGCAAACCTTGTGTTTGTACAGCAAGTAAAGACTTGAAAGCACTTTAAAATCATTAAAAGATTTAGCCTAACTCTGTTATTTGGGAGAAAATAGTTATTTATTCCTTTTTTGTGGATGAAGAAGCAGAGACAGTGGGTGTTGAATTACACTGCTGAGAGCACTGTGAGATGGCTGTCACAAAATGGAATTAGACCTTCTGTCTTGCATGTGAGTTTTAACTCTCATTTCTTCTTTTCGAATCCAAAGAAATTCAGATGCTTTCATTTATGTCAAATAAGGTGGGTTTTAGTGTCTCCTACTGGGAATATTTTCAATCATGAAGCAATTATGCTGTTAAGTTTAAGTGTAATAAAATGGGCTCTGGGAAATTTTGAGTGTGACATGTTACTACTTGTACCCTTTGTACATTTTGAAATGTATGTGGAATTTTAAGAACCTATGAGCAACTCTAGCACATGGTACATGCTGTACCTGAACGAGGACATGACAAGTTTTGGCCAGAAGGCAGGAGCACCGTCCCTGCAGCCACCCTCCTGCTGCTACGGGAGGGGAGCGAGGAGTTGGAACCCTCCTCCAGACCCTGCCCACAGCACGGCTGAACCCAGGACTGGCCAAAAAACAACTCAGGAGCTGCACCAGGGTCACCACTGACAGCTCTGGAAGATGAACTGCTCAAAGCATGCAGCAGTCAAAAGCCGACAATGTCCTGGATGTCATGAGCAAGGATGCTGAGAAAACAGCCTCTGTACCTAAGCAGACACTAAAGGGAAGAGGCAGGGATGCACTCTCCACCGTTCTAGTGTTCCAGCAAGGAAGATGTTGTGATATTGCAATTAGAGGAAGCACCATTCTGCACTCAACACAGTGTTACAGCAAAGGCACCAGAACACAGCACTGGGACAATTATTTTACGTTTTTCCATTACTCACTGGACAACAAAGTGGTATTTCAGCTGTTAAATGTGGGAACCTCTTCCTATATGTTAAAATGCCAGCCTCAAGAAATCCTGATAGAAACCAGATCTAACTAACAACAGGTTGGACTCCAGAAATGAAATCCTGGTGCCACTGGATGTTTAGTAATAGCTTTGTTTATTTAAAGATTTCCCTCTGTATTTATTACAATGTGTAAACTCTCAAGGTTAACCTTGAAGTTCTTTGGTTATTTAATTTTTCATAGGTCAGAGAATCTTCTGGTATTTTGTATTTCGTTTTAAAACAAACAAACAAACAAACAAACAAACAAACAAAACCATGGCTCACCTATTGAATTGCTTTTATAAGAGTTATAAGAATTATAAGAATTGGTTTGTCTTCCTGTCATCAAGACCAAAATAATTTTGGGCATAATAATGATCATCTCATTCAGGTGATAGAAGGAAGGACGGAAAAGAAAAAAAAAAAAAAAAAAAAACCAAAGCAAAACCAAGGTAAGGAGAGAAATAGAAGCTATTTGCAAAGAGTTACTTGTCGTTGTAGGCAAGTGATAGAGCAGGTTTTTAATAAAAAGGGGCTGAGATGGAAAAGAGAAATCTATGGTATATCAGCAAAGATGTAAATTATTATATCTGTGTAAAGACATGTAAAACTGTCTAAAACATTCCCCAGAAGAAGAGAACCAGACAGCTAGGATGCATTTTGCAAACAGAGCTCTGAACAGCAGCACTGTGTTTAAGTTCCTCTCATCTTTGCAATATTTCTTGGTATTATCTAAACAAACCTGTTCAAGTCTTGGTGGTATCTAAACACACCAAATTAATATCCTGTGTTCTGCTTCTTAAAAACCTCAGAACAGCCTCACAGGGGCAGCATCAAATTGCTGAAGCAGAGAAGAGCACTGAGCACAGGATAGTGTTTTTTTCCCCAGATATTCCTGCACAGCGACTGTACATCTGCTCAGGTGACAGCTACTGATAGGAGGAGAGTGGAGTCCCCATAGAAGTATTGAACTGGTAGACTTGAATAACTATATTAGAAAAGGCTTAAGAGTAGGTGTGAAATACAGGACTATGAAGAAGGCAGGACAGATGAGACACTGAGGAACGACAGAAGGTTATAGGAATTTTGTTTCTGTGCTCACTTAATCCTCAGAGAGAACAAAACTTGTCCTGTTAAAGTCACATCTAAGTGTAAAAAAATATCTTCTTGTAATCAGTGCAGAGCAATAATCAAAGACATTTGTTCTTACCAAACTGCAATCTCATTTTGAAAATACAGACATGCAGGAAGAAAACACCTTACCTGATATGCACCAATGATCAACTGGAGAATATTTCCAGAATCCTTCTGTAGCCGTCCAACAGTAGCTCCAGGAATAAGTTTTGCATAGTTCTGGGGAAAAAAAAAAGGCATAAAAAAAAGAGTAGTTGACAAGAAGCTACCACCTGGAAAAGAACAAAATATATTGGACCCAACTAAAATAAATAATAGTGACATTTTCTAGGACCCTTGCAGATTCAATAACACACATCCTATTGAAAAAGTCCTGTGGAGAAGAGGTAGTTTCATTGAAAATTAATGGGACACATATTGCTAAATCACCTCTGTGTACTTGGAAGTTTGATACTATAGTAATTTTAAGCTATAATTTTTCAACCTTCGAATGAATATATATTCTATCAACAGTTGTGTTTTTCTCTAATAAAAATAACCAAAAACCAGATTCAGCTGCTCTACTGTTGCTCTACTATTTGAGTGTCTTGGACCTTGTATTCAACAACAACAGTCACTTTTTTATTTTTGCAAGCAACTGAGCACCCTGAATTGTGGTTAGTGAAGAAGAAAGTTAAACTAAGGGCTACAAGAACTTCAAACAAATGCCCTTAAGAAACTGCAGCTAGTTTGTGATTGATGTAGCACCCCACCTGTATCCTAGTGGTCTGTTTTTGTGATCGATTGTATGTTGACTTTATGTTAATAATATATAATGCCAATTTAATAATTAATTTCAGTGGCAAGTTTTACCTTATTTTTGCATTAAATTGCACTGTGACACTAACATGACATCTAGCAGCTAGTTTTTAAATATGCTTGATTAAAATTTATCTTGCCTGATCGTTAACTACATGAACTTCTTGTTTGTGCCCATGCCTTTTGAGAAAAATTGTTCGTCATTAGAAACACACATCGTACTATTTATTTTTCCTTTGCAATTTATCATATAAATGCTTTTATTCTAATTTTAAAAAATTCCAGAGCACTATTAATAAAACTGGATAATTTGATACTCTTATATCCTTCTTACACTTTACATCTCCAAAAGCTTTGGAGATGTATATATACTTTATGTATTATGTATGGAATACTTATCATTCATTAGATTTCTAAAGTGCTATTGTAAATCAGTGGGATTAACTGCATTTTATGTTACAGCTGGTGACTTTGCATTCCTGACTCCTCCTGTGACTAGCGCTCTCTCAAGGATTCTTAGAATATAGAAACTGCGTTTTATACACATGGACCTTTCGGGAGATAATTATAAGAAAAGATGATAAACCTGGAATTCAAAGTATAGCACAATTTAATCTGTGGTATGCAAAACAAACAGCAGGGATAGACTGTTCTGAAGACTTCGGTTTATCTTTCCTCTTTGAACAAAAATTTTCTGCATGGCGATACAAGGATGACGTTGCAAGCCCAGACTAAGTGTATATCTCCAGTCCCTTGGTTAAACCCTGCATTTTAGCACATGTTTCTGTTTAATCATTAACAAAGTGAGTCAGACAGTTGCTTTTGGAGTGCTGCTATCATAAAACTATCCAAAGGATATAATGCAATTTAGTCTTTTAGCAAATATTCCTTAAAAGATGACCTGCCTTTTCACAGAGATACCTTGATTCATTCTAGTGAAATTTGACAATTACATATTTGAGTTCAGTGGCATTATATCTAACTTTTAGTAGTGCAAAATTTCATCATACATAGAATGTCATGCCAAATTCATAAAAATAATTTGAAATTCTGTAGAAGTGTGGAAACTGGAGTATTTTTAGTTTTATTTTCAGCAGTGAAATGCAGTGTGAAATAAACAATTTGCAAGCCACATTCTCCTGTGATGTAAAAAGAAATAATTTCTCCAAAATGAAGCAATTTCTCTTTCAAAAGAAGTGCTGCTTAGTCAGGACCAAAGAGGGAATCTAAGTTTGAATAAATTTTTAAAGAATTCTGCTTGAAAACAACTAATATCAACTAATAACAACTGTTTCACAAAACCTTAAAGACTGGTATTTTCTTTTACACCAAAATAGGATCTACACAGTTTGTCAAAATATCATTATTATTGCAATATTCACAAATGCTTTTTTGGGTGGATAGCTTTTACAGAATAAAAACATCCCCTGCTGCTTTGGTAAGAGTCAGCTGAGACTCCTGGTGCAAAAACTTAGACATGTATAAATATATTTTAAAATACCCTTTTTTGGGGGAAAAATAGTTCTTTTTATGAATAATCTCAAAGTATCAGGGCCTAGTGTAAGGAACTTCCTCCCCTCTCTTGCATTTAATTTTGAGTAGGCTCGTAAATGTTTCCACATGACTGCTTTTAAAGTTCTTGTGGTCAGGGAGAGCATCAGACTGAGACCTTCCCCGCTGTGTAGATTGCTGTGCAGTAGCTCTTTGGTTCCATGGCAGGATTAAAACTAAAACCAGCTATGTTAGAAGCATACATATTCTGTGCTTGTGCAACCCATAATGTTTGTGTGTTAGATAATGATATATGTACATGTAAGTGGATAAATTTAAAAATCAGTTGACATGGATCAAGAATATTAAAAGACTAAATTATTTTGGGCTAAATTGTCGGAGATTATAAAGGCTAGAAATATAAAGTCTATATTTGGTAGTCTGCTGCACTTAAGACTAATGGAATCTATCAAGTCTATTTAAAGAGGTGCTTTCTAGATCCTCACAGCCATTTTACTGTACATTTGTCCCTAAGAACTGCATTATAAATAGCAATGGTTAGTTTTGGGGTTTGATATAATTAGGTGCTGAGTTCAAGTAGGTTTGAGATGAGCTATTTAGGGAGAGGATAATTAAGTTTGCGAGGGTTTTCTGAGAGAGATTGCAGAATCTCCATCTCCCAGGTTTTTAAAAAGAAGTAAAACACCAAGACAAAGTGGTTTAATAGTGGTGCCCAAGTGTCAGTTTTGGGTCCTCTCCAAGCTCTTCCAGGTTACCTGAGCAGTTGCCTTAACACAAGAATAGCTCTCATTGTCTTGCTTCGTTCTTTTTACATTCTTAAGCATGGATAGCCGGTTATTTACATTTATATTAGAAATTTGAATAATGCAGATGAAAACATGACATTGTTGTCCTGTTTGCAGGTCCTATGTAATACCCTTGAAACTATACTGTAGTGTGGAAAAACTGCAGTGAGCCTCATATCTGATTTTTTTGTACTTGCTTTGACTGATTTTCCACATCACCTGCAGGACAGAAAGCAGACTAAAACATCTATAGCTATCCAAATAAGTGACAGAAAGCAGTATTGAAAAGATTAAAGCAGCACATAGGATACATTGGAAGGGCTTACTATATACCCTACAAGATAGAAGATAGTTGCACTTTTTTTCCTAACGAAGGAAGTAACAAGAACAAACCATTCCGCGGTTGGGTTAACAATGGTTTGCATTTTTCATTAGCTATAAGTCTTCATTTTGCGTTCCCGGTGAAGAAAGGGTGCCACTTGATAACTTTGGTACTGGTATAACACTGACACAGAAATACTGAAATAGAAACCCCTGGATAAGAACACTGTTGGCCAACTCTGAGGGTGACCACCAGCAGTTTTCAAGGGAAAATATAATGCCATCAGTAAAAAAAAAGTTTATTCGGACAAAATAAGGCTCTGTAAATTAAAGAGATACTGCCTCCTAGAACAGATCCTATTCACACAGCTGCTATTAAAATCAGGAAAAAGATTTCACTTGTTATTAATTTGCCCCTATTCAGAAATTGCTGAGCAATAATGAGATTTAGCAAAAGTTCTTTAATGTCCAGATTTTAACTAGTCTATGTCACGACTATAGAATCCTACTGCATTTTTAAGTGATTAACTTCTGTTGTTGCTGGTCAATCTAAATTTTCACAATTCAGCTCAATATTCAATTTAGTTTTTAGAAAGCCAGGTAGTCAGTGCTCCAAGATGCAGAATGATTCCTCCCTTGTCAAGACTGCGGTCTTAATGAAATAAAAAAGGCTAATCATAATGATTACACTGAATAGCTCAGCAATGCTTAGTCTGAAAATCTTTGACTTAAAAATTAGCGTGATTCAGCTTGAAATCCAGTTTAGAAGTTACCTAAGAACATCAAAATCAATACATGAAGAAACAGTTCCTAAGTAAAAGAGCCATTCTGTGAAATAATTTCTTAGCTATTTTTATTATAGAAATATCTTACACAATTCGGTTCTTAATACTACAAATACTGTGTCAGCTTTGAAAGGGTGAACCATGAAACAAATATTGGAGAACTGAACATATTAGTTGCTTACCTCATATATGTGAACTTGCTCATTTGTTACAGCAAAAATTAATAAAACATTGTTTTTCACAAGTTTGTCAATTAATTGTCCAATTGTGGGATACTCCTGCAAACAAACAGAAGAGAGCCACATCAATCAATTTTTCAGGTGTGTACAGTTGCTAATTATCTTCCATGAAATACACATTCAAATGACCATAAATAACACTGTATTTTCTGTATAGTATAAGCTGTAATTAGGCACTACAAGTATACAACATAATAGTGTATATTATTTCCTTGCCTTGTTTTTAAGAAAACCCCTCTGAGAAAAACACAGCACCAGCATCCATACCAGAACACTTGCTCATTAGCACTGTGATATATATAATCTAAACAATAACACTGCACCAGAGCAACATGGAATTTGTCCTCCACTGAACACTGCAGTGTATATATTCAGTATTTTTGAACACCAAATCTTAAGCTGGTAAATTCTCCTATGTGATCAGTGTCCTACAATTTCCTGAACTCCTCCTGAATTAACACCCTTACAGGGAACATGATCAATGCAAATTTTGCCTTCCCTGCAGAAGGAAATACTCCTCAGTCCAGTTCTCTGTGTTTTCTGGGTTAGCAGGGATAAGATTTGTGCTTGCTTTTTTCCTGGTTATAATCTATCCTAACTGTCCTCTTTTTACTGAAATGTGCAATTACAAATAAAATAGATTACATTAAATATCTGGATTCCTCAACTTTTACACATTTCAGTGAGAAAGGTATACTTTCATTAATTTTTTAAGTTATGCATGTTAGTCTTTAATACAAGAGTTGTACAAAATTCACAGTAAATTACCAGAACAGTTGACATGGAATATTCATTATTGTGGTCCAAATGACAGTTCCCATCATTAGGAATAACAATCCCTGCCAGTTTACTGTCCATCCCAAAATGGGAATCAGCATCACTCACAAACACCAGCAAGTGTAGAGAATCATTCCTCCATCCAATTTTTTCCTGTCATTTAAAATACATCAGTTTAGCAGGCTGTATTGCACTTATAATATAGGAAAGCAGCAAAACAGTTGCAGAATGGCATCTCAAAAAAAAAAAAAAAGGGAATCACTTTAAAGGGAGCGTCAAAAACATCACAACGTCTCTTAAGATACTATATTCATTCCATTGTCTTTTGCTATCATTTTGTCTCCTCATTCCTCTGTTTAATAATATGGACTGGCCATGTTCATGTCAATCTGCTTAGTACTTTAAGTATAGTTAATAAAAAATATTTAAAGAAAAAACAACCAAGAAAACAGACCCAGTAATTGTTGAGTTTGGTTTGGTTTTTTTGTTGTTGTTTTGGTTTTTGTTTGTTTGTTTTAACCCCTGGTGATTAAAAAGAAACACGAAAATACTGCAATATGCATGTTTTACTTGGTACTGCCAAAAGTGTTTTCACACAAATCTAATGAGGCTCTTTGACTGCACTAAAAAAATCTTTGAAAATAATGATCTGCTTCTTTGAAATGCAACCATGTAATACTAGAAGTGGTAATATACAGAATAATTAATATTATACCTAGAAGTTTCAATTACCTTGCAAACAGCTGCCTGCATAATTGCATCAAATCCTCCCTCTGGAGTGTCTATATTAGCAGATATTCGCTGTCCTTTCACAATTTCATTGAATTTTTCAGCATCATTTGTCAGTGGCAAAACATGTTTGTATCCAAAGGTGGGTAAACACTCATATGGCACACTTCTAAAAGATAAATGAGATAACTTATGGATAATATAGAGGGAAAAATCACTACAATGGCTGTTTCACAGGCCTGTCTGGATTCGGTTTTGGCCATGCACCTCCACGTCTGAGACAGATCTAGTGACAAATGTAGGAGAATCACAGAGCATCCAGTGAGGTGGGCAATGCAAACAGATTTGCATAAACTGTGGGAAATGCCTCTGAAAGCCAAGTGATTCAGTCAGTTCACAAGGTACAGTCCTTGCTGTGCCTTGTTTTCACACTCAGAAGCACATTAGGTTCTGCAATCCCTTGATGACATTCAAAGAGCAACACCAGGCTGCTGCAGTCCCGGGTCAGGCTGCAGAGCATGACTGCTTCTCTGCAGAGGGTAGGAAAGGGCTGAAGGATACTGTGAGACCTAAAGGGAAAACACCCGGGAAAACAACATTGATGGGTAAATGAAACTGCTATTCTGTGTTGGGTTTGAGTTTGCACCTGCTTGGTATATGTCATAAAATATATATATATATATATATTTTTTTTTTTTTTTCCAAGCAAATAAAAGAAAAATACATAATTATTCTGTATACTTGTTTGTTAACCCATTAAATACATTTATAATCAGAATCGGTCCCAGATTACTCTCTCCAAATAACATAAGACTCAACAGAAAAATGACCAGAGTGCAAAAGAAACAAATCTTGTTTCCCAAACTGACTCAGTTACAGCTGGAAGAGAACAGAGATTCCAATGAGACTGCTGAACTGGATTTTACCCTAAAAATTAATATTATGACTTAATGTTGGCATGCAAACAGAGATAGGTATTTTCTTTGCCTACCTGCAAGGGTTGTTTATTTCTTCAGCTGTAGTTTTGATAAATGGTGAAACTGGTTTTTCCACAAAAGATCCAAACCCCAGTCTGAAGTTACTTGTCAGTTTTGACATTTCTTTGGAAAGAGTTGAGCCCAGTTCTTTGATTGTATTCAGATCATCATCCATGGAGGCTGAAAGATCCATGAGGTAATAGAGATCAATTGGATAATCTTCAGTTTGGCGAACCTTGATCTGTATTGTTTCTTCATGTCCTGTTGAGGTCATGGGAGAATGGGACACATATTAGCACTTCTACACAGGAGTTACAAGCAATGCCATTTTCTTCATAAAGTTATATATATGGTGAAAATGATCTAGTATTTTAAATCACCAGCAGAATTAATAAAAAAACTTCAAAAATTCTCTGTCAACAGAATTCTTAAACTGGGTCTGAAAAATTAAAAGCAGTTCTAATGGTGATTTTCTAAACTGTTCTTCAGCAAAGCCATAAGCAGAGATTTACAACTGATTGCTATAATTTGGAAAAAATACAAGAACAGCACTTCAGCATTATGCAGCTTTAGGTATGGAGCTAATTAAAACTAAAGGTAGCACTCACGGGACATTTTTAACAAAACCAGAGTGTACACACAGGTTTTATTCTCAGTTCCAACACTATGATATGACGTAACTGGGTGACTCTTACATTTCTTTATTACAAGTTTTCTCCAGGAAAAATTCACATCCCAAGGACTCCAAAGCAGACCTGGGGCATTTCCATAAATGTCACTGGTACCTTGTAAATCCTCAAAGCGACATTTTATGCTGCCTCTGAGATGTGCTCCTTTGCCAGACCTGCAGGGAGAGGCACAGGAGCAGGGCTGGGGAGGTGTGGGCAGTTGCAATTTCCATTCTCTCACTGCCACCTCAATGGCAAGAGAATAGAAGAACTAAAAATATATATTTTTACTTCCATTAGGTACCCAGCACTACTGGAAATATTTTGAACTCAGTTGAACCTAGTTTTCATCTGATGAGTGAACAGATAATTTTGGACTCAACACAGGTTTTTTATCTTTATTCTATCAAGATTTTTTTTTTGCAGACCAGCCAGAGAAGCTTCAGTCTATCACATTGGCTGAAAAAAAATATCCCACATCTATGAACTGAGTGACTTACCTGGTCGCAGCCAGAGACTTAATTTTTGAGGAGAAATCTGTGTGACATCAGAATTGTTGTTCTGGGTTGCTACAGTTAGGGGCTTGTTTCTGTGAATTTTTACTTCTGAAATGGGAAATTCAATCAAACTCAGCTGGCATCCTTTTGACAAAAGGTTTCTTGGGGTATCACACCTCCCATGAAATCCAGTTGAGTCTGTGTAATTCTAAAGCAAACAGGAGAAGGAAAGGATGAGTTAAATGTATTTACTGACCAGCCACCAGCACCTGGCTGACAAAAGGTCAATCAAGCACAGGGGGAACAGAAACGAAGGTGTAAGTTAGTACAAATTAGTTCAGAAAGAGATCTAAGTGACACAGAAATCTGAATTTGCCCTTCATGGATCATGCCACACAGGTGTATAATTAGTGTAACTTGGTACCCTGGGAGAAAGTGCTCTATTGTTGAGGAATGGGAATTGTGCCACTCACTGCATCTGGCTTCTTGCAGTGCTGGGAATGATAACACAAAGCCCCTACTAGCCCCTGTTTTTTTCTAGGATTAAGCTGGAAATTCATCAGTCTTTCCTAAACTGTTTCAAACTGCTGATGGAGCAACATCATTTAATAACAGAAGAGGTCTCCTACAAATGTTGTGACAAACTGACAGTGTGGTATGCAGCATTCACCATTTTTTTTCTGACCTACTCTCTCTCCTCAAGACTCATTTGCCGTGTTCACTGAAGCAAGTAGCAAGTCCGTGTTGCTCTGCCTGGTGGCCAACAGGCCCCACAGCCTCCCTGCATGCCTCCCTCCATCACTCCCCAGCACTGGCAGGGTTCCAGCATCCCCATCTCTATCTGGTTATGTTTGGCCCAGCATCCTACTTGGCCTTCTCCTCTCCAGAGGAAATCACAAGCCTATCGATATCAGTTGGATAGCTTGCAGTTTATTGTTGTTACTCATTTCAAAGCACTTGACATGCATTCCTTTCCACAACACTGCTGTGGGGTAGGTACTATCCCCACGTAGCAGTGAAGTTAATGGTTAGTTTTACAAAGAGGATTCTGCGCCTTATTAGCATTTCTTAGAGCCCTGTCTAGAGTTTAAATGCTCAAAACCAGTCAGCTGCCTCCTGAACTGGAAACTATTCTGGCTTGCAAGACCTTTTGACCAAAACCTTGGGAACTGGTACCAAAACACTAAATTCCTGGCTGGTGGTCATGGGCCCCTACCATGGGGCTGCTCTTTTCTCCAGCACTTGGATAAACAATCTGGGTTCAGCCATTAAGGCACAAATATTCTCTGAATTCAGTCACTGAAAAACTTCCCATCCAAAGCAAAGCAAATTTATTTAAACCTATTAAAATCAGAACCAGGACCCTTCTTCCCACCAAAAGGTCACCCCTCATAACTGAAAATTATCAGGGATCTTATATATTTTGGTGGAAGTAATGTTGAGACCCCTGATGGGAACAGTGTTTTATTATTCTTCAGACCAAATCTGATGTCTTTGCTCAGGCAAACCTCTCACCACTGCTTTAAATACAGGGAGTATAAAAATCATGTATCATTATAGTATCATTATAAAACTTTCGCAGGGACATACGTATCATTTCCTTTAGTTACACACTTTGAGTTGGTAAACTTTCATGACAAACTCATAATTCAAATACAATTACAAAGTGCATTTTTATCCTACAGAAAGCAGTGGTTTCTTTGGAAGCACTTTTGTTTAATCTGATACTAAAGATTCTATGTCTTTTGTACTCTTGATGTGTGCTCTAGCAAACAAGTGAATCAGCCTATGAACAAAGAAAAAAAGTCATATTTACTACTCAAGTTTTGAATAGTTCCACAGTTAAAAAATAAATAAATTGTGTCTCATTTTTGTTTTCTGAAAATATGTGGCAGTAGCCAAAATTATGTGATCTAATTTCTTTTCAAGAAAATCCTGTTTTGTTTCTTAAGTACAAACATAAAAACTGCTGCAAGTGTAGATGTTGTTTGGGTTTTTTTTCCCATGGTAACATTTTTTGCAAATTGCTATTTTATTTTTAGCAAACTTTTTTTTTTTTTTTTAAGTGTTGTTAGGTGTTTGTCAGCTACTTCATAAAGCAGTGTAGTATTTGTCCCGTCCTAGACATTATATTGCTATTCAAATAAAAGGAATAAATACTTTTAACAGCAAAGGTGTAAACCAGAAACTATAATGAATAAAAAATATTTACTTTCTTTCTGTATTATTTCTGGTAAGTTTTTAATTCTGATAGCCGACTATCTTGCTAACAGTAGTGAACTAAGATCTAGAATATTTACTATGAAGTAGGGAGATATTATTTAGTATCATTTACAGGTGAAATTTTTAAAAGTGGAGATGTTAAGTGACGTGCCTGGGATTACACAGAAAGTTTGCAATAGATATACTGGAAGCAAATCCAGATTATTTTAAGCCAAATATTTTAGCCAAAACACACCTATATCATAATAATTACAAAACAGACACTGTCATCATACTTTAAATCAACCACAGATTAATCATTTGTATATGCAAACTGACCTTCTGTTTACACTGTCTGGCTTGGTATATAATACGCAAGATGCAGTCTGGTCTCTGACTTGATGTCTGGTGCTTCATCAGCAGCACTGTGGGTGAATGAGCCTTAAGGCTGATGACCTGAGCCCCTCTAACAGCACCTGTATTTCTACCTTTTTTAAATAAGACCATAAAGTTTAGATTGAATTGCACTTTTGGTCCCCAGGAAGGCCTCACTAAGCACTGCATGCATTACAAAACCACAGGCTGACCCAATTAAGTCAATTTTTCATCACTCGGAGCTACTACAACACTTCAAGTCTTCCTTTGAAATTTTTTTGTATTGTTTACTCTACCTCTTGAAAACACCAAGCGCATTGTGGTCCGGAAAGCAAACAATCTTCACAAGTCACTGCTCTTTCCTGAGAACAGGTCCCTAAATTTAAATCCAAGAAAATAAAATACTATTAATAAGATGTTTAATCATTTAATATAGGAAAAATCTTGTCATTTAGAGTGTGTGGGAGGTGAAAAATGCATATACATTTAGCCATATTTACAATTAGTGATAAAATTCCTTGAAAAAGGTATTTGTATTGGTAAAAGATTAACACTCATTAAAAAAACCCACAATTGCTGGCAATTAACATACTTACTTGTGCATGCTTTATGTTTGGCATTCACTGAGAACATGTTACTTGTTTTCTCCATTGTACCTGATCAAGTGTTACATGTGTTTCTGGTGTGGAGCAGCTAAGATATTGCCCACATAACCAGGGATATTAAAATAAAAGATTTATGTTCACTCTACACACTTACAATTGCTTCACTGAGGTCTGTACATACTTGCTATGATTTTAATTTATTGTGTAAGTACCAGTGAAACACACAGTCACATGTATAATACCATGTTTCTCAGTGGATCAGTGTTTATCATAACCAAAATTGCTCAAATGCTCATCTCTTTCATACATGTTGTGCTATGTAATGACCACATAAATCTTTGATGAATTTGCAGGGTAGCCCTACAGAAGTCTGTCAGGAGAGAGGAAAAAAAAGTCATTCAGCAGAACGGAATGATTAAATACAGAAGACAGAAAGCTATTTCCTATCAACTTCAAGCAAGAAACAATGCAAAAACAGTTTTGAAATGGATCTCCTTACCCCTGAGCCTTACCTTGCACACAGTTATTTCTTTGCAGAAATAGGAAACAGAGGCAAAGCAATTCAATCCCCATTCGTTTTCAGTGCTGGCTGCGCAACAAAAAAATATTAGCATGTTAATTATCGTTTGCGTGAAGGCAGAATGTTGTAAAAATCAGACATTCCCAGAGGGTGCGTTTTCAGAAATCACCTACACTGGGTTGTGAGGAAACTTCAATCCCACCAGGACAGACCATGAATAAAAGCGAAAATGAAGGGCTACCTGGGCAGGTAAAGGGGACAGGCTGTGCATAAAGTAACGCGAACATGGTTATCACTTCCTTGTTTTCCTGGACTCCTTATAAGGTATAAGGGGAAAATTCATTCAGGTGAAGATTTCTGTCAATCCCAGTTGCTCCGGGTCCTAGAGCAGCCCAGCCACAAGAACGAGTTTTTGTGTGCACAGAAGCTTTTAAAAGGCTCCTCTGAAATAACGCCTTTAATTGTTCCCTCAGGGAGTGCGTATAGGCAGACGGATCATAGGATTGCCAAGTGAGTATACCTGGAGAGGTGTAAAAATCCCATTTTTTCAAATTTCCCGATGTGGAGTGAAACTTGTAAAGGCAACTGTGGGGAGGGAAGAGGAAAAAAAAAAGGAAAATAATCAAAACAATAATTTATGAGAGCTGAGGACCTGGCTTCGGCAATTTAAGATACAGAGTACATCTATTTTACTAGCATTGCAAACTGAAAAGGAAATGCTACAATTGTGGATTTTTTTAATATGTAGTAGGAGGAATAAATGAATTCTCAGTTCTGCAACTGACTTGAAAAAAACACCATGTCAGCTTTAACTCTGTTTAATAAGTGGCCAAATACTCTACAGCACAGATACAACAGTATGACAAGTTATTGCTCTCTTTTTTTTTTTTTTCTTTTTCCCACCTGGAATGAAAGCAAAATGTGCATTTCTTACAACCTTATTAAAGGAAATTTCTTATTTGTAGATTTCATCTCTTCCCGTCTTTTATGCTCTGGTATTTTCTGTTTTGAAAATCATTTGTTCAGGACCAGCCCTCTCTTATCATAAAGCTTTGCAACCGACTCTACACACTGCCATATAAAATTATAATTTCATCGGTTGTGTTGCTGGCCTGAAAACATAGATCCTTTTTTTTTTTTTTCCCTGGACTCAGAAATCCTACCAAAGTTAGCTCATAAGTAGGTTGCTCTCACCAAGAGAACTGTCAGGATCAGAACTCCCTTTTCAAACTGGTGGTAGCTGCAGTCATGGGGCAGGATGTGATGGTAGGGATGGGTCTATACTAGTTAAAATCAACATGCCTTTAAACATTCCTGGGCATTGAGGCCAACTGGCAGAGAAAGACTTAAGTTTATGCTTGCAAATTGCCTATTGGGACCATTCTAGCAACCAAACTCAGCCCAGAAATTGTTTGCAGAGAGTGTTAATTGGAAGAGGTCAAATTAATGCCAGGGAGCATTTTAACAGTTTAATAGCATAGACAATCTCACTCTAATGCCTGGAAATATTCCCAGGCACATCCAATTTTACTAGGGTAGTAATGGGTAGTTTCCATGGGTAGTTTCATAACAGCTCAAGATTAATTATGCCAAGCCTACCTTTGCCCTGCCCTTGTGTTCCCACCCCTTCGCTCTTGCCAGCACTCACATCCAAACAAACAGCAGCTGATTCAAAGTGATCCGATTAAAATCCAGTCATCTTCCGGGGTTGGGGGGGTACTTTTCACCTGGGCGGGTCCGTTGAATCATGTGGCTGCCCAGTCCCAGGCAAGTGCGGGGTAAGGGAGGGATCAGGAAAGACGGGCAGAGTTGGCAGGAAAGGTGAGAATATGTTATAATTCATTTAGCCCAGCTTCGGCTGTTGTGGAACTGTATCTTTACATTTCTATTCACAACATTTCTTGGTCTCCTTTAACTGCTTTCTATACCTTGGAGTGTCCTTTGTAAGGCAGTTTTTCAGCTACAGCAATTTCCCATGGCATGAAAAAAGGCATCGATTAGATTATGTTTCCTCAGACGGTGAAGATGCAAATCTGTGAGGACACTGTAACTACATAAGGTCAAAAAGAAGTGAAGTCAACTGAAAATGTTATCTCATACCTCCTGTAAGTGCCATCCAACACATCTTATTTCCCTGCTTTTAATTTACATTTGTGTATGCATTCTCTAATATTGTTGCTATGTCTACAGCCTTGTGGAGCTCCAAAACCCAGTGCTTTCCCTTTCAATGTAGAAGGTCACTTTGTAGCTGTCACCAGTCCCTGATAATATAACAACACTTCAAAGCGTGTGCTCAAAGGACTCGGTGGCAGTCTTTCAGCCACCAAAAGGCATCAGACACCAGCAGTGTCCCAGATTAGGGAGCAGCCAGCTGAACAGCTGGCAATCAGGAAATGCTTATTCCTAGGTTCAAGATATAAAACTTTTTCGTGTCAACAGAACGAATAACACAGCCTACATTAAACATACAAATTCTGTTTGATATTATCAGCTCCCCATTTGCTTGTGTGGTAATATTTTATATAGGTCTTGGCAAGGACAGCATAACTGAAGGCTAAGTGCCTGCCTCTGAATGGGATGGCTGCCAAAGACTGAATAAGTCTTGCTTGCATAAAGTAACTAAATTACTGCAAATAATTAAGAATAGACCTCCCCAGATTGTCTAGAGACAGCAGAGAAGCAAAAGAAAGTAGCAGAACAAACAACAACAAAAAGACACAGGAAAAAAAAAGACAAAATCAAGGTCAGTTTTGATTTTAAAAACTCGCACAATGAGAAACTCACAAGACTGGACACAGTGGGAGTGAAAAAACACACTGACAGGGGTATGGGAGGTTAAGAGAGGTCCAGGAAGGGAGACAGCATGTACCAAGAGTAGATCTTGAGCAAGGCAAGAAAACCTAGGCAGGAAGTCGACAGATGATTCTTGTTTTGAAACGTCACCAAATACCTTGTGTAATATCTAAAGGTAAGTTGACTAGGAAATTCCTCTACTAATTTAATGCTTTATTTGCTCTAACTATCACACATGCTAGAAGAGTAGAATCACAATCTGGAGTTGCCATGCTGATGTGAAGAGGATGTGTAAAAGCCTTTGGGGTCCTGGCCTTGCTTGGTTTGACAGCAAGGTTCCCCTTCTTCAAGAAGGTTTGTAAGATAGTCATGTTTTGTTCACCCACATTTGAAGCATCAATCCAAAGAGATGTAACAAAAAGGTAGTTTATAGTACAGACAGAACATAATCACTATTGCTTTCATCAGCCCCTATATATAAATTTTTGAGAAAATTCTGGTCTCAAATCAGAATTATGGTTTTATAATGACAACATTAGAAAAGAAAACAGCTCTTTATCTTTCAGTATGGGCAATGCTGACCAATGCAAGTCTGTGGTTCTTTAAAATGTAATAAAATTTGTATAGGATAAAATCTTTAGTGCATTTTCTCCCATACCTGACACTTATAACACATGATGATAGCACAGAAAGATATTTTGCTTATCCAGTCAACAACTGGAGGAGACTGAGGAGTGACTTCATTAATGTTTGTAAATATGTAAAGGGTGAGTGTCACGAGGATGGAGCCAGGCTCTTCTCGGTGACAACCAATGATAGGACAAGGGACAATGAGGACAAACTGGAATGCTAGAGGTTCCACTTAGATATGAGAAGAAACTTCTTCACAGTGAGGGTGACAGAGCACTGGAACAGGCTGCCCAGGGAGCTTGTGGAGTTTCCTTCTCTGCAGACATTCAAAACATGCCTGGACACCTTCCTGTGTAACCTCATCTAAGTGTTCCTGCTCTGGCAGGGGGATTGGACTGAATGATCTTTTGAGGTCACTTCCAATCCCTAACATTCTGTGATTTAACAAATTGACTGATGAGTAACAAGCATTGAATACCGAGGTACAGAAAGAAAGATAATGCTGGAAACAGGGAATAAGAAATAAAACAAAAATATTAGCCTCAAGTTGCATTTCACTAATAATAGTGGGCTGCTTTTCCGCTAGATTAATGCTGTGTCTTTTCTGGCACACTGAGCTGAGTCTACAAGTTAGCCTGGTGATGGGTCTGTAAAGGTTCGAGAATGGGAAGTGTTTGCCTACAGAGGCGTGCCTCACCATTGGCTATTTCAAATCTAAAAATACTTTATTTTAGAAAAAATACCAGCCTCTCCTGCAAATAGAGTATGAACTGATGTAGCATAATTACACATAGAGGGACACCAGCCCAAGAGAAGACAACAATTAGTTCCTTTTGTGCTAGACAAAACCTGAAAGAGGCGGCATGTTAGCTCCACTGAAAGCTTATCAGTCAGCATAAGAGATGAGTATGTTCCAAGCTCATCAGAGCCAGGAGAATTTCTTTTAATTTTAAGCTGGAAAGCTATCCATATGGAGGAAAAATCCTTGTAAGAGATCTTTTGGCCTCACACGCAACCCAGCTCTTAATGCCCAATGTTCTTCCCATACACACTCCCACACTTGAAGACTGGAAAAATACTGAGCAATTTAAAGTCTGAATGTTGCACAGGCTGAGATGGTTCTCAGAATATTTACAAATGTGGGAGGAAGCGACTCCTGCAGTTCAGAAAACATTTCTCTCTTCCTGCCTTTCATCAGGGAGTTTTACAAGACTGGAAACAGTGAGGTGGGGTCTCCCTGCTCTCTGTCACCTACAGTGACATTCACCAACTCAGTGCACAAGTAAAAGGCAAAGAGGGACACTCATTGGGTCAGAGGCAGGTTGCTTTGTATTTGAATCATCTGATGACTTCTTTTTCTCTCCCTGGTTGGCTTCCAAATCAAAGCTATCTAGAAAGCTCATGGCAATCCCTAACGGGGAATCAAAGTAGACTTCTAAAGTTTAGGTCAAGCATTTTGAGAATATTCAAGAATATTCAAAAGTCTACAGAATTAGTGGTTAAAATACTTTCTTCCAAAGAAGACAAATGTTCTGTAGCTGCACAATCACGTGCTTCCAGCCTCTTGGGCCAGCAGAAACGGAAGGCATTTTCTTCGGAAAAAGCCTACCCAGAAATACATCCCTCAGCAGCCCGACAGACCCAGTTCCAAAGAACAGCGATGACAGATGTTTCAGAGAATGCCTGTCAATTAGCTAAGCAAGGAAGCTTAAAAAAAAGCTTCCAATCTTGAAACTTAGTTTTATCTCTAAGTAAACAGAGGTGGTTTGAGTAGCCTCATGGTGGAATGAAAGTCCTGCGAACAGGACAATCCAGAACAGAGAGAAATCACAGACAAATACAGTGATAACATTGGGAAGACTCTCCTGTCTCTACCTTTGCTGCAGTGTAAGTCCTGGAAATACTTTAGGGAGAGCTGGCAAAAACATTTAAAAAGGAAGCAACAATCCCTAATGAATAGTCATATTTAATGGAGAAATTCACAATGACAGTGAATGTAATTAATCAGTAATTTTTTACCTTTTTTTTTTACTTGTATTTTTCTCTAGATATAAAACAACAGTATCACCTAGCAAATCATGGTGTAAATAAATAAATGCATGTGGATTTATTAATTTTAAATGCCAGGTGATACTATTTGCTACCTCTTTCTTTGTTAATCAGCATGGTGAGAGGTGGGTATTGCTCCAAAAGAAAATGACATCAATTCAAAGAAACCACTGTAAGCATCTCAGTTCTGTATTAACAACATGGACCCTGCAGTAAGCGAAGACATGAACATATGGTGATGGAGCTGCTTCACACAAGCTCCCATGTTTTGGGGTGTACCAATATCATGTCCCATTTGCAGTCTAGGACCAAAACACTGCTGTGCAGGCTAAGACACAAAGCTCACCCAAAACATGGGCAGGTGTTTGGAGAGCAAAACCTCTCTTGCTCTCCTCTTCAGGTGTGGTTGCCAAGCATAGCTACGCACAATGGAAAGCAGCTTTAGGAGGAGATGAGGGGTCTCTGTAGCTCCTTCCAGTGGGTTGTGGGAACCAACAAGCCACTCAGACGAAAGGAATTTTTCCCCTCCAGTTCTGAGCAAGTCGGCTTTTTGGGGATCCATGACTCAGGCCATGATTCATGCTCTGGTCTCCTTTCGTTTCTGGAGCAGCACACTGCTGTTAGATGAGGTCAAGGAATGAAGTCAACAACCCACCTCTGAACAAACAGAGAGGGAGAGAGGGGAGAAGGAATTGCTCACCAACTGTGCGATGAACAGCAGGCAGAAAACCCAGGGTGTTTTCAACTGATATTTACCATGCTCTCAGCTCTGACCAGTTCCAGCTGAGGGTGTGAGCGAAACTTTGTCCTTCGTTTCCTTTACGTGGGTGAGCACCCTGAAAGATTTGTTTGCTTTTCAGATTTAAACACACTCTCACACTCAAAGTGAAATAATCAAACCTCCAGACTGCTTAAGGGCTGAGGTGGAACCAACAGGAAAATCACATAGCTTTCGAGCAGGACTGCCAGCCAGCCCACAGCACTCAAAACATGCCAGGGACATCCACACAGCCTATCAAATCTGGCCTCAGTTTCTGTTTGCTTTTTGCAGTTAGATGGTAGACTTTGTTCTCCCTGAGCTATAAAAACCTGGTGCTGGGGAACCAGAACAAGCACCTCTGTTTGGTGCTGGTGGAAGGCTGAAGGCATTGCTGAAGCTTTCTAGGAGCTACTCTGACCCAGCCAGTGTGGTTTCTATTTACAGACACACAGCAATCAGGCCACTCACTCCCTACAGCGGGTGCAGACTGTCCTGGGGAGAACAACAGGATTTAGGGTTTGCAGAGCCTTTTGTGCAAAGTGCTGCCATCTTACGGCTACTCTGAAGCAGAGAAATCATTACTTTAAAAGTTCTGTGGAAAAAAGATGTTCAGATACTAACAGCCCTATTACCTTTTAGCAATATTTTGCTTTGCTACATATGTAAGAACCTTCGGAAATGTTCATAGCTTTGTTCAACAATTTTATCGTTTATGTGATATTACAGTTACAATTTTTTGTTAGTGTGATTTTTTTTTTAATTCCTGTCTCATCTGTCACAGTAGACAGAACATTAGTCTAGTGTTTTTGTTATAAGCTCAGCTATGTGACTCTGTAATACCAGAAACTGTTTCCAATATCTTTGTCAGTATAAATTATTAACTGTATTTTGAAAATCTTACCTATTGTTATGTGCGTGTTTCTTATGGAAACGGGAAGGAAATTGGAACCAACAGTGTCTGCTCATATGTAAACAGAAACATTGGGAAAACAAACATATGGAATGATTAGTCTTTCTACAACTCTTCTTAAAGTACTGGCAAGAATAGTTGATATTATATATCTAACTAAAACCCTGCAAGACTAAGAACATCCAAATAGAACCATCTCTAAATAAAAATAAAATCAACTAAATAAATTCCAAGTGTCTTGGCTAAGTAACACCAAAAGGATAAGGCAGGACAGATTTTCTTTAACAATGTCTTCCAGGAGTTCAAAATGATTGATCACGTAAATACTGTCAATAATATTTGATCC
This sequence comes from Patagioenas fasciata, assembly GCF_037038585.1. Lineage (NCBI taxonomy): Eukaryota > Metazoa > Chordata > Aves > Columbiformes > Columbidae > Patagioenas > Patagioenas fasciata. The sequence continues at coordinate 18,017,429 of NC_092526.1, forward strand.
ACTGACACCTTATGCTTCTTATCTCACAGGTTTGCAAGTGCATTGCTGTGCTTCTGTTGGACACTTAGCACACAGGATTACCATAATTTTAAACCTTTAAAAAAAAAAAATTCTTAACAATGTGTTAACATTGTCACAGGAGGCCATAGTCATGCTTTCTATCTGAACCAATAAATCAACAGGAATTCTAAAAAAAACTATTGCAAAAACGGTACAAAGCAGAAGGCACAACACCGCAAAGGATCTCATAGATACTGAAGATGTGTCCTTTCACCTTAGTTAACTGTATTAATAAACTGATGAAAAATCCATCAGAAGACTACTCAGAGTGTTCAACTCTGGCACAGAGGCAAATCGAAAGTGGTTCTACTCACCTTTGTAGTACTTGCAAGAACTAGATGAGCTCTCTATTATCCAGTTTGCAAGCAAATAAGTTCCATTTTACTGTGATACCCTCACCTAGAGTGGTTTGTTCCTGTCACTCTTACTAGGAGGCTGTTTCAGAGACTTCACTCTTCTCATGGCTGGAAATTTCCTCAGCTCCAGCCTGGATGGACTCACTTTCAATTTATATCCATTTGTTTTAATGACAACATTGTCTGGTAACTTAAATAACTTCTTTCCTTTCCTAGTATTTGCCCTGCCCTTCTTTCCCCCCACCCCATTGATGTATTTATAGACAGCAATTGTATAGCCCCCATTCTTTGTTTTGTCCAGTACTACTTCTCTGCATTTCTTTCAAGCCTCTGTCCTAATTATGAGTGGCAGACTGTTCACAGCACTGCAGAGGAGCTTTGACCAGAGCTTCCTGCAACAGTGGCTGTACTTACGTGTCCCTTCTTCTGTCTCCTGCATCGTATCTCACGAGGACAATTTTTGCCTTTCCCATGGCTTCATCTCAGCTCTCTCAGCATCCGTTCTAGAACTGACCAAGACATTTTGTGCTTTGTCTTGCCCAACTGATAAGCCACAATTTGTAACAGAAATTGTTTCCATCTCAGTTTGTGGATGATCTGGCACTTGTGCTATTAAATTCCACCCCCCACCTCCATCTCTCAAATTCCCCCACAACGTGCATGTAATGGTATGGATATTTTTCTTATCTGACCATGCCAGTTTCAGAAACAATGAAAATAATAATACTTTCAGAGACCAGCTGAAACTGTAATGCTTGAGAATCACTACCCAGCCTTTAGTTACCCCAATAATTTCCTTACCAGAACAGATAGTGTCATATATACATTTTCTCAGCCCTTATACATTGTATTAAACATTTACTACTTTCATCCTATGCTGTGCATTTTGTCTCCACATTCCCATTTATTATTTCTTGCAAAAACGTGTACAAAATTTCCATGTTACCAAGGTCAGATTAATGATGGTGTAGATGCGATGTCACTTTTTCCTCTGCTCTCCTCTCTCCTTTGTCTTGGCAGATCTTTTAAGAAAAACTTTCTTCTGTACTTGAAATTTAATTTGCTCATTCATTCAGCATTTTAGGATAGAAAACAGACATCATTCCAGTGTGGGCCTACTATACTCTGGATTTACTTTGCAAGTTTGTAAATTTTAATTTTTATTTCTACAGATTCTTCCCATCCTGGTTCTATTTTTCTCCATGTTCTATACCATCCTCTTCACCAAAAAGAACATAACGTATTTGGTTTGGACAGTATCTGTACAATCTCTAGTCTCTACCCCATCCTTACCAAATACCGAACCACCATTTACTCATATGGTAGAAGAAACTTTCAGTCTTTCAAATTTTGTTTGCACATCGTAAGTCTGTAACCTTCACAAACCTGACCGCAACCTGTGTTTCTTGGTTCCCAAGATACAATTTTCATTGATGATCTGATATGGTGGGGTTTTCTTCCCCTATAACTTTCATTCTCTTTGCTTACTCCTAATAGGTATTTTTTTAAGGATTTATTATGCAATAAGGTACTAACACCTTTCACTCTCCACTTACAGTGCAAAATGCAGATTTTTAAAATATTCTTTAAATTAAAGAAACTATAATACTCAGATTTGGAACCTTCATCCACTTGGCATTGCAAACCAATTTCTTTAGGTATGACACTTGGAAAGAACAAATTTTTAAAAACTCACAGGCCTATTCTTGTTTATTTTTAAATTATTTTCAATTTAATCAAGTTGAGATAACTTTAGCTAGGTTATTTTCTACAACCAGCTGCTCTATGTCATGACTACCTAACACCTAGAATAGCATCATGGTAGTCCAATGAGTGCTTAATGATGAAATCTTCCAGCTATTACACCCTGGAACAACTGGCTCCACTGTTATCAGTAACATTTGCTTTATACTCTATTTCTGAGCAGTTAAAATCTCCTGCAATGAGACAATGCTTGAAAGTTTCTCTTTCATGCTTGTCATCATCTGGGTTGGATATATGTAACAGTTCCTTAATGGTCCTTCAGAAGATCTTTAGTTTGACAAATTCCATCCTGCCCATGCCACCTCTCTCTGCCTCTGTAGGCGACTTCATTGTCACTAAGTGATGCCTCTGTGCCTCTGCTTTTTTCCTAGTTTTCTTAACAGTCTACACGCTGACTTAACTGCATTTCAGTCATAGATCACTCATCCACCATACTTTGTTCTTAGTGGAAAATTTGGAGTCAGCCTGGGTGCTGCAGTTCTAGCCCGTGTCAGTTTGCACACCATTTTTGTACACAAACACCTCAGCTCATCTTCTACAATAATGTGCAATTTTAAAAATTACCTTGCTCACATCCTTTTTATTCCTGACATCCAGAACATTCACATCACATTCCCACCCATGTCAGTACTGATTGCTCCTGTCCATTTTGCTCCTTTCTCCTTTTCAGAACCAGGCGTGCAAGTTACTTATAAGTGTCCCCCAAACTTCTATTTCCTAGCTTACAATTATTATACTGATTATACTGATTTATCAATATATATTTTTATCACGTATTATTTTGTAGTATGTTACACTATATTGATATCAATAATAACAATCTTGGTTCCAGAAAATTAATACCACGTTTGCTTTGCTGGAGTTCATCTAGTTTGTGTGAGAAATCCTTTTCTGAAAAGTTAAATGCCTTGCAACACTCCTCATAACATCAATTCTTAAGACATCTGCTGCTCTTTATTATCTTGCGTGCTTTAACACACCCTCTTCAGGAATGAAACGCTGCAGTCAGAGCCTTTCCTTCAGGACAAACCTACTCACACAGATTTCCCGTTTTGTGTTTGTCTCAGTCCTCCTTCAGTCTTTTATCCTACAATGTGAGCTGGTACAAAGTTATATTTCATCCCAGAGATTATTGCATTACCACAGACACTAAAATGGCTTCTGTTCTATAAATGGAATAAATAATAAACCTGCACACACATACTATGTGTGCATCTGCCTGGAATACAACCATTTTAGCTTGAAATTATGCTGCAATAGTACTGCTGACTTTACAATTATGGAATAGTTTTAAAATACGTTCAGTTAAAATAAAAGTATTTTTGAATGAAAGAGATAAAGTGAAAGCTTTAATATACTTTTGAACTTGAGTAACTGTGTGAGCTGTCTCATCAGTTCTCCTGGAGGTATTTTAGTCATTGGGAGTTAATCATTACCTGAAATACGTAAAAAAAACAATTCAAAGCCAGTCTACAATACAGTGTTGTGTTAGGGAAGAAATGCAGACATTGAGTCATAGCTGTCAGTTATTCATTATACTTCAGTCAGTTATGATGTGATTCTTTTCAGCATTATTCTTGCTTTTGATTTACAGTAAGATACTAATCTGGTGGATGAGACTTTCTCAATTAGAGCAAGACCCTTCCCACCCTAATAAGGAGGGAGGTTTGAGTTTCTAACTACCATAAGGTTGCTACAAAGTTTTAAAACTGCATGAAAAATATACATAAGGTTAAAGAGGTTAATGAGTTATGTTAATTTGGAAGAGGCATCTGAATGCCCTTTTACATCAGAGGATGTACTTTGCTCAGTAATGTCTAAGAGCAACAGGAGAGACCAAGGAAAATTCAAACAAGTCAAATACTGGTGCTCTGGTCGCACCCAGAGACTGCACCAAGCCCTGAAAGTGCTTGTGAGTGAACCTCCAGGAACAGCAAACACGGCGCTGGGGCTCACACACAGGAGGTGCCTCACTCTGCAGTTTCTAGAGATACAGTCAAGAGCAAACTGGTTCCCAACTTGAGCACATCAGGTGCTTACTGCTACACAGAAGAAATCTGCACTGGAAAATATCAATCCAACATATCATTTGCTCATTTTATTTTTCAGCTGTCTTTCTGAACTTCAAAGCTAGGGAAGTTACTCTTTTGCTCTGTAGTGTGTGAACTTTCTTACATGTAGGAAAAACATAAACGCCCTCTTCTGCCTGTGTCATGCTTACCTGAACACAAAGGGGATGGGTACATGACCTACAAGTCAAAATCATGGTAACAATTTCAAGCAAGATTATCTAATAAATACTGTCAGCAGTGCTTGTGGAAAGAATATATTTATCATTGTCATAATTTTCTGTTTCCTTTTTGGAAAGCTGATCAATATTTATGGTTTCAAACATATACAGAAGCAAACAAAGCCATTGCAGTTATTTATCAGGCTGTGCTGATACACAACTACTCATGATGCCTGCAGTCACATTACTGATAAAACCACTCATTTTTACTATGTCTCCTTCATCATCAGTTTGCTCATATGGAGTAATAAAACCTATTTTTCCTTCATCCTGAACTGATATTTCTGTTCTCATGCATTACCATCTGATTCATCCTTACCACTTGTATAGGAGTATTTTTCTTTTCCTTCCCTGGTGCTTAAAAAAAAACAACAACAACCTCTTAGGTTTATTTGCTATCCTTGTGTGTTGAGCAATGACAGTTTTACTTAGCTTATGCTTCTGAACGTACATATTAACAAATCTTTCCAGACCTGACCTTCTGCTTATATTCTTCTCAGTTTGCAGTCTTCATAGTATATAATTTTCTTTATGATCCTGGTACTGTGCTGCTTCTGCTGTTCTAGTGATGCTTGAGGAATATTGTTCCTTGGAAGAAGTTGCTCCTCTCTTGCAACCAGAATCAGTCCAGGCTGAGGGTGATACAGCACATTACAAGCTCCAACCCGGGCAGCCTTTCTGGCTGCAGAAATTCCTTAGTGCAGCTCTTGTGGGAGAAATCTGTCCACCTCTTTCTGTTTATAATGTCTATTAATACTCTGAATAACAGCACACGCATCATAGAGGCCTTGATTCTATTCTACAAGGACAGCAGGTAAATGCTGCCAGAAAAATAACAGTCTCATGTCAGGAGCAGGGGATTTCCAAATTTGAGCCTGAAAGTCTGGGCAGAGGACAGCCAAGCACAGGAGGTATGGAAGCCAGGAAACGGTCAGAAAGGGAGCAAAGCTTGCCAAAGCTGACTTCATACAGCCATTTGAGGTATTGGCTGTGGGTTTAATACCCATTGCTACTGGATGAGAGGAATTGCTGCACTGTGGGATCGAAGGATGCAAAAAGCATCTTCTGGTGATGATAAAGATTATCATTACAAGTTGGTTTTCTGCTCTGGGGAGGGACAGCAGCATTTGCAGTCCTAACCTCTCGATGGTTTTCCTAAGGGAGGAAAAAGCAGTCTCTATATGACCTTAATAAGACACTTCTGCAGACACAGCCAGGAGGTTTTATCATATGAGTGCTGTTCCCAGGTAGTCTGGCAGGGTCTCATTGCAGGGGCAGGTAGTGCTAAATGAAACCTCATTTTGATCAGACTCTACCTTCCATCTGACAAGCCTGCAGATGGTCAAATATTGCCTTGTCACAGCCTTTGGGCTGTCTGGGTGCCAGCAATGGGAAACAAGCCCTAAAGGAGAAACCTGGCCTTAGGTTTGCACCTCTGTACCCCCAAGAAGACTCTGCCAGTCTGCTGAACTCACCTCAGCTGCTTCAGTTGTTACTGGGAGAAAGTGCTGAGCAAGAGTACAGGGAAAATCTCATGCACTCATTTGTGTTTTCTTACACATGGGATACCAGTGAGCAAGTCAGATGAGAGTTTCAGATACCATGGAGATGCTGACCAGGTCACAGAAGTTTGATTTAAGAGGCATATTCCTGCATTCCTAAACTTTCAGAATGAAATGTTGTAAATACAGGACAGCCATCTTACGAATTTCCCCAAGCCCCTTCACTCTTAACAGATAGTGTGAAAGTTTTAATTAGAGCTTTGACAGAGAAATATATCAGGACTACTGTATCATTTTGCTTTCATGGCATGCTTCAGCGAGCTGATGCAGATTGATAGGTCGATGAGATATATCAATATTATAAGATACACCATGTTCAGGCTGAACACATTAAAGGCTGCCATTAAATTTTAACATAGGTCATGAGTCACTCAAACTTATTCAGGCATCCAGAATTACTATGAAAAGTCTGAGTAACAAGGGGGTTTCTTCTTTCATTCTTATGTAAGCAGGATAATGAGGCACCTGAACAAAGGTTCATATGAGACAACTTTAACTCTTTTCATATAAAAATAGCTCAGACATTTAGATCCTAATACAGAAAAATCTACATTGGTATTTTGCTGGACTTCACCATAGCTTTCTGACAACTAACATTTTGACAACTTGATTTGAGGGAGTGTGTTAAGATCATCAAGTGTGGTAAGAAAAAAATCTGTGTACATAAGGAAAACCAAACCAGACCAACAAAGAAACACACCTTTTTAAATAAGGTTGTCCCCCACATCTACCAAAGAGAGAACAGGTAATGTTCAAATTGAGTGCTATTTTACTCAGTTCTCTTTTTGACCATGTATTAGTATTGTCAGCTAAAGTTTCTTAAAACGGTGTTTAACTGTAAAATTATTTTGGATTAGAACTCAACCACATGACTCAGTCACTAAGGTGACTTACTGCATTGACTAGTCCTTGACTTTACTGGCACTAACAAAGGCCGTATGCCCTACAAATTGTGTTAAGTATTTACATGATCTTGCATACTTTGGTCAATATGTTATCATGGCTTATCATTCTTTTTCTGTTTTTATTTTTGTTAATTCTGTTCTTTTTCTAGCTCACCTCTCTCTAGACCAACACACAACTCCTTATAAACACTATCTTAATAATACATAGACATGCAAGCTCAGCTGAGCAAATAGGTGATATTTTCTAATACTTCTTATCAGATTAACAGTTTCCATTTCTGTTTCAGTAGCATGGAAATATTTTGTTCTCAGAGAAAAAAAAACAAACAAACAAAAACCCAAAAAAAACCAAACAAACAAACCAAACCAAAACCTAAGAACAAACAAACAAAACTCCCCACAACTTTATTTTTAACTCCTCACAGTAGGATGTATGTTGATGAAGGATCTGATGATGACATTCATTGCAGACTATTATTCAAAGTACTTGCTCCCATAAGGTTACTCATTCACTTTCTGCACATTTTTGGTAAGCCTGTGGTACCTCAGAAACTGTGTCTGTTGCTGAGGACAGCAGAGGTCACTCACAGAAATCTAGAGGTCTTCCAGAAGGACAAGGATTGGTTTTTGGCATCCTGAATAGAGGCAGCTCTACAGTGAAAGACCATTGTTCAAAAATGACACAATCATCAGAGATGGTGGCACAGCAAAAGAAGTGCTGAGAGCCTTGCAACCAGAGATGCAGTAACAGGTCTATTGATAGCATTACTTTTCCCCAGGGATGGCGTCTTGTGAGTGACTCCATTAGCTGCTGACAGCAGACAGACTGAGCTGTACTGCGAGCGACAGGGAAACACTCATCAGATGGCCCCAGCCACAGCTGAGGAAATGCACAAAAGAGATAGCTGGCAAGTGTGGTGCTTTTCTTGCTGTTCAGAAGAAGTTAGTCACATCTCTAAATTTAATGCTCTGTCCCTTTCCTTTCAGCAAGGCAATCATCTTATGTACAGACTCACTGTTTGCAGAAAGGGCGCTGCTGTTGATTCAATGCACCCTTGGAAACTTCCCAGGATGTGGAGGTGGGGTCTGAATTCCACACTGGTTGCTAATTGTAAGGAAAAACCCCCAAGTATATTGAAATTTGTTACTTTGAATAACCAGGAGAAGACACCTACCTAATCTTGCTACCTGTCATTCAAAGCTGTTCTGTGCTTGACCTCTCACACTGCATGTAGTAAAACCTCCCTGGCTGCGTGGCCAGCAGGACGTGTGCTCCCTTTGGTGTCTCCAGCACATTTACTCACAGAAACAGGGTCACACAGCCTAAATGACCTATATCCTTAGAGCCAAAGACCCCTACTCTGTCTACAAGCTTAAAAACATCCACCCCTACAAAACCAACCTTGAGGCACCTGCAGGTGCTCTCCACACTTAAAAGATCATACTACCAGCTAAACAGATGATACACAAGATTTTCTACACACAATTACTTCCTACTTTGCTCCAAACACATATAGAAAAACATGTTACCTTACCTCCCATTCCCCAGTACACGTGAGCATTTTTCTGGGTGCAGCCGTCCTCGTGCTGCAGCCCAGCTTTCTGCTGGATCACAGGGAGCTTCTCTTTCTCCGCATGGCAGCTGCCGTGCTCCTTGCCAGCCCTGCAGCCGAGCCTCCTTCCTCACAGCCACACCACCGTCCTGCTTCTCCTAACTTCGGTTTTCTTTGTGAATTCCGCAAGCTCACCAGGTGTCTGTGTTTTAAACATCAATACCTTGATTACTGGCTTTCTTCAGCAGGTTTTCTACTCTCCAAACCATAACCCCTCTAGAAAGCTTGAAGAAAAGTGTCCTAAAATGCCATTAGTCAAAAGTCCTATTCTTCACAGAGGAACACTAATAGTCCTTCATAACCGAGCAGGCTATTTATAGGAATGGTGACAGTGTGTCCAACCCCACAGCACAATAAGCATGAGGCAGTCCACACAAGACATGATGATAGAGGCTGTTCATAAAAACAGAACTGTAATTCACGTGCTTTACGTCAATAGTGATTTGAGCAATGATTTTCTCTCCTTACTCCAGAGGAAAGAAATAAAAGCCCTCTTACCACGGGAAACATAGCACAATGCCACTGGAATAATTAATCCATTCTTTTAATGAGCAATGTTGATGCTATTTTGATTTTTAACAGTTTTACGTTCATCATAACCCTAATCCACCCTCCTTCTGCGCTGCAGTGCTTCCACCTCTCATGCACTTGCTTTCTGCCCAGGTCACACACACTTTCTGAAGGTGCATCTTCCCCATAAACTGTACTGCAAATTCATCTTAACAGATGTAGAATCAGGTCATTTGAACTAAGTAGCAGAATACAATTAGCTTGGGATAAACAACAGATGAAACCCAGACAAGACCCAACCCAAAACAGAAATGGCAGGGAGATAAAATTACCTTAGGGTATGAACAAGAAAGCATCAGTACCAGTTGGGTTGTGAATCGGAGCAGGAAACAGCTGTAAAATTCTCTTCTAAGGTACTAAGTAGGAAGCTGGGTATAAAGAGCAGAAGCATCCGAGTGTGTACATCATTTCCCTGGGCAGGAGATGAAGAGCTGGGGGTGCACTGTAAGGGGAGGGAAAGCACACAGGAAGCAGACAGGGATGAGATGAGTATCTAATGTAGCACTTAGTGCAGGATTGGAAAAACCTGAGAAGAGGTAAGAAAAGGGCATCACTTGGAGCAGAGCTGGGAGCTGTGGTGCCTGGGGCACCCTGCGGTGGCACAGTGGGATCAGCAGCCCACTGGCCCCTTCCCCATAGCCAGGCTGCCCTACTACAGGGGCAAAGGAGCCCAATGAAGACCTCATGGGCTTCAGTCCCAGCTGGGCACTCCTCACCACCTGTACTGCCACTTCCTCTCTACCTGCAGTAATAAACAGAGCAACCATCCTGTCCCTGCAAGATCCAAGTAGGAAGAGCTGATGCTCCACCCTCCCTCATCACATCCCATTGCCCCGTCTGGGTCACAGCCCTTTGGGCTGGTGCACACAAGTGTGGAAACAATGGTCTCCATGCGGATTCTCCCTGTGCTGCAAGCATGTGAGGTGTGCTGCTGCAGAATAAACACCCTGTGTTGTCCTCTCGCCCTCCCCGCCTTCAAATAAATGAAATCCCTCAGCAAACTCCACTCACCTTGTGCCTGTGGGTGACTTCCACCAGCAAGCTGGAGGCACAGCAGTTGCAGTGTCCCTTGGATGTGGGGTGCTGCAGGACACCCTGCAAGGTCTGCCCCATTCGGTGTGTCCCCGTCCTCAGACAGGACCAACTGTGCTGCAGTGCCATGCTCAGGCAGGACCATATCTGGCAAGCAGAGCCCAGGGAGGCACACTGCGGTGACCGCTGGAGGGTACTTCTTTAATGTCAGTGTCACTCATGCCTGCACCTGCTTTTCGACAGAAAGTCACCTTAGGCCAGAGATGGCTCTGCATTCAGTTCAGCCTGTCCTAGGGTATGAAAGGACAGTGGTGGAAGGCAATTTTCTCTGAGACCATCCAAGCTGTGGTGTTTCAGAGAGAAGAGCAACAAATGACAAGCAGAAGAGCTTCAAGGATGGACCTAATGTAGAACTGATAGGAGAGGCAGTAAGGTCAGAATAGGAGTAGAAGGTTATACCGTAAGAGAAGAGTCACTTAGAACTGGATGGAAAAACTAGCAGAGGACAAATTTCACTCTGAAGAACAGCCACACTTGTTATCCCCTATGAACTCACATCATGGCTCTTCATTTATATGTCCCTGTAAGCTAATTAGGGCCTACACTTGTAGAAGTGCCTGGAAAACATGGATGTGGAAGGATGGAGCAAGAAAGCCCACCATGTTACCCCAGCCAGAAGCTGTGTGGGGCAGGAGGTATTTCCCTGCTCTCCCTATTTCTGGCTGTCAGTTGCCATTAGTCAGACGCAGTGAGTCCCACACGGCCTTGGCGAGCTGTGTCCAGCACATGGGGTCACCAAACAACGTGCCCACCATGGGCCAAAAGCATGAGCTGCTTGCAGCAGCCAGGGAACATGGGGCGAGGGGGGCACCAGGGTGTCGGCAGCACCAGAGATCTCCCCTGACCTCACACAAACACAGCAGCCTCGCTCCCTGTAACAGATGCTTATATATATTTATATAATACAAGTCATAAGGACTATTTTTCTGGGCTTTCACCATCAATGTGCTGCTAGGACTCTGACACATCAGGGAATTCTATTAGGAGCCCTTGAAAATGGAATTTAACTGCCTACAGAATGACTTTCTAACAATAATCAGCAATAAAACTTCTCTACTGAACTTCTGGGCCATGGTCAGTATAGTGGAAAAGTACAACATTCCATTATGATAGTTTTAACATAAAAGTATCATTAATTTGTCAAAAAATATTGGACTCAAACCTGTAGATAACAGGTAATTTATTAGATCTGAGGGGGAATTTTTTGCTTGTTTTTACTATTTTTGTTTTCTTAAATAAGTGTAGTCTCTTCCTAAGTGTAGCTTGCCAAATCCTCCTTTCAGTACAGTGTTTCTAGCTACATTTTTGGCACATTATTCTTTCACTTTTTTTTTTTTTTTTTTTTTTTTTAATCTGATGACTCAAGGAGGAAAGGTTTGCAAACTCTGACAAGCTAGAATGCCAGACACATGCTGGGGAGGACAAAATATCCTCATTTCTCATTAGTCTTTGTATGGGTCCTGAATACCTACAACTCAGGTTAACACTACATTGTTGTGGCACTTACCTTCTGTGCACCAGTTTAATACTGAGGTTGCTGCAAATGATAACCATGAGCTTTTCTTGTCCCTTGGGTGGCATCCACTTTCCCTTTTTGGAGGAAACATTACATAAACAATGAAGTGAGCTAAATTTATACTTCGACACCTAGACTTGCCATTCTATAGGTGGGACCGATTCAAGATTAAGAAAGCAATGGACATTAATAGAATTAGTATGATCAGTGGCTCAGGGGACAACAATTTGTCACACTAGCAGTACCTGAAAATGCATCTAAGAATTTTTTTGAATGATGTAAAGAATTCACATGAAAAGAGAAAGACAGAGCCCTTCCAATAGAGATAGTTGGATTTTGCCTTTGTTTCTTGAAGGAATACATTGCTAACAACCAGAACTGATTTTGTCCTTAGGTACGTATCCCAGGGAAAAAGATTACCCAAGTTGTCTGCAGTGGTAGCAACACGTAACCATCGTTTTTCTTTTTTCTTCATACAGGCATATAATTAAAATAATAATTTTCTTCTTTAATAAAGATCTGAGGCTAGATTAATCCCATATGTAATTCTGTAAGTTCTGATTCTGTTGATATATTTTTTCAGTAATCCATAAGGATCAAGAGTCATGGAAAATTTGAAGGGAAAGAGGATGTTTGTTAAACACAACTACATGCGCCCTAATGTAAAAACAGTAGGACCAAAACATTGTTCTCCTGTAATGGAATGCAGCCCTCCCCCACCCACAAAATTACTGCTTTTCTTCAGAGCAAACACTTATTTGCAATTTACACTTCCCTAAAATAGGTAAAGCTTACAGCTGCAAGAACAGTGGTGGTAAACTGGAGGATCTAATATACAAGGAACAAATTACATGTAAAATTATTTTTGACAAGCACAATGAAACCAAATGCTGTCACCACTTATGACAGTCCACCTCACTGATCGTATTAATTTCCCTAGATACAGAAACTGAAGGTGCCTGGCATAAAAAATCAAGATATAGAAGCTCAACAAACTCCCATGTATAACTCCGCTATGCAAAATTCAGTAATAGAGGTACCTGAATATTTTATGGGACAAATCGTTCTGATGTATATTTATTCAAGATAAAACTTATGGCCAGAAATCTCAGGTCTGCGTTCTTGAAGATATTTACTTAGTCTGCAGCTAAGACTTTGGGTTGAACTAGTGCTAAATTCTTGTATCGCTTCAGATCATGATGGGCAAATACTGCCTGTACCTGATTTGTAGATATAAAAGATGCTGGAGGTGGTGGTGGAAGCAGTTTATGTGTTATTATTTCTATTATAGCACTATCTCAATCAGAAACAGAACTTTGTGGTAGAAATTGCACAAATATCATTAGATACAACTCATACCTAGAAACTCAACACAGGTGAATTAATTCCACAGCAACAGGGGTAAATTTTGGGGTGCATCCCATGCACAGACGTTGCTACAAAAAGGGCATTGCAATGAGGATGGACTCAAAGGTGATAAGAGTCTGCAAGTAAACAGCAGCAGTTAAGAGTATGGACCAAGGAGGGACTTCCTGATGCTACAGGAGCAAATGAGCTCTGCTCCTGCTCTCTGGTACAGGGACTAATAAGCAGAGTGTGGGTGAGAAATGCAGCCACCATTCAGAGATGGTCCCAGAGCCTGTACAGTGTCATAAGTTACTATTCAGAACAGAATCTAGTATTAAATATACGTAGCTTTATTTTATCAGTCAGAAGTCTGAGTGGAGCGAAATGTAATACAGTGTTAATAATTTCAAAGTATTAATAAGGAAAATTTAGATCAAACTATGATTTTCATAAATATTAAAACAGCTAACTATTGTACCATGCAGTGAACAATTACAGATGTCGTGCGAGGCTGCACTCTCAGCAGACACCACAGATCATTTCAGTACAACTTTACGATTGCTTTTTAAAACATTCTCAATGCAGTAAAATATCTGAAAAATGGGATTTGGCTGCATAAATGGACTACAGCCTTAATTTGTGTTTAAAAAGTAAAAGCTATTAATGTGATGCATAGTTATAGCAACCCTGACAAAACAGCTGAACTTCAAGCATAACATTTTCATAGCCAAATCAGTTTCTGAAAAATCTTAAAAAGTAAAGGATATGCCAGTAAACCTTTCATGCTATTTACAAATTATCAAAAAAATGAGCATTCATGAACTTGTCTATATTTCAGAAGGAATTATGTTCTCTTTTGCAGTCTGCATCAGTATTTTATCAAGAAACTTGTTGGAAACACAGAGTAATTATCTATATATAATTTTTTAATTCATCAGTTGCATGGGGTTTTTTTTTGTATTCTTAGCTACAAATTACAGCGATTATAGGAACAGATCTAGAATATGTGCTATGAAGCCTTTAACCACTACTTACCATTCAGGACAGACCTTTCAATTCAGAAAGTGCTGAATGCATTCAATACCAGGCCCTTTGTCCAAAACCTCTGCTAGACATATCATTTGTCTCTGTTGTGGTAATAAAGAGATTCCTGGCATTCTGGTATTAAGAAACCAGAAGTAATGTATTAGTTTTACTTTTCCTCTGCTACTTAAAAATGAACACATAAGATAGAGCACATAGTTTGGAGACTATGAAGATAGTATCCTATTGAATGACAGACTGTCTGGTTGATTTACATGAAATACCAAGTGCTTGTATGAGAAAAGGTTAAAATTAGATTGACGAGCAAATGTGCTACCAGACTGCTGGCTGACAAATGGCAAAGTTATGCCAACGTATTACTTATTCTGGAGGCGCCCAAGAAGCAAGCAGGAGGACAGTAATTCATGTGCTAGAATACATCCACGTTTAGCATAAACAAAGAGCCCTCAGGGGCTGCAACAGCAACATATTAGCTATATGTAATTTATGTCAACAAATAAGTCAGTGGAACAATGTCATTATTAGATATGGAATCTGAGTGACTTGTGCTTTCCTAAGTCAAGGGTGGGCTGCTCTACTGTCATTTAAATCGGTTCAGAATAATGCCTTGTTGAATGACTACATTGTTCTTCCAATAAACCGACTATTGCGCTACATCGTCCTTCCTTCTACTGGTCACACATTGAAAATATGGATTAGTCATGTAGCTTTTCACAGTGGCTCTCAGATTATAGTCTGATTGCTTCTTGGTCACTCTAAAGAGTAGTCTAGTTCAGTGGTGGCAAACCCTTTGTCTTTCGCCTTTCTTTTCAACAAGTTCTGCCCAGATCCATGCAGTCAGCTATACTAAAGCTCGTTCACTAAGAAGTGTGAACTAAGGAAAAATTTTAAGTTGCCCAGCTGAAGGAACTTTGGGTTTTAAAATTCAACCGTGAATATATGTCACAAACTGACCTTCACGCTCTGGGCACTCAGCAAATCAGAAAATAAAGTTCTATGTGAGATAGGTGCTAAAACCAGTAACTCAGAGGTGCAGGACACTTCTGTTAGTATTTGCTTTAATGATTATCAGCCAGATGTGTCTCAATTTAGTCTATGAACTGGAAATATCATTCTGAAAGAGACAGAAAAAAGTTAAATTACCGATGGCTGCTACTTTTTTACTCATTCTATACAGATTAACTAGTTACTACTTATAATTTAAAAAGCTGTTACTTTATGAAATAAACAACGCAAAATGGTATCTTTTTCCCTTTGGAATTAATGGAAATTCTGCAGTTTACTGCTGTGGAATTACAGGTTAGCTATAGAGTGAATTTTTCAATTCTGAACATGAATTAAATAGGCATTTACAGAGCAGACAATACGGGCTTGAACCTGCTCTTCATTTGAACAACTTTTTGACATTTTGTTAATATGAAAATACACTAAAGCTTTGTCAGACCCAAACCCACTTGCCAACCTGTTTCCTCAGGGAAAAGTGTTCTTATTCTCTTTCAAATCGCCATGACAGACAGCATGTTGGGGGAGGGAGCTAATTGTCCCCATTAGTCATCACCTTGTCAGGATGACTGGCAGTCAGTAGCCTTCAGGCTTGCTTGAAAAGCTAAAGCTAGTTAAGATCTTAAGTCTGGACTGCAGAGACAGCTCTAGACCTGCTGCCCCTCAGTGACACCTGAAAAGCTGGTCCAATATTTTATGCCAGGTCTTTAATACGTCTGGTAGTTTCTTCTTCTTCCAAAATTACTATCAAGTAACAGGGGAGGGGAAAAAAAAGGAATTCAAGGTTTGAATTGCAGCAGGGTCTCTTTCTAGCCTCCTCCCCCGCAATATTATTCTTGCAAGTGATTGATGACCAGGGATATGCAGGAACAATTTATTACTATCTAAAATAATCCACTAGGGTGCAAAATAGCCTCTATAAAAAGACCAGCAATTTCTGGAAAAATCTTTCTTTTTAAAGCTACAGTATATTGAATGGAATTTACCACCAGAGCCTTCACAAGTAGCTTGGAAGCAGTTATTAAAGCAGGTATTACACTGGATTCAGATATTGTGCAAACAGTTGTAGCTCCCATGAGTATGATCACACTGACAGGCTGGTTTCAGTCCTTTAGGCAAGAGAGTGGCAAAGAAGTGAGAGACGCTAGCAGAGCATCTGCTAGCTAGATCAAAAAAAGTCTGTCTTGTTGGCAGAGCTATTGTCCTTTGGTCACACCAATCCTAATTTGAGTCCTGCTTGCAGCAGCATACAAAACCTGTGACAAACATAGTCATGCTGACACTGAGGTGGATGCCAAAAGAAGATAATCACAAGTACTCAAGTCTGCAAAGAAAAAAAACACAGAGAAGAAAAGCTTTTCAGTCTGGAATTTGCCAAAAAAAGAAAAAAAAAAAACGGATTTGTGTCTTTTTCTCTCCAATGCTCATTCAATCTAAAAAGCAATCCTCAAAGATTGCAAACACACGCCTGGATCAGATACTTTTCCAGAAATTCAAGTCTGTGTCTGTGCACTGTTTAGCCTAAGGCTGGGGCGTATGCAAAACAGAGAAATACTTTATATTTCCAGACTTACAGTATTTGTATTCATGACTGTCTATGAAGTGTCCTATTTGTTCGGGTTGCTCTTTGGGTCTTTTATAGTGCCTGATACAGCAATTTGGCCTGGTCCAGGGTGATTCATCTAACTACTTTGAAGAGTGACAAAATCCCGGCAGAAATTAACAAATGCTTCTTGTAGTCCACATCTAAGAGCAAGATCGCGTAGGTCAGAGTCACAGACTGGCCCGGGGCATTGACGATGGGGGATAAGGCCGAATGCTCAGCAGAACCAGAGTCAACGCAACTGCCTGAAATGCGTAGGCAGATCTGTTCCCCTTCACCAAGAGGGATGCTACAAAAAGCTCCTGAGACTTGAAGCACTAACATCCTCTGTGGATACAAGCTATACTACACATAAAGCACTACTTTTCTTGTCCCTTCCTTCACACCTTCCCCTTCTGTGCTAGTAAGCTGGACAGATACACAAGGGGTAATCTTTAATGACCACTGAAAAGTCTTCTTGAATGAACTTTGCAAACATGAGCTGCATAGTTTTATTTTGTAGTATAGGTTTCTCGATCTGGTCTGGATCGAATCTTCGCAGTCTGCTTGATCTCCAGAATTCCCTTGCTCTTTGGCTCCTCCTGCATTCATCTGTCATATGCAAGCTACTTATCAATTCTCCCTGACTCAAGCACTTGTGGTTTTGGTGATGTTGTGGTTCTGATTATTATTTTTTTTCCTGTGCAGTGAAAGCACCTTTAATCATTTCATTAGCCAAAATAAAATTACAGCTCTTTTTTTTCCTCTGATAAAGACAATTCTATTGTTTTCTTAATAATGAGCAAGAACACATTATTAGAAACATGAGCACTTGCATCGTACTGTAGAAAGGCTAGATGATATTTTGCTTTTAATAATAAAATCTAAAAATACACCATAATTACATGCTATGAATGGGAGTTGTTCACCTTTTTTGAGTATTCTTTTTGAGTATTTCAGCTTATAAAGAAGATGCCCTCTGGTGGCTGCAAGATAAGATGTTATTTAAGCTCTTTGGTAAGAACAGCAGCAGTGGGACAACTAGGGTGTGGGGGTGTCCCCAGTGTGGCCCCCTGCCTGCGCGAGCAGCCAAGGGCAGTGGCGGTGGAGAGAGCCAGAGCCCAGGCCAGCACAGAGGGTTCCTCTGCACCTAGGACTCCACACTGCTCGCTCACCTGCCTGAGTCCAGCTCAACAAGGATGGGTCCCTATGGCTGGGTAACTGATGAGCACAACCTTGCTTAGAAAACGGATTGCAGCCTTGAAAGAGGGCAGCAGTGCACACTGCAGGGCTGAGCAGATCATCCCCATCTGGAAGAGATGAGCTGTTCATACGCTTACTGTAATACACGCAATGGTATGGTTTGTCCTGAATGGTTTTCCCAGAGATGACTGGCTAGTTCCATCTGCAAAATATTTTCAGGAGAGAAACTCCTGGAACCACTTAATTTTTTTATTTTTTTTTTTTTTTAATAACTGAAATCAGGATTTTCAACACTTGGGTACAAAATTCACCCTAGATTGGAGGGTAAAGCGTTGCTGTTTCTAGAGATGTGACAGTGAAGATGGAGCTAGACCGCTCAAAGACAAATATAGTTTACTAACAAACAACTTAGAAATCAAGGGTTCCACTCTCACAAGCAACCTGATGTCCCTACTGCTGTCTTTGTTCAGTAATTTCTGCAGTTCAAGAGCTCGTGGCACAGTGACTGCACAACTCACTGCACAACCGACGGCGCAACCGACTGCGCAAGTTGCAACAGGCTTTTTACTGTGTGATGCCTGTGACTTGCTGATGAGCTTCCCACTCAGGTAGGAACCCTCTGCCTGCTGACAGCTGGAACTACTTAGCTATGGCAAGTGAGCAGAGCAGGGCTGAAGGAGGTCAGGAGCTCACAACAGACACAGCTGGTAACTTCTGGAGCTTTTTATTCCACCTAAGCGCACTGGCCTCTCTCAAAGCTGTTTGAAACTTAGTTTTTGTTCTGTTTTGGCAAAGACAGCAACACTTGTAGCTCTCAATAGCCACTCCTCCAGCTGCACTTGAATGTTTTCTTGACACAAGACCTGGAGTATGTCACTCCCTTGGTGCAGCCCCCGCCGTACACCTCCCGCCCCTCTGCCCAGGCTGCAGCAGCCTGTACAGCAAGGCCCAGCTCTGATCCAGCCCAGCTGTGTAACCTTGACTCAGACTGCTGAAAAAAAGCCATGAGAAAGTCTGTGGGGGGATAAGAAAGGTAAAATTAGAGAGAGAGGTTAGGTAGAGCTGTTGAGACAGGATTGCTGGTAGCTCAAGGATTCAGGAAGGAAAGCAGCAATGTGGAAAGTTATAAAATCTAAAGGAAAAAAAGGGCAAAGATAGTCAGGAAGCATCAGGTCAGCTTGTTGGGGCAAGTCATCAGTGCCAGGGAGGCTGATGCAGCTTGGCAGAAGATGGAAATACAGCAATGCTGAGGGTCTGCTCCAGGGAGCGGCAGGGACTGACCCTTTCTGGCCAGTGAAGCCACCGCAGGGACTTTGCTGGGTGAGCATGCTCGGGCTTAGCCTAATAACTCATTAAATCCTACCTATCTTTTCTGTGTGCTAGTCAATAAATAACTGCTTTATGCTCCTGATTATGTGTATTCTGCTTACAGATTATCTTTGAGACTGGCTGAATATACATGAACAAACTGATGCAAAAGTGAGGCTGTAAGAAATACCTCTACATATGTGTTCATATTTTTTACATTTGCTTGAAGGCAAAAAATAAAAGTAGAGTTTTTTCTCATTGGTGGAAAGTATTTCCCATCGAGGAAAGACTGAAGCACACAAAGGAAAAGTAATTTTCTATTTGTGCCTTCAAAAAGCTAAAGCAACCTACCAAAACATATTTACCAGTAAATTTTCTCTTGGCCTTCTTTTAAACTGTTTATTCTATTACCTTTAAGTGCTTTACAGATATTACATAAAAACATCAACTATGCGTGTGAATTCCAGGTGGCGAAAATACTGGGTAAAATTCCTACTGCAGATGACTTCCTTATGATCAGCAGCATATATGCACAAATAATTTTCCCAGTGTTTTTTGCCTCAGTAACCTGAGCATGCTAGGCCCTAAAACAATTAAGCTACTTAGAAAGGTACCTGAGCAAGCTGATTTGAACACCAGTAGTGTGCATGGGGGAAGTCTTCAGGGTGCCACATACCTTCATCCTTTGAGTTCTCAAAAAATCTCTTTCTATTCCAGTGAAGCTGTTGAAAAGAGATCATGTTATTCAGCTGAAGAGAGATGGACAAAATACAGCAGAATTCGGAACACCATTGTCTTCTGGGACATGGGAAAAATTCCAGCAGTATTTTCCTGTGATATGATTTCTTCTTTACTAGAGAAATGGACTGCACAGGTTTCTCAGATGGTGGGTGCAGTTAGAGCTGTCCTGAAAAGGACAGACCAAGTCACTCCACATGCAGCCTGTCACACACTCTGCTGGTCAGTGCACGGTAAATCTTTGCTGTTCTGACATCAGCTTGACTTTTCTTAGTAGCTGGAGGAGAAGTTGCCAAACAGAATAGGTTTTGTATATCCTAACCCCAATTCTGGATAGAATTAATGGACCAAGTGTGAAAGCCAAAAGCCTCAGATTTGTTTGGGTTAATCACTGCCAGAATTTGTTGGCTAGGGAATGATACAGATGATCTTTCACAGTTGAAAGAGTACGCCAGTGTTGCAAGTGTTTGGAAGATAACAGCATACGTGTCTTAAATGCACCAAATAACACATTGGCTTTCACAATAAGACACTGCTGGACACGACAGGATTGAATCTTCCAACGCATGTGAAAGTTTGCAAACAATTTTGGAGTGGTTGATCAAAGCAAAAGGAACAAGTGCACAGAAGTGTGCACAGGAGGAGTAGGAGTACAGACATATAAATATTCTGGCACATAAAACGCATTTCTCATACGATGTTTCTGTGGAAATCGAGGTGGCACAGTCCTAGTCAATCATCGAATTTGTCTGGTACGGTGGAAGTACCACAGCATAAATTAAAGCCAGAAGGGGAGAGCAAACCAGCACTTCTCCAATTTTTTTCCTGAGAAAAACTGACAAAGAGTACCAGGAAAGTGCTTTAGACTACTCTGATTTACTCCACAAATATTCTAGCCCAATATATGTGAAAAGTCATTAGCAGGGCTCAGCTCATCAACAGTACTTGGTTACACTGCTGTTAATGCACTGCTTGCACTTGTCTTGCACCTGCCTGGTGTAGTTAATTTAGAAAACAGAGAAAGAGAAAATATTTTGTTCAGCACCTGAACAAAAACTATATTCTAATCACTAAAACCCAACAAATAATAGGGTCTGTACATGATCTTCCACAGAATATTTGTATCAGTTTAACATCATCCTGCCTGAACATGATACCTATGAGTATTTGTGAAGAGGTCAAACATTTTATCAACAGGTTTTTTTTGCAAGCAGGATTCAAAACAAATTGTATTCAACAGGATGGAGTCAATGTTTGAACAGAGAGACGGTAATAAATGAATTATATATAATAAAAGTCTCACATAAAGACATTGCATTATTGCAGATTGCCTGATAGAAATGGTACACATAACTTACTATATCAGGCAAAAGGTAATCTGAAAGCATTCATTCTTATAAAATACATTTAGAGTTAAGGTAAGAGAGCTAAGTTTATCATGAGGCTAATTAGAAAAGCGAAGAGATAGCAAAAAGCCTTTCCAACCCGCACTATTCTGAATCTATTACCTATCACTTTTGTAAGGTAGTATTCATACTTAATTCAAAAAGACTGCTTATTAATTTGAGACTAATTCAGTATGGTGGTGACTAAGAATAATGTAACAAAATCCTTTGTTTTCTGTATTCATTTTCTCATCCATTTTATTTTAGACAGGTAACATACTGGGCCAGTACTTAAATAACCACAGAATGGTAAAATGGCATTTCTTCAGTTACACAAGTCTAAATGTGTTCAGGAGCATACAGTGTGAGGTTTTTTCTCTTGGTTACAAATAAGAGCCATCATTGTGAAGTATGTCTTTATTATGTAAGCTAATGTAAATCAAGTTTCCTAACTTCTAGGTGAATCCCTTTCACTAGCTGCACTGAAAACACATTTATTTTCAGTATTTCGCATCAGCATTGTGTGACGGAAAGCTCAGCCTGTCGCAGGGTTGGCAGAGCCCTTGGGATATGTCAAAACCCAGGTGTATAACGTAAAGGATGGGCTTTGTGGGGCAGCACAGCCGGCAGCCAGCGAGCCTCCCCTTTGCCTCTCCAGCACCGGTGGCAAGGAGCAGGAGCCCACCCAGCACCCCCGCGCTGCCACTGCATGCACTCTTGGGTGCCCCAGACCAGGTCAGAGCCCCAGTACAACACATCGATACAAAGCTATGTCAAGGACTGAGTGACTGGAAAGGCATTTGGCTGAGCAGACAGACTAGTTGATATTTTACTCCTTTTCCAAGCCTTACTTTGGGCAGAGCAATCCTCCATCTGATATGCACCATCAGCAGTGGTGATCTTGCCAAAAATATAATAAAATTCAACGTTATCTTTAAAGAGATAAAATACTCAAAGATTGCAGCTGTAAGGAAAAACACTTGGAATAATTTTTACTTCCAGTGAAGTGTCATCTCTGCTCTCCAGAACTGGGTATGCCAGCCAACACCACTGCGCTTGGGAAGACAAAAGGACTTTTAGGCAGCAATTCAACGCTATGAACTACTAAAGTGACTCTCCATCTCGACCCTCACCTCTAGAAAAGTGGCCTTGCATTTACAACTACAGCGTGCAACAGTTACATACAGCTCTCCATGTGGGATGACACACAGAACAACAGAGTTCTTGCATTCAAATCAGATATTTCAACAGGTTTTTCTTATATGTCTTTTCCTGTTTTATCTGACAGAATAAGTGTCTTTGTAATGTGGCCCGAAAGAGTTAAAATGTGATTTTCATGCAAGACAGAGAAGGGGAAAACCCAACCTTTAAAGCAGAAAGCAACTCCAAGCACCCCAAAATAAACGTGAAGGCCTTACCGTAACCTGTTTGGGTCATCCCCCATTAAAGCAAGGGTCGAAGGAAAAAGACAATGCATTTTCTTTTTTTTTTGGATATTTTTTATTCAAAAGTTTTCAAAGAAATAAAACAGAAAAAGCTAACAATCTAATCAAATTTACAGTTCAAAAATGTCTTTTGGCGTTTAACAACAAGTCCTAGGAAACAAAACTACAGAGTTATCTTGAACCGGACAAATAAGTTACCACTGGCAAGTTTGTGGCACTAGTAAAACAAAAATAAAAAATTAACTCTCTTGATCATATAGATATCTCTATGAAAATCTTTTTTTTTTCAATCTGTACAAAAGGTCTTTCTTCATAAATTAATTTTTTTATAATTTAATGGCTGTCTACTATGTGATGTTTAAGTAACTGATTATTTCTTTATGTACAGAGGTTAAATTTCCCAAATCTTACCCAGACAATGAGTATGGCACTTAGTTCAGACATTTCTGGCAGCAGCTCTTCCCTCCCTCTAACACAGCTATCATACTGCAGTTGTCATTAACGCAAAAATATCAAGTAGTGAGAGATCCAGATGTGGAAAGTCACCAGATACAGGCAAGGTGCTGCAGGAAGTCTGGACTTTGACAAAGCAGTAATATTCCAGGGAGCATAGAACCAATAATACCACAACTTTTTTAAAAAAAGAAAAAACAAAAACACATCTCTTATGACTATGTATTTCACTAGAATCTACACTTCTCAGAGCAGCAATTTACTTTTGAAACTATGAAATGTCACCGACATCTATACTCCAATACTCACACAAAATTTCAAAACTAAAAAATACTCGAAAGAAACAACTGCTTAGCCCTAGCTCCCGAGCTAGGATGATTTGGTCTGTGGAAACAGGGAGGGCCAGCAACCTGTCCCAATACAAAAGGAAATAAACTTTGAGGTAGATAACTGATCATATACAGCTGACCAGAGAAGTACACAGTTTTGGAAGACAACTTAATTTATCATTCGATTTAAAACATATGCAATTGTAATAAAGAGCTTTAGTAGCAGTGAATTATCTAATATGTGAAGTACAAATAACTGTATTTATGAATCAGGAATTTCATAGTTTCAAAACTGGTTTTCTTTACACTTAACACTTGTAGTGATGATGTAAAGTGTGGCACTGCTTGGATCCAAGTCTTCCTTCATGCTTTTGTGTCCATACATCAATTAAAATTATAAAACCTAAATGCAAATGTACAAAAAAGGCACATTCTCCTAACCGCAAACTGGTCCGGCAAAAATAAAGAGTACAGAAGACGTAATGCTGAGACAAATCAGAATTATTGGTTACTGGCTCTTTGTTCTTTGGTAAAGTTACCTTTTAAAAGTGCCAAGTCTTTTTATTTACCTACTATAGAGAGCTAGTACCCAATCAATTATGCTTCTACTTAGATCTCAGCGTGTGTTTGAAAACAAGTTCTTCAGCTTTTGCCATTTTGCTGCAATAGCAACTTTTCTGTTTGCTAAGTCTCAGCACAATCCTCATCCTAAAGCACTATCATTAGTATAAAGGAAGGACAAAAACATTCGGTGATATCCCCACCCCAAAGTCCCTACTCTAATTCTCCCTATGCTAAAACTAGAACATCAAGTTAGTTTCTGAAAAAAGGCAAAAAAAGATTTTACATTGCATCATACAGCAGAGTTCCTAAATCATTCAAACTACCAGAGGGAACTATTGGCATATGGCCTTACAAACAATTTATCCTATTAAAATTTCCCCAGTCAGAAAATGTGTTTCACACAAAACATTTTTTCCCCTCTTGCATTTCACTACCTTACATATTATGTGAAAAATCATTAAAAACACTTACTACACATTAAAAAAGCCAAATTTTCAGCAATTTTTATTGACTACCTTTAGAAGCCCTATGCTGCTGTTTTACAAGGCATAATAGACCAGCTCATTTGGTCAAAGCATTCTACACCATTAGTTTGGACTACTTACTGAAACAGCTACAGCATTGAAAGATTTAAGGCAAATTGGAATTTCTAGAAAAGGATAAGACACTTCACACTACATTAAAGGAAAAACAGAAAGCTAAAAGACCAGACACTATAACTGCAACACTGCACTAAAGCAACACTCACACACTGCAAGCACAGAACATCATCTTAGATGTTTTACTATTTTAAACTTCAGAAAACCCATTTCATACAATTAAAAAAAAAAGAAAAAAAAAAGAAAAAAAAAAAAAAAACAACAAAATAAAAATAAACCAAAACACAAATTCTGTCATGCACGTGAATAAGTCTCCGTGGTCATCTGTGCATACCCAGAAATTTGAATTTTTTTTTTTTTTTGCGTCATAACACTTGATAAAAATTTTTTTTTACTAAAATAAACCTGTTCATGGGAACAGCTACTAGATGAATTTAAGGTTTTTCATATGCACCTTATAGAACTTATAGCAAAAATAGTTTCAGTTGATTTCATTATAAATAACATTTTCAAGAACCTGTGCAAAACTGTCAATATTTCCTAAAGCACAATTGATCAGTAAAATCCATGATTGTTTCAGCCTTTGCACCCTTCTCCAGGCCAGGTCAACACTGGGCATCTGTAACACAGAAAGGTCAGAGCTAGAGCAGAGTTACAATCACACGGGCTTTTTCTAATGTAGCTGTCCATAAAACTAAATCACGTCCTATTTCAGACAGCTGTGAGAAGACTAAGTTAATCTGAGTACAAACTGGAGAAGGAACACAGATGGCAGTACAGGCGCTTGGCCCTTCCCAGGAGAAAGCTCTGCCAGGACACAACCACAGCTGCATTTCCTCTCCCTCCAATACCCGCTCAGCTATCTCTCTCAGCAAGACAAAGTCTGGTATTTTAAGGTTTGTACATTTATAAGCACATACACAATTATAACTGCTTTTTTTCAAGAGACTTTGACTATTTTCACATAGTAGCAACTTCTTTAAAAGAAGCTACAGAGTCACCATATGTAGCCATTAAAAGAAAGATGCTGTGTATTTCTCATCGACTGCATCCACTTTTGCAAATGTGCTAGTTGTCATTTAGCCCTTACTTACAGCAATAAGCATATAACTTTTAACAGGACAGGCCCAAAAATGCTGCATGTGCATTGAGAAAGTAGTTTCAGTTTGACAATAGTAACAAAAGCACAACAATAAGAGACTGCACTGTTCTCTGTATTTAGGGCAAGAAATAACCCCTTCACCTGTCTGAAAAATGGCAAGTACCAGCATGTTCCAGGGACAGAAATACCAAATGCCATACTCTGAGGCTGAAATCAGCTGAGTAATATTAACCGTCCTCACGTGTCCACTGCCATTGCTGACAGATTTCACTGGCTCCTACTGCATATAAATACAGGTAACGGTACTTCTTGGGAGAATAAAGTGCATGGAGGATTGGCTTACAGCAAATGCACAGGGTTGCTCACAGAGCTCCATGTTCTACACAGAGTCATCGTTATAAAATGTGTCTCAAATGGCAACATATCTCATCCCTTCAGAAGACCAAAGGCTGCTCCTCCTGCTTGGCCCCAGCCTCCGGGAAGACACTGACAGCCTGGGAGAGGGAGGCAGGAGGAGGAGAGACACGCAGGATCGCACTTCACTGTCTGCCACAGATCTCTCTTGGTAGGGAGGTTGTACATGCCCACAGGGAAGACTTAAGGCAAAACAAATCATTCCTTGAAAGCAGCTAACACCAGCCAATAGACTTGGTACAGGAAACGTGCAGGGGACAGGACTTCAACACCAGGAGATGGATAATGAGAAGAACCCATGCTTTGCTTTCTCTCTGCCCTGGACGTGGCTTTCTCCAGATGCCGGCATTTGGCCAGACTACAATAATAAACACAGGTCATATATTGCACTATGCAGACTGTGCCATCTGTTGAATGTGTGAAGTTTGCTCACTGGTTTGTTTCTATCTTTACATTTTTGAACATATAAGAAATTCTTATGCCAGTAATGGGAATGAGAGCAGCATTCTCAAATAACACAGCTGACCGGCAAAATCAGAGGTAATGGCAAAATGTGTGTACTGTTAGACCTATACATTTTAGGGGGAATATCACCAATTGGAAGTTCCTCATACATAACTGATTATGATTTTTGAGTATCCAATAAATGCCATGAGAGCTGTAAAAAACTCTTCTCTAGCACACCATTGCAGCTGAACAGAATTTTTCAGTATGAGGTCTTACAAAATTAGATTTAAAAAGTAATCTAGTCAAGTTGCCTGGTTTACAAAGCCCTCAGAAAAAGATGCATTAAGGAAAAGCTAGATTTCAGAATTTTAAAACATGGAGGATGAAGAAGGGGATGGTTAGTGCAAACAATATTTTCAGGATGGCAATCTACAGAAAGCAAAAATTTCGCATGGAAGGAGTTAGGATAAAGCTAATGGTTGGTTAGTAAAGCAAGGCCATTCAGGCAAAACCAGAGGACACCCAGAGCACGGAAGTATTAGAGCCAAGCTACAACATGGATTAAAAACTGTCAAAATTCTGGACCAAACTGCTTTGTCCCCAGAATAAAGGATGAGCAAGGAAGCCTTCAGGATAAAGGGTCAGCAAGGATTTCTACCAGGCCTTTCCCCGGACCCGGCCTGTGGCCTGTAAGTCAGTCACCAAGCTGCACGTATCGCAGAACTAGAGCATATTATACATATAAATACAGTTCCCTTTAGCGTTGTGATTCTAGTATTTTTGCACCAGTTAATTTTTATTCTTGTATACAGTATGCTGCCTAGATGAACAAATTAAAGTACAAAATAATCCAATTATGCTATAGAGAAGTTATTAAAACACTATTACTCATAATTCATTAACTCACTTCTGGAACCTGTGCTTCCTTTCCTGGCTTCTAACTCTGGCCAAGTTCAATTTAACTTCACTGCCTGTCCCCAGATACTATCAGTGTTAGTTACATGATACTAAAAAAAAATCTCAATACAGAGAACTGTAAGTTATGAAACAAAATATCTTTGAATTCATATCTTTCATGTGACATGATGAGCCCCTACCTCACAGTTACTTATTTTGCTGATACGTATACGGAGAATGGTCACTGGATGTCTCTACTGCAACCTGTTGTTGACCACTGGCTTCCTGCAAATAAAATGGAAGACATGAGACAGAACATCAGGCAGCATTATCTGCAAACTGTATTTTTATGTGACTCATGCAACTAACAGTCCTCAAATCTAAAGGCTTTCTAATATTTCTCAAGCAGGGTACTCCAAATTGGAGGTGAGAACTTTGCACTGATTTACATTTCAGTAAATAAATTATATCATTGTGCAAACCTTGTACTTCTCCAGCTGCTTTGATGTTAATAAAAAAAACCTTTGACATCATAGAAACAAATACATACAGGAAACAAATAAGTGCTAGTATATTTTCTATCTGCAAATGTAAAAGAGCACTCTCTCACTCTCCATTTGAGTGGCATCAAAGAGAATGAGATCTACTTACGACATGTGCAAACACTATTGCTTTGAGCACCATGGTGTGATCGGAACTAGGCACACAGTGCAACCACCTCATTACCAAAAGTCTTTCTCTGACCCACACAGGCAATGCATAAAATGAACCAAACAAGTTCTGTACTTTCTGGACAAATAGACTTTGAACTGGCATGTTTTTTTCTTACAGGCTCTGTAAGAGTCTGTCTGGCTCTCATTCTGAATACAAGAGCTGCAGCACACCTTGTCTAGCTTTTCTGTTAAAGAAGTACTGGCCTACAAAAGGCTGCAAGGTGAGGCAAAATAATAGACAAACTACTGTGTACTATTTAGTTACACCCTTCAACTGGACTTGCAGAGGGTTTTATTAGGCAAATATGCAAGGTGTCCTGAGATGCTAAGGTAAAATCAGGATTCTTAGCAAAAAGTTACAATCATGGTCTGTTGGCAGAGAAGTCTGCTCACATTAAAACTAAATGAAAGGTCAAAATGACAATAACACCCCTGCTTTGCTCCTGTTGGAAGTTGTGTTTCACAAAACACAAAGTTCATCTCAGCTATGCTCGTAAGGAAGATTGCTCGAAGTACTGTACTGCTACTAGTACAGGTCATTCTTTGTTATAATACTAGTGATATTAGCTGAGAATAATGACACTTTATATACAGTTTTAATATACATTCTCTTCACAGTACATTCACAGTTACCATGTTAAACTTTAAAGGGTAGCTTTCCTAGGAAAACCAAAATCTAGTATCATATCTATGCCTCTCATCTCTGGTCTTTTATAAAATATACTGACCTCAACAGGAACCGCTGCTGTCTGGACATGTGTATATTGGGGTATGTAGGCTCCTTGCATAGCTGTTGTGGCTGGCATGTACTAGAAAGACAGAGAGATCATTAAATTGAGTTGAAGCCCAATCTAAATTTAAAAGTATTCAAAATACCTATCATGGTATTGTTTAATAGATACTGACTGCTTCCCTAAAGCAATATCCATGAGAGAAAGACTTTTCTGTCTGAAACCAACAGTCTTTTCAGAAAAACGAGACACCAGTTTCGAGAAGATTCAAATTTAAACTTCAAAGAACAGGTAAAGGACTTTTCCTTCTCTGTTAATCCTGATCATCATATTTTCTTTTTAAAAATCTATCTGCTCAGAAAAGAGGGGACTTTCAGTTCAGAAGCTAGCCTGTATCTCTTCTTCTGGTGTAGTTTCTGTTACACTTTATTACTTTCTGCAACTCTAATTTGAAGAGCAAAACCAACTATTTTTTCTTTTTCGCTACAACTCTGGAGTTCCTGGGTTCCTTTCATTTGCTTTGATCTATTTTATTTATTCCTTTCCAATTTCTGAGCTGCTAATAGAATGAATAAAAACTGCTGAATATGATTAAAAAATGGAGACAGCTCTTAGTATTTTATGGGATGAAAGACTACTTAAAGATTCCTTTTTTCCTACTTGCAAGCTGCACACGCATATCGTGATCTACTCGCAGTATTTTCTACTTGTGTAAATTGTATCTTGTATTAAATTGCTACATACTGTTCCAGTACTGCCTAATGAAAGATGACTCATCTGCTGTGTCAGAGGGCTTATCATCGATGCAGGCTGTAGTGACATGGTGTGGTCCATGGAGGGAGTCAGTACAGCACCCTATTAAAATAGAGAAAGAAAGAAAAAAAGAAAGAAAGAAAGAAATGGTTGTGGCAACACTCAGATTTTAATTACATTTTTGATTTGAGAGTCTAAGTACGGGCTGTCCTTTCGAAGGGATATACCACAAGAACTCTCCTTAATCCCAGACACTGACTCAGGACGCAGGTCTGGGGCATTCTGAATATTCTACTTGAGTAGACGCGTTGTGCAGTTTGGTAATGGGGTAAGAAAAGCATTGACTTCCTATTGAACATGTAACTGATGTATGATGCACTTGAGACAGCTGCTGAAAACACTTTGTAAAAGATGAGTTTAACCAGATGCTAACTTTAAAGTAAACATTTGCACACATTATCAGGTATTGATTCACTCAGCTTAACCTTTGGAATTTCAGGCTTTAGGAAGAAACAGTTGTCTTCTCTTTAGGAAAGGAGGCTTTGGTGGAACATTTGTGTTAGGGGAATTCTACTTGTCACATGCAACGTTCACACACAAGACAGCTGCTCTAACTAATGGCTGGTTTCATTAGCACACACACACATTTTAGAAGAGTGAGATAGCAATGCTGTGTAAAAGACTGATTCTATGTCTAAACACTAGCTACTGTGATGATCTTTCTTTCAGTCCTGTACCAATTTGTTAGCATCATAAAAAGTATACATATTATTTTTAAACACTTGAGATTGCTAAATATGGAGGGCAGACTCGTAAGGTTTTCAGAGTTATCTGAAATGGAAGTTTATCAACAAATTTCATTTACCAATCATGTTCTACAAAAACACATTTCCAAATATTTGTTATGACTTATGCTTACAAAAGTGTTGATTAAAATTGACAGAGGCTCAAAACTAACAGAAATAATTGCAGTATACTGAAAGCCAGTGTTTTGAATCAATAACTAATCCTTAAAAAGAAAAAAACCTACAGAGTATAGCTGGAAAAACAACCATGTGATCAGTGTAGATGAAATGAGTCACAGGCACATCAAACACTAAAAGAATTTCCTGTCTGTAGACTGCAGGCTTCTCTGCAAAGCAAATGAGCAAGACAGCACCAGTCTTTGCACAGGCCAAAACTGAACTTAAATCAGAAATTTAGATCTCTGTTTTCAACTGTGAAATCTCATCTTGCATACCTGTAAAACTAATATGCCTTACAGCATTGTAACATCATAATTTGTGCCTTTCACAGCACAATTTGCAAGATGTTTTTTATGAAAATATGTGTTGCTAGAAAGAAAAGTTAAAAACCAGTTGTGAGTGTGTGTTTAATGTAAAAAAATCACAAATACAACAACAATTAAGTGTGTGACAGGGTGCTTTGGTTCAGCATCACCTTCTCTGCACGCGTAAGAAGAAAAGGTCCTGCCAAGAAGATTTACATTCTATAATCTGCATTCCATAATCTGCATATTAATTAAAGTCAAGACAATATCCTTTCTATATCTGGAAACAGACTTGTTTGTTAACTACAGGAGTGCATACATTAAAGTGCCTGTTATTATTTGTAATGCTCATCTCAAAAAAGTAAGTCTTAGATCTAATGGTACTTGATTGGCAAAGGACATAGATAAGAAGCAAAATATCATGGGAGAGTATAGATTAGCATGCCTGACAGTCTGCTACAGATGCCACAGCCAAAAGTATAGGGAGCCTAGCATTACTCATAAGCAGTGAAGCAAGAACAAGCTATGCAGGTTTTCTCAAGTGAGTGCCCATAATGTCATTTGTATCACTACATCTATCTGTCTCACAAGCTATCAAGTCTGAGCTATTTATTCTAGACTCATTCTAAAACCTTGGATCTTCAATTCCAGCTCCTCATAGGTAAACAGTATGTAAAACATTGGGGTTTGCAAAGTATCTTTCATCTACATTTAAAAAAAAAAAAAATTTCTTCAGGTTGTTGATTTGGTAACTCTTATTGTCCTCATCGTCTCGATATCCTGAAGGCAACTTTCTTACTTTCCTAATAAAATGAAGTCCTAATTCAGGTTACTCTCTTTTGATCCATGATTTAATAATTATGTAATTGTCAAAAATCTGGAAGTAACTGGCCAGAAATTCATCTATTTCCTGTTGTTTAAAGCATGTAAAGTGTTTCTACAATCAGTAACACAGAGAAGTATAAAAACTTACTGGGTGCTGCATTATGTATGGTTGAGGCTGCATCCAAGAAGGACTCTGAACCTAGAACAAAATCAATATTTTATTTTTCGTTTTAGTAATTATTTTTCCTGAATACTCCAAGATATAGTAATAATTTAATAAATCATGTTACCAAGCTCCATCCCTTATTTATTTACTTTTTAATGCAATTAGTCACACTGTGGAGAAACACTGCTATCTATGAAAAGTGTATTTATTGTACCTGCAAATCAGAAACAAGATTTGAAGACAATATACCACATACACCATTCAGAACAGCAAACTACGTTCAGGCCTCAGAAACTTTATCAAGTACACTGAAAGAGTCCAAATAGATGCATGAAAGACTTCTGCTGTACTGGAAAACGAGGTGCCTTCGGTGTTCGAAATTGCTTTGGGGAAAAGTAATTGGGATCTCAGATGGCACAGCATAATTTGCCTTCTAGCATGATCAGAATAAAAAAAAATTTAAAAAATTGGATTTTCACAAGGGTAAAAGAAACTAGCAATTCTGCTGGAATCTTGTTCCAGGATCAAAGAGAACATTTAGGAGACTTGTTCTTCTCCAAGACTTTGTGGTGTGTTATTCCAAAAGCACAAGAAGAGGAGAAAGTTCTGATGAGCAATCCTGCTCTAGCATGTTTTTTCTCCTAAAACACTGACTACCCAAATAGTTAATTGAGGCAGGATGCATAACTTTGCATGACAAGGTAAACTAAAAAGATTAAACAGTAAACTAATAATTTGTATGGTTATCTTAGTTGAAAAGAGCCAGTTGCAACAGCTCTTTGAAAAAGTATGCTGCAAGAAATATTAAAAGTAAGAATGGAAACATTTCATCCCCACCTCCTGTAGGTGTGCAGCATAAGGCAGGATTCTGACCTGCACTGCACATGCAGAACTGACTCACCATTGCTGCTCGGCATTTAAAAGCCCTTCAACACCTCTACCATCATTCCCAGAGTCTTGTAAACAGGACAGACACTCTTGAAAAAAATTCAGGTGAGGTATTTTCTGCAAGATGGAAACATTTCTTCCCTCTGTTTGATACCAGCTTTCAAGTCAGAGTAATCACTTTTTTTTTTCTAACCAGAAAAAGAGCAAACAGGAGTTCAAAAATTGAAAGCATTTGAACCCTCTCTTTCCTCAAGGAAAAGCTTAGTGGCAAAAATACTGGCAAGGCTTGACTAAAGCTTTGGTTAATCTACTCATACCACGATAGTAACTGGCTCAGTACTGTCATTTGGTTATGTACGAGTGGCAGAAACAAACACTACCCAAAACTTTATTGAATTTGTTTGCCTTTAACAAGAATAAATCTAGGAACAGGTTATACCATGCCTCAAAGAAAAATAAATAAATCAATAATGCTCTCATGATACGTCTGTTGTGTAGATGACAGAACACTGCAGGTTTCAGTGAGAAGGGATCAGTAATGAAGATGTGACTAATGCTCAAATTGTGAAACTCTTCTGGCCAAGAACCTCCTTCCTCTCCAGTACAGAATACTTGAATTTAATTTTCAGTTCCTATTACTGTGGCACTTTAAGCATAATGATGTTAATAACTTTATCCACAATAATTTAAACCCCATGCCATGTATATTGAAATACTGGTAATAACATTTTTGGAAACATACAGTACTGTGGTCCAGTACAAATCCATACAGTATAAACCCAGAAAAGCAATACTATATTCCCAAGAAGTATGTATCCATGCCAACTTCCAACTTTTATTTGGATTCTGAATATCTGACAGTCTCACATTGACAAATCATTTATAATTTAATAACGAACAGCAGTTAATTCTACGGGAATATTTTTCTGGGTAAGAACTTGCTGTAATTTTTGAGATATTGCTGTACAAAGCAGAGAGATTCAACACACTGAAAAATACAGTACTAGCACTGCCTGCCGAAAGAACACTGGGTTGCGTAAGTCACCTCAGGAATTACTACAAAATTAATCCAGCTGCTCTTTACCCTAGAGTACACCCTCCTAAATAATGCTTCGCTCACAGAGGAAGGTATTAGAAGCCCAAACTAATATTAGACAATTCTTCCTCATTCTTCTCACCTCAAATGGCAGGGTACATGCAAATTTCTGCAAGGGAATACCAACCAAATCGCCCACAGTGCCTCTGTTACCCTTCTACAGGCTTTCTACATAGCCTTCTATACACCCACGGTAAGCTAGAAAACTCAGCACATCTCTCCCACTAAAGAGCAAACAGCCTCTTCTTCCCCTGACACATAGAGGTAAGAATTTTTCAAATGTAATTAGTTTCTGTTATTTATTACCTGAATCACTGATGTTCACTTTGTCTATGCGTTAAACAATAAAATGCCAAAATAGCTGATCATTTAGCTTACACTAGGATAATTGGCATGTCTCAAGTAGTAATTACAGAGCTTTTATCTGAGACTGTCATACTAGTTGCATTAAATGCAAGTTGCTTGTAAACTGAAATGTATGATGCCCTAGAATTGAACATTCCTAAGAGATTTACACTCAAGTACAACAACTGTTCCATATCATTTCTCAGCATGTTGAATTCTTTGTCAATACCTCTTAGAGGGGACTCAAGGTGGCAACTATCAAAATTCCTTTTCAAGAAGCTTTGGACTGGGCTCTCAGAACAAAAAATGCGCATGTTAATGTTTTAATTTATTGTTCAAAATAAAGTAACTTTTAGGTTAGAAACACAGTTCTAGACTAATAAATGCTTTACTCCCAATCTGAAAACACTGCATTTGAATGCTAACGTAATTTGAACTTCAAACTCCTTTTCAAATTTCTTTCTCTAATGTTTCTCTCTCTCTTTCTCTCAAGTTTCTGTATCCTTTGTAGTACAACTATGTAACACATTATTTTGGGGGTTTTTTGTTTGTTTCACTGAATAAACCTGGAGGAAAGCCCAAAAAGCATAGAGAAACATATCTGAAACAGAATTTAACTAAATCAAGAAGGTTTTAAATAACGGTTATTTTAAAGATATATTACTGACATTTAAAGAACTTCACTAAGAGAAAATGAAAAATCATACATGAAATGCAGAAGTGGCTACAAATACCTTAACCACCGCACAAGTTAGAGACTTTGTTTTGCAAGACACCAGGTATCTCATTAAATTGCTGTGCTTCCTGAAACAAACACACTCAGTTTTTAAGGCCTTCATTGTCATGCTGTACAGCACAAAGGAGCCACTTGATTAAAATTAAGCATTATTGAAGAATTCATAAAACCAGGTGTTGCACCTGATAAATAAACATAAGCCCCAATAACCATTTCAGCTACTAAGTTCTAAATACAAACCTGGTATGTGGAAACCGGAGAAGCAATATATGGCGTAATAGATGTCTGAGTGATCATTCTGTTTGCTGTAATACTGTATGGCGATGGATAAAATCTAGAAAATGCAGAAATATTTATTAAATGCCAGTTCTGTGTACCTTTCACAATGCAACCATTTTTTTCTTAGTGTGGCATTATTTGACATACCCATTTTGTAAAGCAGCTGTGGTTGGATCATACGTGAGTGTCATTCCAGCCTTTAAAAAAACAAACATGGAAAGAAAGAATTGACAAAACTCATTTTGATTGTAAGTTATTTCTCTTACTCTTTCGTTAGTTGTATTATTTTAACTGAAAACTTGCATTGAAATAGTTCATTGCTATAAGTTAGGGAAAGGTGAATTGCCAGAAGTAATTATCTAGTGAAGAGAGTCAGCCATGTTGGCTGTGAATACAAGTTTCCAAGTTCCCAGCATGAGAAACAAAATGCAATCTATGAAACACGTGGCTAGGAGAACGTGTGTGTTAGAGAGGCAGGGCATGAAGATGATTATGTTAGGGTGTTGCCTACAATATATTAACTGTAAGAATGAATGGGGAGTGCTGTTTTTCAGAAGATTCGTTTGAATTTTCTTGTCTCATATAAATGAGGTGTCTAGGCTTGCTAACCACAGTAAGCCTATGAAACTATTATCTTGAACATTAAAGCTAAAAAACCTGTGACTAAAAATATTAATGCTGCACTGCATTGGTATCCTATTTTAATTTTATGAAAGTAATGTGCATTTCAGTGCTCCATAAATCAAAGGATTATTTACTACATGTAAATAAAGTTATGTTTCAGGTAGTTCTAGAATACGAGACATCTCTCAGGCATTTTCCTGACCAAGCTGACAGAGATTTTATTGTTCACTTTAGCAAGGTAGGATTTAGTGTTCTGCATTTTGCCTTTTTCCTCTTAAGAAAGAGTTAAGTATTTCATAGAGTTGCAAACTGTCAGGTAAGAGCTGCCTGTACATTTTTAGTATGGCAAAGAGCCAAGCCAAGAAGTCTCAATGCCTGTCATTTTCATAAGTATTCATTATTGCACACCCACACTAAAGCTTGAAGGGAGGACTTACAAGTCTCACCTCGCCTTCTCTGTGCCACGCTCTTCCGTTCTGTATATATTTATTCTGATTCTGTCTCTTTTTCTGTCCTCCATCAGCAAACTTGCACAATAAAGGTTCTGCAGGAACTGAGAAGAAAGAAGGAATGTTAGTTGAAGTAGTGTTCATACCCAGGTGGTCAGCGCTCCACACGAGGTATGTGTTTTAAGTTATATTGCCAGTATGGCAGTTAAAATAATATGGACTCATCCTACAGCATCAATGACTGTTCTGTGTAGTACAAAGATTGCTGCCACGCACAAATAGAGCATTTGGAATGCCTTTTATCTTTGATTTTAAACTACTGCTCTAAAACCTGTTGGAAATAAACATTGTATATCCTGAGTATATGTCTCTTATTCTGGGGATAAATGAGAACTGCCATCTGAATTCTGAGCTCTGCGTCTTAGGAGGTCCACCTAAGAGGGGCGGAGAATAAATCTGGCAAAGACCTTGAATATATTCCCCCC
This sequence comes from Patagioenas fasciata, assembly GCF_037038585.1. NCBI lineage: Eukaryota > Metazoa > Chordata > Aves > Columbiformes > Columbidae > Patagioenas > Patagioenas fasciata. Next base: position 18,054,376 of record NC_092526.1, read on the forward strand.
ACCACTTGGAGGTTTCAGTAATGTTCCAGAACTGAAACCGCCCTGCTCATCCAGAATAGCCAGAAGAGCTGGCACAGAGCCTACATTTTCTCCAACTGGTGGCAGGGTGGAGTGGGCACCTTTATCTCCTGCCACCTTGCACTGATATTGTTCATTCCCTTTTAATCCCTGCTCTATAAAGAGCATACAATGCAAACAGAAATTCTTTGAGATTTTTCTCTTCTTTTCATACTGTCATGAAATGGTATCACTATACTTTGGGTTTTATTTAACCTTTTTTTTTGCATAACACAATCCTGACCATGGCTTCCATTTTTAATGTCAAAATGATGATGAAAAAGAAAAGTTTTCATAGTATTCTTTCCCTGTTACCAGCTTAAACTACAATAGTTTCCAAGTACCTAAGGCTGAAGCACAGCTCTGCTACATCACACCACACCCTCCCTAATCACAGGGTGGAAGCACTGTTACGACTTGGATGCGAACACTTCTCTGCCAATAATACCTGACACATGAGCTGTCTAAGCTTTACCATGACACTCCTCCAGTCCTTCTCTGTTTGGAAACACCTTCATGAGACACGGCTGGATCTGAAAACATGCAAGATTCCAAATGCAGAGCAAACACATGGGGTGGGATGGCTACCCACAAAAAAAACCCCACAAAACAACCTCAAGAAAAATTTTAGCGTCTCTGTATCATGCAATATCTATTAGTCCAACCATGGCCAATGCTGATGGGTCCTTCACACAGGCTGCATTTCTAAATGATTGGTATGGAAGACCTCAGAGACTTACAACCTGGCAAAGAGTCTGACTTTTAAAACTCTGGCACAAAACTAACACTAATGGCCAAGTCAACCCTGGCTCTGGATGGCACTCCTAAAACATGAGCTCTGGTTCTAGAGGGAGAATATCCACTTCCTACATGATATATCTTTTGACAGCCTTCTCTAGAAAAGATGGAGGGACTGGGAGACATAAATGGTAAGTGCTTCCCTGTCTCATCCCCAATATTGACCCCACATCCATCAGAGGCTTGTACTGCTCCTACAGGTGCACGCACTGGTATTGAGCAGTCAAATAACTTCAATATGAGAGATCCAGACTTTAGTACTAAACATGATGACTGAATTGATTTTAAAAGTGTTGTCTTACAGAGAACAGTAATTAAAATACTACAATCATAAAATAAACTAGTGAAAGGTTAGGCTAATGACACTGGAAAAAGTAGTGGAGACCTATGGACAGTGGAGTAAATGCACAATAAGAGAAACCCTGAAGAGGCAGAAACTTGAGAACATAATCTTCAAAATCTTGCATTTCTGAATGGGATTTCTGGCATTTCCAGAAATGAGTTTTGCTTTGGGGTCTTCTATCATGAAAAGCAACTTCTGTCTCGGCACATTTGGGGCAAAACAGTTCTACATCAATACCCTGATGGCTAATTTCATGTTACTTTATCAAACTAGATCCAAATAACCTTGGTCATATCACATAGCATTTTAATCCACATGCAGTTCTGTTGAAAAAAGAGAAGATAATCTCAGAAGATGCTAAGTCAATATGGGTAAAATTGACAGGTTCTGATCTGAAATTCTTCTGATTCTGATTTTACACAGTGAGGAAAAAAAATCCATCAGAAAGGGAGAGCTGAGATCCAACTACTGAATTTAACTGCCTTGAATGAGAAAAGTTCTTCCTCAAGTTGAGCACCTCTGGCTACTTATAAATTATTCCAAGTCACCTAGTATTGTGGGAAGCATGTGTGACTTCCAAAATACACACTATAAATTTTTGGATTCAGTCAAAAGAAACTGGCATGAGAATGGCTTATAAAGACATCAGAAAATACCTAAAAACTTCTAGCCCTATGACTCTGTATTACAGCACTCACAGGTAGTAAATACTTTAAGCTGGATTATGCTTTCATTAAAAATCCTCATAGTGAATTGTATAGAACTTTTCTGAAAGCATTATTTGTGCTTACATTTTTAATCTCTCAAGATTTTTTTTAAAGTCAGAGTAAACCTGTCCAACTCTTTGAATAAAATGTTCATAAAAATCTATTTTAAGAATATATATATTTTTTCTTAGTAGATAACTGAAAACAGCTACATTTTAAAAGAAGAAACATTTTCTGTGGTGCATTGGAAACACTTCCCTGACAAATTTAAAGAGGAAGAAAAAGTGGAGCAAGTATTATCCACATGGATTGGATTTTGCATACATAATATCCAAAACCTGCAGCAATGAGAAAAAATTTGAAAAGCATTAATTTGTGATTTGCCACAAGTTCATGTTCCATCTTACTGAACACAGATCTGGACATGGCAACGCTTGCTTTTCTGACCTTCTAGCTTCTCTTGCTCCTCATTGTGTTCATAAATGAAGATGAATGCTGTGAAAGCTCCAACTCACGTTAAAAAAAAATGAAGCAGACCATCTATTTAATACAGCCAACTGCTGTGAAAAGAGCCTATAGGATTTGCCTTCCCTGATTCCAGTTCAAGATCTGCACGCTGATAGTGAGGACCTCTGCAACTGAAAGCCGAAATGCAATTCTTGGCTGTTCTCTCATCCATCTGACCTGAATACTACCACATTCATTGCTTCAAGAACACAATGACTGATGGTCATCAGAGGGAGGGTAATGAGGAGATCAGCCTTCATGGGAGCCAAGTATGATCTGTTGATCCTCCTCCCACCAAAGAATGAACATAGCCCTTACTCCTTCTAAATTAAATCTGAAACTTATTTCTTCAGCTTACCTTTCCTCATATTTTTCACAAATAACGTAAGATATTCTCTCTCTTGCACATATATGTATATATAAACAAAAAACTCCAACAAGCCCAACAGACCAGTCGAGCATTCTTTCTTTGTGGTCCAGGAAGGAATCACAGAATCACAGAATGGTTAGGGCTGGAAGGGACCTCTGGAGATCATCTAGTCCAACCCAAGGAAGGAAAAGTCATTTTTATTGTTTAATTGCTGGGAAGTGTGCAGGCCTGGTGATGATGGGGATCATTAATCATTCAGTGACTTGTCTCTATGTGCATGAGAGAGAGGCACAGTACAAGTATCTGGAGTTGCATTCACAGCTAAGACATTGCCAACGTAAAGGGCTACAACTTACAGGGGACTTATGCTTCTGCAGCTAAGACCTGATGTTTAAAATGCCCACTCTACAGACACTTAACACAAACCAACAGACACTCTCCATGGTTTGCAGGTGTTTGCTGGGCCACTGCTATGGAGGCATTCTGTAACCAAGGGCTTTCCCATGCTCTAACAGCAGGTCAATGCTATAAAACATGGCTGTGGGAAGCACTGACAATCTCCTCCTGCCCTGAAGCACTCTCCTCTAGAGCTAATGTTTTAACAGAAAAAAGATGTGAATGCAATATTAGTCCAGAGAGTAAATACTTGCTTGTTGTACACATGCTGTGCACATGTGTACATTAGAATTCAGTCTTTGTTTCTTTAGTGTCTACCCAAATACATACCAGTTGCTACTATAAATGCAAGAACAAAACTGATGTTCTTTTGTTGGACTTTATGTTTACACCCTTGACTTTACATGGCTAATTTTATCAACTTTTCAACAAACCCTGCTTTCCAATATTAAAAATAGCAACAAAATACTTTAAAAATACAATTATTATAATCAGTTTTCAATTAAACTGCATCTTTTAGTGACTTTCATTTCATATTTTCTAGTGACAAAGCATAAGGGACTAATGAATTCTGACATTAAAACATAACTTTAACGATACAGCAAGCCTGCAGAGCTAGAAACTTTTGCCAAAAGCTGTGGGAATTAAGGAAGAAGTTGTGCAATCAAAGATCTCAGTAACTTTATATGTTTAAAGAGAAATGAAATATATAGTCTTCACCATCCTAATCTTCACTTAAACACAGTGCTCTGAGTTACTTTTCTTTAATAATTTACACAGTTTCATAATTTGTCACAGTATATCTGGAGTGGTTTTAAATAGTATTTTTCTTTTCTATTCCAATATTACTTCTTAAAGCTAAGCAGCAATTACAAACTATGAGAATTACAGCAGTAAAATCTTCTAATCTTTGATCTAATGGGTAAATCTTGGTTCCTTTGCCTATAGTGTGACAATCAGGAGCAACACCAGTACTGTGACCTCCGGATACCCTTTAGCAGTGGCTTTCAGAATGTGGTTCATGGATTATTTCTAAAGGATCTGTGAAAGATAACTAAGAAATGTGAGTTTATGGTCAAATGGCTTAAATACACTATACAGATATCTGCAGTGCTGGATACTTTGTAAAGGTAAGTAAATACAAAAAGCTTGAAAATGACAGTCAAGAGATAACTACTTGAAGGCTACATGTTCTGTCCTCTCCTGCACCAGAAAGATGTCAAAGATCAGAATCATTTCAAACAGCAGTGTCTACCATGCCTGGTGGATGCTCTGCCTAGTCTACAGTCAAGAGCATAGGCAAGAGCAGGGCTCTCACAAATATCTTTGATTTCCTCCCTAGACCAGAACCCGAGTGATCAATACCTTTACCCTGAGTGGGAAGACGAGGGTGGGTCATGGATAATCTCCGATTTTTGAGTCAATACTGCAACCCACCATTCCTGAAGCAAAAATGGTACAGGCTGCTCAGCAAAAATGCCCTCTACCTTACATCCATTAAATTACCTGAGTTATTTTTCAGTAGAAGAAGTACAAAATAATCCCTAAAGCCTATACAACAGGCATAAAACTTTTTTAACTTTTAAACTTCTGTATTTTTCATTTTAAATGTAAGAGAGACAAACACTCAGATTTACACTTACCTTATGTATTCTACAGCACAACTGCTTTATGTAATTATTATCATGATTATTCTCATGTATTATCATGCTGCTGTGATAGGGAGGAGATACCTTTCATGATTTTGCCCAGCAAATCATTTCTACAATAGTTATGGGTCCAACCCAAGACAAAAAGACAGCGATCATTAAGTATCATCTTTAGTGGGGGAAGGTTAAGTATGCTGTTCTGTCCTCGCTACTTATCTTCTGTGTCTTGGGTCCTTATATTAGTCTACTCTTTGTTTCCTCCAATTCATGTCATGAGGTTCACATTTCACAGAAGAACGGAAAAGTTTTACATATCACATTATTCACTGAAAACAATAATACCCTGAAGAGAAAAGCAGAACTAAATGCAAAACTTATTTCAAGGTTATAGCAACCATGTAATAAACATACAGTTGAGAAGAGAATGAAATACAAAAATCAAAGTCCTGAGAGAAATGGATAGAAAGTCACAGTCCATGAAAGAGAAAAAACTATCACAATAACTTACGTTACAAAAGTACAAATCCCAACCAGAACAAATGGTGAAACTAATACACCACTACTAGGAGTTATAGGATTATACCAACTTGCAGTGCACTTGAAATTGTCCTCTGAGCTAACCTTCCTTCTTGACCAACCTTCTTCTTGACTGAAGACATACAAGGACACACTAAATATTGAATATATTTAATTAAGTTAATATGGGGCAGGGTAATAAAGCCTGAACAACTTGTCACATCTGGGTTCAGCTTGCTCAGTATCATCAATGCCCAGTCACTCACTTAACTTTACAGTCAAGGCTTTTGTGACCGCCCTGTGGCAACCTTGCACCTCCCAGATTCAGAGGTTTTTCTGTTCTGCTTTCTCATGCTCCAGAGGAGGTTTCACCTATGCTTCCTAAAGCTGTGTTTAACCCATTCTTTCATTTAAACCCAAAGTTAGTTAAAATAACAAAGCTGCATTATGAAAGCATGTTTTTGTTGAACAGATGTTCTTCCTCCCACACCTATTTCATTACAGGCCCGTCTCTCCTACCCTCCTCATCCTGATAACAGTGTTTATATAGCCAGCTCCCTTTGCTGATTTTAGCCAAGTTTCTAGGACACAATGTATTAATTTAAACATAGTTCCAGTTCTACGATATTATTTCATGTGTGTATTTGAACTTGCTCTTCTATAACCCCAAAGGATGCTAATCCTTTCCAAAACATTTTCCTAACCTTTGTTTGTCCAACAGCTTTCCCAGTACATCCACTTTTCTCTGTGCAGGTGGTCTAAGACCATGGTTGGCCCATGTCTATGCCCCACTTTTTGGCATACTGCAGCATATTATTATACTAATAAGATTGCATTTTTCGACGTGTGCTTGCTATGTGGTGAGGAGCTCCAGGAAGAATTTGGACTCCATAAAAACCTTTGCAAGGAGCAATACAAATTCACAGCACCAGCATGGAAAAGTAGAGTTGGGGCTGTACCCTGTACAACAAAATTGAGAGTCTTTAATAAACAAGTTTCTCACAACTCCCTCATGCACCTACTTGCTTGTCACATTTTAGTGTCATGGAGGGTGTGACTCATCTCACTTAACTGACTTTCAGCCATTTAGAGTTATCTATTTCTGAGATACCCTTTGAAACCACAAGGACAGCTGACAGCAAAGATACATCAGTCTCTGGAGGTGTGTGCTGCTTTACCTATTTCAGAGAGAGAGCCTCGACAACTTCTTTACCAGGTAAGCAGTAGAAGTGGAAGTCTGTGAGATTAATTATATTTTGAGATCCCTCTTTAGCATCCACCTTCTGATAATTACGAGTTCTTGGCAAATTTCTTGTCCCTAATTAATCACACTTTTCTGGGAAATGTTTTCCTCCATGCTGCAGAAATCATTCTTACAATTCTGTGCAGCAACTTTTTATTTCTATCTGGTTGAAGCTGATCACACAAGGGTGCAACTCCAGCTCCAGCAGGGGCCCACCAGAGACAGAGCATGATTAGCAACAACATGTTTAACAGCTTGTTCATTGAGAAGAGGATAACGAAAGTGAAAATAAAAATGAGCAAACTAAAAAGCACTAATAGGAGGTTGTATTATAGTTGGGGTTTTTTGGCTGGTTGGGTTTTTTTACTCTCTCTAACTGAATAGAAACTAATGTATGTTAATCTGAACTCCCGGTTTCTCCATACTTTGTACTCTTGATTATGTCCAAACTATAGCAGCACTATAAAACTAATGAGAGAGAGTGGATCAGAGCACAGTCAGCATTCAAACAAGATCATTCCATGATCTCCTTGCCCCTAAGGGGATTTTCCATCTCGCAAAACACAGACTACTAAACATATGAAATAGAAAAGTAAAAGTTACAGCTCCTATGTATGACAAAGTTTTAACTAAATAATCTCGGTAATCAATCCCAATGCAAACGGTCTGCAAAAGACAGGTCAGGGAAGTCAAAACCCTGCGACAGATTAGTGTTGGTGAAGGGAGTGGCTTCCTGTGCTCTGAAGCCACTTTCCATCCCTACCACAGCACAGACTGCCACAAAATGGAGAAGTCTTTCAGGGATAAGACATGTATGCAGTTTTACTAAACAAAAGGCATTCTTGTCTCTCTGCCAAGGGCTGCTTTCCTCTTCCTCGGTGTCAGGGTCTGGCTGCAGAGAACATTTTCCCAGGGGAATAACGGTGACTTCAAGAACTACAAATCAACAATGTAATGTAAAAAATTCCTACTCGGGATTCTCAATAAAATGGTTGCCAAAAGCTGCCTGCAATGTCAAGTATATATTCTTTCCTCCTTTATTGCCCTCTTTTCTTCCTGTTTCACTCTGATGCTCTGAATTTCCTTTCCTCATTTTTAAGTTTATGGAGTAATGCATTTTGTATCTTAGAAGCAATGCTGACAAAGCAGGCAAAGTGATGAGGAACTTCTTGTGACAAGTTGCACTATGTAGCCTCTCTGCATTTTTCCCTGCACAATATTTCTAGAAGTAGCATTCTTCACTGACCTCCTTTCTTCTTCCTGAAGCACCTCAAAGCCTACTCTGACTTGGCGAGTCACAGGTCCCCAGTCAATGAAAGTGCCTGGTATTTAGGCACTGCTGCAGAATCTATTTTTTTCTAATCAAATCCTTTTTTGAAAATTACTTCCAAAAAAATCAGCAACAGATGGCAAAAGTTGTCCATTTTTTGCCTCTCTCAAAGAAAAACTGTCCATGGCCAATCAGCCAAATTCTGCTCTGTTTTACACACAACACATATTTGTCTCCTGATTTCAACTGGGATTATGTGGGATGTAAATTCGTGCATAGCTGGCTTAAGGCATCTTAGCTGCTTGTCTATCTGCTAGGAGAGAAAACTACTAAATTCCTCAAAAAGGTTTATAGTAGAAAAAGAATATATTATGTTCCAAGTAAGCAAGTATTACAGTCATCCAACAAGAGACAGTTTAATTTTTATAAGCCTGCCTCTGAATGAGAAGCCAGATACAACAATCAGCATAACAGGCTTCCACTATGTAAGCAGTAACTCATTCATACATCTTGTTAGAAATACATGCAACGTACCAGAAACTCCTGCTGGTGTCTTTATGAATTTTCCATTAAAATGAGCAATCACTGCTTCACATTTTTCTGTTGACTCCATCCTGAGAAAATAAAGAATAATTTACATAAATTAAACACTCATCCAGATTCCCATGTTTGTGATTTTTTTCAGCGTATTTCTTTTGTGGCTTGCTTTCCCATGTGTAAGCAATAGAGAGGATGTTTTCTAAGAAAACACAGCTTCAGAAAGGTAAAATTAAACTTGGTTAACTTTTTATGCACTCTCGAGGCCAGTGTTTGTGCCAAACTGCAAATACGATACCCTTATTTACTTAGAAATTAGGCAGAACACAACTTGGACAGCTGTAGTACAAAGTACCTACACTGTCTTGAAGGAAGCAGAAAGACTGAGCCACAATTGTTCATAGCTGAATGTGTCAGTGATATACACAAATGCTAATGCCACTTCTGATAGAGGATTCTGAAGCATCTGTACAGTTTAGGAGTAATAAACTCAAATATAAACATGCCTGGCTGCATGCCCCAAACTGCCTTTGCAGCTCTTAGCTTATATAAGCTTATATATAAGCTCTTAGCTTATATCGCGCCAACTAAATCATATACCTGTCTCTTATTTAATTGTCCCCAGGTTCCCTTCAAAACAGGAGCTAATAACAGAACAGCTGTCATGACTACTGAGATTTTATCCAGCATCCTGAACAGGTTCGGGCACCTGTGTTGTCAAAACCAGCCTTTATAGACTGGGGGACTGGTGGGCCGCTGTGAGTCTGGGAGCGGCTCCATAGGTTGCAGCTCCATCCTTGGGGTGCAATGTGGGCGTGTTGATCCTAACAGTCAGCTTGGACTAAGTTGGAATGGATGACCAAGACATGCAAGTACAACAAAATTTATTTTAAAATAAGAATGTGTTTTGCAATATATTTAGAAAGATGGTATTTGGATAATGTTGAACAGAGATTCTCTCTTTATTTGTTCATTAAGTCCTCTAATTCAGATCCACAAATTAGGCCAATGGCCTCAGCAGCAAAGAAGTAGCACTAAAAGTTACTAAGCCTTGGCACCTTTTTAATTCTGATAACCTTTCTGCGCAGGCCAACAAAATATAATCATTAACAACAAGCAAAATTGTCAAAATGGCAGACTGAATAAGAAGTCTTCTTCGTGGTTTGAAAAATGTCTTCTAGAGAATTTCAGAAGTGCTGGATTGTTGGATCTGCATCAAAGAAATCTATTTTTTTTTTCCTCTCACGCAAAACAAAAAATATAGTTTAATCTCAGACTCAAGTCTGGACTTGATAAAATATATTATCCCTTATTAACCTAATAAAATGCTCCCAAAGGCAGGCAATGAAAATTTCTACTTAATGTCCACATGTTTCTTGGACAATTTTAACTTTAACTAATATTTATCCAAAAATAATCCAATACCTACCTTTCAGAATAGGGGAAATTGATTAGAGATGATAGCAACAGCTTAGTCTATAAATTATATACTATATATATGTATCTGAATAAAAAATATGTATATAAAAACAACCTCATGTTTATCTGTACATATAAAACTTATAACATATAATACAGATAAACACTCTTAAAATATCCTCTTGTAATGTCTTCAATACATGTATTTTACATACAATTCTAAAACTCTTCTGGCTATATCACAGTAAAAGCATTCCTAAAATACCACTTATTCAAGGTAGAGTCGGTAAGCAAGTTTAGGGAGAAAAGACTAAAGAAATTCAAAATGTCAAATGAATTTTAGCGTGGACATTACCAGATTGTGCCCTCCATAGTACCAAAAAGTGAAAGCTGCATTTAAGCAAGTATCAGTATTTTTCAAAATTAGTAAATATAACTTTTGGATATATATTGCTTTGTACGTCATTCAAAAACTCATACGCACATTCTATGTATACTTGTATGGAGCTCACACTCAAACACCTATGCATATGCTTATATGAAAAAAATACAAGTGTATGAATGAAATAAAATCATCCAATTATACTTACACCAAAAACATTACAAATAATTATTGATTTATTCAAAGGGGAGAGGAAGAAATTTTGGTAGAAACCACTATCAGTGGACTGTGAACTACCCACAGCCAACTCACAGGGAAATCAATCCCTAAACATTTTGGCTTCAACAGGAGATACAATTTGTTCAGTTCTTCTTTTCTGATCTTTTCTGTTATTTGGTCAAATACAGAGCTATTGTAATACTGGTCGTACATATGAATTCCTGGAAACTGACAGATTTTACAATGTATTTTGAGAATCCCAGTTCTTTGCTCAAAGCATGTCCCTATTTTTGATTATAGAAATCTCCAATCTAAAGCCTCCAAATTTTAATTGCCATACTAGGTTTAATGAGAAAAACATTGGAAAGGTATAGAAAAGGCTTTGATGAAGAGACGTCAGGACAAATAACTGAATTAACTAGAGAAAAAGTTTGGGAAGTATCTACTGCTTTACAGAAAATAGTTGTTCTTGTTGATGTGGGAGAGATACTTGGCCAAGTTGTCAAATATTTTAAGGTGAGATTTCCTGTAAGTGAATAAAAATATTTTCTTTCCCACATGACAACATGTTAATGAGCCAGAAAATTGAAAGGGCTGATGTTCAAAGGGCAGCAATAAGTCAATTTTCTCAAAGGAACTAATGAAGAAAAAGAAGAAAAATAAAAAGAAAAGGGAGGGAGGAGGGGTTCTTCCTGATGGTCTCCCATCTCAAATTCAAGCCTCAAAAGGCAGAAATGTCACAGAAGTTTCTGTGAAGCACTGCATAGCTCTTGCTTACTGATTCAGGGATAGAGGAGAAAGGAGAAGTAGAAAGAAGAGGAGAAAATGGTGGACAGTGAAGTCCTATTCTAGATAGTTGTCCAGTAAAAGCAACAGATTCAGATTTAGCCATCTAAGTGAGATAAGACACAGCCATATTTGCTTTACAAAAAGTAGAATTAACAAAACCCTGCTGGTATCTCCATCTAGAGCGGCCTATTCTTTACAAGCTTGATCGTTTTCAATAACATCTACGTTTTCTTCCTACGTCTGTCTTTTTGATTAAAAAAAGGAATAGAAGCTGCCAGCGTGGCGAATGCCACTGAAGTACCTTGCAAAGCCAACTCCACGGCTTGTCCCACTCGAGTCCCGCAGTATCCTCGTAGAGATAACCTGCCCAAATGGCTTCAGCATGTTCTCGAGCTCCTGCTCATCCATTGAAAGTGGCAAATTGGAAATGTATAGGTTAGTCGGATCTTGTTCTTGTTGCTGAAAGAGAATTAAAAACAATTGCTATTGCTGTTGTCACTGGAAAAACATTTTGAACATAAAATAACACAAGAATTACATGTAACTAATGGTACAAATTTCTGCTTCTCAGGCCCCTTTCTAAAGGCTGCTCTTCCCTAGTATTTGTGACCTCCATCTTCTGTCACTGTGCATAGCATTCCTGAGAAAAGTTCCCCTTCTCTTATTACTGCTGACAACAACATTTTTAAGTGGAGATAAAGGTGAATAATTGACCAGTTTATAGTCTGTATTACAACTTCATGTTTCAGATTTTTCTAGGGAAAAAAAAAAAAAAGCAAAAACAAGGTAAAGGAATCAGCAGACAAGAAAATACAAGACTGGCAGAAAGAGCTAAAAAAGCCAGATGTAAATTAAAAAAAATAGTGGAATGACAGATTGAAAATAATCTGGGGAAAAAAGGAGACAATGCATTTAAGAGTGTGCACAGTGCCAAAATATTACCACAAAAATAGGCTGATAGACACAGAAGTGAGTGGGACACTGTCTTCTTCTCTCACACATTAATGTTTTTTAGTTTTCATTCAACTTTTACATTATGCATTCAGACAACGCTAAACTCTTCCAAAACCTTTTTCTAGAAATGGACAAAATGACAGAGGGAGGCAGGCAGGGTATGAGTGATTAGGAGGAGATAAATGTAGTCACGTCTTTGCCATTCCCCTGACCTCAGGTTATCTACTTCATCTGATCTCTGGATTCCATCTCAAATAAACGTGTGGGTTTTTTTGTTGAAATTGATCATTGTTTTTTTTTTTTTTGGTTGAAATTTATCATTTCCAGTGTTGGTCTACAGATTTTTCCAGCTGTAGTTTGAAAGCATCTCTTGTATCCCTCCCATACTGCAAACTGCTGGCCATGCTCCGTGATGAAATATATTCTTAATCTACACAGATCTATATGACTTGGTCCTTATAGTTGTCCAAAACCTCGACGTCGCCATTGTGGCTCCCTGTATGGACCTAGGTCTTAGCAGGATGCATTATATTCAGCAGAACTTGTCTGAATGATAAGATCTGAAACAAATACAACTTTGTTGGCATAGACTTCAACATATTTTCATTCTGTACAGGAGGGCTAACAGATTTACAGGGAAGTTTGAACCAAATCAGAAATCAAACAAACAAAATAGCAAACAAACAAAAACAAAACCCACAAAACCCCCAACAACAAAATCCCCACCAAAACCCCCCAAATAAACAAACAAACAAAACCCAAAGCAAACAAACAAAAAAGAGATTATAGCTGTATGGGTGGTGATACCTTCTTACAAAGATTAGACATCAATTTGTCCTTAAGCTGCCCTTATATTAATAACATCTCTGTACCTTTGGTACCATACTGCATAGTTAAATAATTAACTATCCTGGATATGACCTCTCAGTTGGGGTTGGTTTTCCCTAGGACAAAAAAATAAAAGGAGTGGGGGCTGGGGAGGGAGGTCATGCCTTTTAGGCATAGAAATGAATTCTCATGTTCCAAAAACTAATGAAACTTAAAAATGGAGAAGCAAATTCTACGCTTATGGACCTTCACTATTTGCATTTTCATCCTGAGTCTCTCATTCATTTAGAAAGGGCTTTTAAATTTTCTGTAAAGGTTTCTGAGAAACCAGCATGAAAGAACCTATGAAAGGGAAATAAGTTCACCTGATTTGCACACTATGGTACTGATATGATTGTAATTCCTAGCCCCACTGAAATCTCCTATACCTTATAGAACAAAAACTTCTCCATGTGCCCAAGTGTTATCCTAGTCAGTCCCTTTACAGTCCATTACAAACAGCACTGGACTACCAAGTATGTTTTACCTTGTGTTACCCAGTGGGAATATCCCCCCCTCCCAAAATAATACTGAATCTATACAGTAGACAAAGAAATTTGTGATTTACACTATCTTAGAGTATCTGAATTCTCTTTCACATTAAAAATCAGCAGAAAGAAAATAAGAAAACGGATTCACTGAGAGGTCAGAGCTGACATTAATATTCATTACTGGGTATTGTTCAACCACAAGGGAAAACCGATGTTGAACTAGTTGTATCTCTGACATACAGTTCAAATTTCCTCAGGTAGGAATGTGAGGAGATGACAGCTTTCACATTTTTAGAATTAGTTTGTTACTCAGATTGTATTAGCCAGCTTTCTTTTGCATCTTGAGATATGCAGGATTACCTCCTTCTTTAATGAACACTAGTAGCAAAAGCTTTCTAGGAGGTTTTAGCCACGGGCATTACAAAATTGCATTTGTACCTATAGCAGAATTTCCTGAAACTGCAAATAGTATTTGAAAGGAAAAAAAAATTGAATTTAAAAAAATTTATTATAAGCTGTAAAATACATTGCACACAAATATCCTAGAACTTCCCTAAATAACCTTTAAAAATATACAAGCTGGAAAATCAGACCCTTTGCATATCTTCATCTAATTTCCTAATGTTTTTATTCTATAATAACAGAAAGTCTGAATTATATTATAAAAATGTTCTCATTAAAAAGCCTAACAACATTTGGAAAGATAAAAAAGGGCCCATTTTGTTCACAATAATAAAAATGCAATTTACATGCAAAAAATAAATGCTTACATTCAAACATCTAATAGAGAAAGAAATTCAGTCAATTGCAAAATGTCAGAGCAATCTGTTTTATTCAGGTATCTGGGGAGATTACATTCCCCTTCTCTCAGCCTCCTATTGCAGCCTAGGGGGTTACCACACTTCGGCATTATACAGTATTAAGGATGACAGATCATGAGATTTCCTTGCCAAAAGGGACACAAAGACCTACTGCAATTAACTGTCACATATAAAGATCTTCCTCCACACACGGTGGGAAGCTCGATTCTTGTACCTATCCACCTATCAGGGAAAACTTCATGCCATAAAATCATGTAACAACATTGTTAGAGAAGGGAATGCTCAACTTTGAAAGAGTATTAGCAACTTCACCACTAACCCACATTGCAAATCCCTTTGGGATGGAGAAAAAAATGTGCATCTGAGGAAACTGTTCTAAGGAAATTGCTTTCTCTGAACAGAAAGCATTTTGTGATGGAAAAAAATTACTCACATCCCATGAAACAACCTGTATTCTGTACTAGTAACTAGACTGCGTTTTAGTCAGTGCGTGCTGAAAGGGTGACTGGAAAGGACTTAATTCTGCTTTCCTGACCCTTTCTCTATGTCAGTCTATTACAGCCTGAATTCTCCCAGGGATTCAGTTATTTCTGCTTTTGATCCTTTGACAGGACATACCAACCACAGTGGAAAAAGGGGAATTTGAAAATACTTCTACATATGTCCATAGCTAGGACCAGTAAAGACTGCAGACATGGGAGAAGGAAGAGCAACATGACAAACAGCCAACATTAGGATGTCACACTGAAATCCTGGAATACAAACTGAAATTTCATTCATCTGTAATTCTTCCAGAACAAAATCATTGAAATGCCAACAAACACATTCCACAGCATACCAGCACTGAAGGTGCAGCCACCCTGGGGAGTGGCTGCAGTTCAGCTGTAAGGACAGATCATATAATCATTCAATACCTCAAGTCAGAAGGGACCCATAGGATCATCAAGTCCAACTAGCCCAGGATAGATTAATTTAATTAACTTCTTTGTAGTAAAAACAAAGCTTGTCATTGGTTCTCAAAAGAACTCATTTACAATAGCAAGATAATACTAAAGCAAGTCTGAACTCTTTCTAGAGTGCATGTGGAATTTTATACAGTTTGGCAGCAGAAAAATTATACCTATTAATGTGCAAAACACTTCCTCTCGCCCTGTTAATTACTTCAGCCACTGTGCAAGCTTCTGTCATCTCCACAAGACTACTAAACCTTAAAACAGCTATTTGGGTATGTTTTGGAAGATCGTAAGCAGCAAGTAATTTCCTTCCCCTTGGATTTCCAAGCTGACTTCCAAATGGCAACCACGACGAGGACTCTGGATCCATCTTTATCCTGTCCTACACAAAAGGCATAGTACAAACAGATGTTTGCTTTTATACAAGGTTTTGGCAGGGAAAATGGTTAAACAGTTAAAAATTCAGAAAGTTAGGAGAGAGACAAACTTTTTAACTCATCCTTCTGTCTCTGTGGCAAACAGTAGTTTAATACATTCAGTTCTGTGACTCCCTTCCTTACCAAAACTTGTCTCACCACAGTTTAATTCACATGGTTATTAGAGTTCAGTTTCAGAAGAGAAAAATAATTCCTTCGATACAGAGGTTCATAATTCTTATACTAGAATTCAGCAAAAAAGTTAAACTGGCAAAAATATCTGCAAACATAACAACTCAGCTCAAATCTTGCCTACACACTGTAATCATTCCCAGTGCTTTCAAAGGTAGGGTTTTCTCCTGTGCTTAAAATCCATGAAATCACATGAGCTGCTTTCACTTTAGCAATCTTAAATATCTTTAAATTATTCGTATTATTTTATGGGAATGATCAAAAAGAATCACTGAAGTCAGTGGAAAGCTTCCTACCTCAGGCTAGCAAGCTAACATTAAAATAGAAACCACTGAATCACCGAGATTTTTTTTTTTTTTTTTTTTAATTCTACACGATTCAGGAAAACTGCTTAAGATTCTTCATATCTCATGCAGGGTCTCCTCGGTGAGTAAAACCTTCAGCACATTCTGAAACATACTAAAAGAGCTCCTATTTTCAGATTCTGGGCAATGTCAGGGAACTTGTGGGCTACTATAAGTATTGTATTACTGAGGAAACTAGGAAGTCTTATTTTTAGCAATTCACATCAGCAAGTTTCTACCGGTCTTTTATCACAAAACACCTTTAGCCAGGTCTCTAGAACTTCTCTAGCAGAACATAATAATACAAAGATGTAGTGCTCTTGCAGATTAATGCACTTCTTATTCCTAAAAAGCACTTACAGCACTCAATAAGCTGACTACAAGATACAGTATTTCTCAGTAAAGGGATAGGAATGATCTACAGCTAATGCTAATCTGTGTAGAGAAGCGGTGATCAGGAGTCCTACATAATGCGAAATGCTCTACCATCATCTGAAAGACATTACCAAAACCTCCCTGTGCATGTGGAACTGTTCCTAAATTGCAAGCAAGAAACTTGGCAAAACGATAAGACATCTGTTTTCTCTCGCTCTGTGTAAGGTCAGGGCAAACAGATCGCCATTCAGAAACATGTGACTAGGCACTGCTCACAGCATGGAAGATCCTCTGGCTGGTAGGGAAAGGATTAAATGCTTGTCTGCCTTCGTATAGAAACTACTTTAAAATTCACAATTGGCCTGTGTCTCACTTGAAATATGTCTGTTTTAGCCACAGTTTTAATACTGTCTGACCACAGACTGCTAACAAGACAATTCAGTGGAAAAATCACTACCATAATCTTCACTTATTCTCCAGAATTGCATATGATTAATAAACAAAACATTTAGTTCATTTTCACAGGCACATTTGTATTATAAAGAGGAATAAGAACTGTATGAAAAATAATTTTTAACTGCAATAAGCTGTGTATTCAAGGGAAGGGGTTGTTAGCCATCTTATTTAATGCAAATGCCATTCCTGAAATAATGGTCATTTAGCCCCCAGGCAAGCAAAATTTGGCTTCCCGTCTGTTTATTTTATAATGGCTTTCAAGAACTTTTATGAATAAAAGGAGGAAAATCATTATATTTACTTAAAATAGTCTATTACAGTAGGACTTAATACTATCGGCTACAGAAAATACTACAAACTAGGTAAAAATAAAACTTTTCTTACAAAACAGTTGCTAAAAACTACTGGAGGAATCTGCTTGAGTTAGCTCCTGTTTGCCTGTCATCTGTTCTCTGGCATTCAGAAGCCCAGACGCAGAATAAAAAAAATTGCAATATGCCTACCTTCTCTCGTTAGATTAGTGCACTAGCTACCATGGTAACCTAAACTTATTTTCTTACTTTGCTCTGCAGGAATGAAAACGGATTTAATTCTCCGGAAGACTGCGGCAGTGAAGACAAGTACAGAAAGCAATACATTATTGAAAGTCATAAAAGTTACCTGCTTCTCATTTTTTACTAATTTAAAACCATGTTCTTCATCAGCGACATAAGACTGCCTTTAATGTATTGCATTAAATAGATGTGAAAAAGCCTTGATTGCCTTACAGAGATGAGGACAAGTGGCTAAGCAGCCTTTTCCTCCCCAAAGGCCCACACCTGCTGTGCGGTTCACACTTTATATAGGGTGACAGTTCATCCTTTCCAAATACCCTTGGAAAAAAGTCATCTAAAATAACTTAAGAATGTTAAAAAAACATTCCCGCACTGAAACTGATTGGAAAGAAAGATAAAGCTGCCCGCTTATGGGGAGTGCTTCACAGTTCTGCCTTTGCAACCATTAGTTAAAAACACCAAGATTCCAAATTCATATAATCTCTGGGTTCTGGAGGATTGATGTGAACTCGGACACTGGGCTAATAGTTATCACAAACTAAAAACCACCCCTATGTAATGAGCTTCAGTGAGTTTGGCCTGTTGCTTTGAAGGCAAACAAACTTCTCCAGAAAATGGAAATTGTACCTTAAGAATGGTGGAAGACTTAGGAAATGATGGTACAACATACTTTGCATTGTTATCACAGGCATCCTTCTGACACAATTTTAATAAGAAGCAATTCTAGAGCTGGCCCTATTTTGTTGCACAAACCTAAAATAGCTGAAAACATTTAGTAAGTTGTTAACATGAGAATTAGTACAATAGTTAATTGTGTCAGTGGAAGTGGAGATTTTAAGGAGGAGGAAATTATAACATAACGAATCTGAAGCCCGAAGTCATAAAAATGTGCAAATGGGGGGAAATTTCTGAATGGATAAACAATAAGTCTTCCCCCAAAAATGCACATTCATATATGGAACAGCATTTCTTGGCTCAAATTAACGAGTTTCATTGCCCATAGAAATCTTCCACGTTAATGGATTACTTTAATGAGTTCTATTATAGATGGCATATATTTACTAAAGGTGAGTTTGTGCTTCCATAGAAAAAAAAAATAATGAAAACACAAACTGGAAAAGAATGAATATCACTTGTTTAAGTTATGATCTTGAAAATCTTAAAGTTGTACTTGTGGAAGAACCAAAAATCTTATTAATAAGAGAGAGAGAATAAAGGAGATATGAAGGAAGGCAAGGTCTTCAATAACATAGAGTCTGGAGAACCAGGCTCATTGGATTACGGTTGGACTTGATCTTGAGGATCTCTGCAAACCTAAATGATTCTGTGACTGAGTCTGTAACAATTGTGTTGGACTCGCATGGTTAAATCATTTTAAAGGGAGGACAGTAGACTAATTTTAAGGACAGGGCTGACACACAATTGTGAGAACTCTGGAATGTATGTTAATCCTGGTTGTGACGCTCAAAGTACATTACAAGCTCTTGGCAAAAAGTGGTAACTCCATACATAGAACGGTTTCAGTAGATACATTTTCTCAAGAACTTTTTAACCTACCTAGACAATATGGCTCCATAAATGTCACTGCCACCCCAGGAAGGAAGTTGGTAAGCGCTTCATGAACTCTGAGCTGCCACAGCCAGGCTGGTGTTACAGCTGGTTGTGTATCTCTACCTTGTTATTATCAGTACAATAGAGATATTCTTTAGCTGAGTTCATCTGGGCTGCAAACACAATCATTCTCCTCCTGGCTTAAGTTTGCTAGATAGAAAGATGAGAACAACTGTGGTTTTTATTAACCATTCTTACTCAGTAGTTCTTTTCTACCCTCTATATTTACACATTAGTTTATATTCAGAAGAATAAGAACCAAATTCAACTTTCCACTTGAAAGCAACACTTTTCTTATCATTTGAAACACAGTTACTTCAGGAACTACAGTTGAACTGAGCTGAATACCATTTGATGAGACAGAATTCTGGCTGACACTGACTCAAATACCTTAAGTTCAAGGTCAAAATCTTACGAAGATTTAGGTCACTCATATCTCCATAGCATTTAGACCTCACCATCTCTAAAATGACCCTTACAGATTCTCAAGTTTTTAAATACACATTGAAAATGCCAATAGACAACAGATTTTCTGTGTATCTCTTTCTTCCTATACAAAGTCATTTGCTACCTGAACAGCTATCTCACTGATTTTACATGTGAGGTGCGGGAAGAGAAGAGAGACATTTCTCAGAAAGTTCACTCTGACAGTGACTATAACAACTTTTCTAACAAAGAAAATGGGCAGAGTTTTTCAATATTACTACTAATCTTATCTAAGAATGCACAGCTCTGCAAAATCAGAGCCTTTGAACTTGTTGGTTTGTTATCGAAGCACTCCTCTAAGAGCAAGGACAATAAACTGATCACACCAAAGAAATTTAAGAAATTAAAATGAATGAAAATAAAAATTAGACAGCCAGCTACTAACTAGCTTAGAAATAACAGTACTCTTGCAGGACATATATCTGTACCTTATCTCTAAGAGATAAGGTATTGGTTTTGTGCCAGGTCCTGAAAGAAGCCAGCCATCACTACAGCTCACATCACCTCCTGATCACTTTCCACGGCCACTTGTACCCACTGAAAAAGATGACTGCCCAGGCTGAACACTGGCAATGGTCAGTGTGACGAGAGGAGACGGGCAATAACCCATCACCCTCATTTCAAATTACCGTCCAAAAGCTACTCCTATCCCCAGCAATGCAGTATCATCTCATGTGGGCTCTTAGCAGCATTATCTGACCAACAAGAATTGTTGGAGGCATTTCTGTTTCAGCAGTGACTGGAAGATAATGTTAACCAGCACAGAACAAACCTCTTCCCAAGCTGCTGCGCCTTTGTCAAGTGTTCCCAATTCAGATCTCAGAGAGAGCAGAATAACTAAAGACATAATGTTTCTTGAGCCGTGGTCTGACACTGGGTTTCTTCACTGACACTATAACATGACATCTCTCAAATGATGGTCAGTTCTCCAGAAACAGCAAACCCCCTGGAACAGATTTGGCAGGATGTGGTGTGAAGTCCTGTCTCAGGCCCCAGGCCCTCCCGGTCTGCTCAACAATAGCCAAAACACAGTGGGCAAGACTATTTTTCTGGAGTCAGGTCAACTTGGAAGCAGACCACTGAGTACAGCATGATCTAACCCCATGGATAGGAAAAGCTCACAAAAACAAATATTTGAAGTTATCTATATAAAACTAACAAAGGTTTTAATATGTATGATCTGAACCACTTCTACTAAACTAGGATTTGTAGATGACCTTGCTCATGTGACTAATTTTTAAGTCACTGACATACAGCTGCCACAGGACACTGAGAAAAGGGGTTTATTGCAGCCAGAGTCAGAACGAAGCTTCAGCAATAACATCTCCTCCTTTGGCTGCTGCGGGTCAGGGGCCACCACCGCATCTGGGTGCAGGGTGAGAAAACTGAGGATCTGTGTTGTGGGTGAGACCCAGGACACAGCCCAGTAACAATGCCTTCCCACAGACAAATAGTGCCAACGGGTGTTTATTTCTCTTTGAAACTGAAGAAGCCATAGTGGTCAGTGAGGAAATCCATTGGCCAGACAGCTGAGAAATTGTCCTCCAGATCTTTCCCCTGCGACATTCAGGCTAAAGCCCAAACAGTTTCACCTCAAAAAGACCATTTCAGATGGTAATGGGCAAAACGATAAAATATAAATCAAAACTATAAAGGATAAAATTTAAATAAAAATATACAAACACACAAACTTTGATAGTGTCTTGCCTGCGAAGAGTTTGATTTGCTAAACTTGCCAAAACAACTATAAGTGACCAATTTCCAGCTTGGAGCATCCAAATGGAAGTAGGATTTTCAGACCAAAAGAGAGCAGCACTGCCCAGGAAACAACAACAAAAAAAATCCAATGGCTCAAAACAGCCAAATCAAAGCACTCAAACTTTTAGTCACTTGTGACTATTTGTTGTGGTACTGTTCATTGGGTTAGTTTTGGGGTTGGGTTTTTTATAATTCAAACCCTCTTTCCATGTTAAGAGGCAGAACAAGTTTCACTGGAATGCAAATTTTATAGTTACAGATTTCCCACAGGTCACCAAGTTTGACACAATGTCAGTTAAATCAATCAAAACTGTCATGTACTATGGTGCACGTTTTCTCATTAACGCCAGCAGAAAGAAATACTCTCAATATTGCAACTGTCAGAGAAATGAGTCGGAAAAATATACTATTGGAAAAATTAAGAAACCATTCATTAGATAACTATAGTGAATTATTAGAGCTTCTCTGTCTATTCAAGAAGACAATTAAGCCAGACATTGCAATTCATTAGCAAAATGGATTTACGTAACTTAACAGTCTCTTTTCTGCCCTCCTACCTTGATATCAAATCCATAAGATGGCAGACAGGGACTAAAAAATCTAGTGTATATTTTAAAGTGATTACCTAAAAACTAAATATTAGTTAGGAGTTCTTTTTTAAGCATACATAAAACCTTATTTAAAAAAAAGGTGTTTTCCAGTAAGCATGTATGTTTGTGTCATAGTTGTAATGAAACATGCATTAAGTATGAAACATATGGTTTCCATTTTGTTGCGCTGGAACCCATCCAAAGACATTTTATGTTGTTAGCTTAACTGTTCTCCTCAGCTGAGAAGCTGTGGAAAATATTTCATCTGAAAAAAATCCGTACCTAATGGATAACTAGAAAAGATTTGCTAGATGTGTGGCCGACTATTCAAAAAAGCCTCTGAGATCACTATTTAATTACTGGATTTTTTTTTAATTAGATATAATTTTCAAACTAAAAAAAAATGCTGTAAGAGGTACCACAAATGATATGAACACATTATGTTGGTAATATTTTCTTATTGAATAAATTAGTAGTGGTGTTTATGGCACTCTATTGGAACCAGGCCATCTGACCTAACAAGAACAGATGACAAAATCATTACTAATGTATCATCTCCCTGATTTAATAGATTTCAGAAACTTATGCTGAAAAACCACTCATCTGAAGATCACTTTTGGCTAATAACCTGGTTCAGAGGCAAAGATCAGTAAAAATGAGAGAAAAAAGAAGATCGATCATGCTTCTTTATTTTTAATAATACTTGAGTTTGCCCTGATGCAGAAATAGGTTGTCAAAGAGTTGGCTAAGAATTTCAAGATGTCGATCATGAATGGCCAGATTTAAGCTTTACCTACATTAACAGAAAATATACTAGAAAGGCTGAAGAAAAAGTCACAAGGTTAAATTTTGACATGCTGTGCTTAAAAATTCATCCCCAAATTGCAAGGCTGCTAACCTTAGGAACAGCAATTAGACAAGGTACAAAACCTTTCATACCTTTGTGATGTAAAGTATTTCAACTATTGACTTGTTCCAGGAAACAACATGTTGCATTTAAACCATTTAGTGTGTTGTAGATATTACAATTTATTGCTTTTGATGAAGCCAATGGAAAACAGTATAATGAATACATTGATAAATCCACGTCTCCAGTTTGCCAGCTTTACTATACTACATTTCTTTATTTCGTTAGTTGAAATTATTTGGGATGCAGCAGTCGAAAGCCCCTGTTTTGTAATCATAGTATATCATGTGGGGCGTGATGACTGTGCTCTCTGTAAAGGGCCTGCAACTTGAAAATTCACATTGCTGATGCTCTGCTAACGTACAAGCTTTTCATCTTCACATCACAATGCAAGAATTAGCCAGTTATTTTAACTCACCTTTGCCATCTGTGCTTGGACTCCACTAGCCTTTAAAGCAGAAACTGCCTTCTGAGCAGCTGCTGGGCTGTCAAAGTCAACAAAACCGTAACCTGAAATAGAAATCATATTTAATTAATGAGACAGTAACCAACTTATAATCAAACTGTTCATATGCTACTAGCATGGTTATTTAATACAATTTTCTTGTTGGAGAAGAGAGAAAAACTGAACCCCCAAGTTCTATATGATAGTGCCAAAAAACCAAGAAACCGATCTACCAAAGTCCTTCAGCCCTGACCTGGTAGGGACCTACACTAGCAGAACAAATCCATGTTCACTCATTATCAGGATTTTGTCCAAATTGCTAACAAGTAGCATGGTGGCTGGCTTTTTGTTATCAGATACGTACCTTCCAAGAGTAAATGTGACATCGTAATTTTATTTATCATAGAGATCACTGAGTAAAGCATAATCTTCATTTTTCCAAACTAAATTCTTAGACCAGTTTGAATAAGTAACCAATAAGCCTATACGTTACACATCATTTACTCAAAACTGGGAGAGGAATTTACTTTAAAAGACATATACCTACTGCTTCATAACTCAATTTTTGGTGAATTCATTGTATGTATATAAAAGTTAAATTTAAAAAGTGAGTGAAAACTCAGCTCAATGAAATCAAGGGAGGTTCTCCCATTATTGTTACTGAAACCAGAATGTAAAAAAAAATATACTGAAAGCATTTTCTATGCCATATAATGCAAACTTTAAATGTTGAAGTAATCCTGAAGTTAATTGCAACAATTTCCATGTATTTGCAGTAACTTATTTTCTTATTCTGAACACTAATGTACAGGTCATGGATTCCAGGACATCTGACCAGCGATGTATCTTGGCCTTCACAGACACTGATGTTACAGGCTGGGATTTTTAATGCAACCTGGGAGATGGATGCTCGGGTCTCACCAAAAGGCGGTCAAAGTTTGGAAGCTACTTCTCCTAGATGTTATTGCAAACCTTATTCTGTATTTTTCAACCCCTTCCTTCCCACCAGTGAACAGCCCCAAATATTAAAGAAATTCCTCTCCAATGTGTAAGTTAGGTTAACAGAAAACAAAGAAAAAGCTCGACAACTAAAAAAACTAAACAAAAACTAAAAAAATAATTAAAAAAAAGCTCTAGAGGAATAGAAAATTGAATTAATTCTTCAGAAGGTAACAGTATTCTCTTACGGCGTGTCTATAATGAGGACAAAATGTTTGCGTAAAAAAATAACTGCATCAGCTTTGAAGTTCTTAACTCAGGAAAACCAATTCATGTAGCTTTGTACATCAGCACAAGCTTATTTTACATGGCAAGAAGCTGAAGGAACCAGCATATTGTTCTGTGTAACATGGTGTTGTGGACTGTTAAATCTTGACACGAAACAGAATTCACTCACATCAAGTTTTGTGCTGCCAAGGCAAAATTAGCTTTCCAAACCCCAAACAAGCTTTCCAAACCCACGACAGCCCAGGTTATCGCCACCACCACACTGCAGGGCACCATACAGACCAAGTTACATGCTGACACCAAGCACAACACCAAAGCCGGCTTTGCCATCTTCTAGATAATACACACGAAGTCAATTACTTGTTGCTCCAGTTAGCTTAAATCTGGAAAGAGCTGTTAATATTTTGGTTCAATTCCAGTTAGACATCTTCATTCTGCCTACTTATGTTGCTACTGTAATTTCAACAACACGCAGTGAGCTTCCCTGCAGCCTTAACTTGCTGTATATTGTTACAACAGACAGTTAGCTACTGCTTTTCACCAACAAGATTTAAAATCTATATTGGAAAAGTCAGCTTAAATCTCTTACAACATTAATGTGAGAATTTCTATATCACTGACAGAGCTACTGAAATCTTCAGGAACTGGCAGAATGGACAGAATGAATCAGTTAAGTGCTATCACATATGTATTAGTAAATTAAAATAATTGAAAAGGGCATATGATCCTTCCTCGTCACAATACACGCAGATGACACCTGCATACAAAAGCTGGGGAAAAAAAAAAACAACAAACTAGAAATTTCTGTTTCCAAACTGTCCACACCCCTTTAATTGCTTAAGACAGGGAGTCAAGAAGCTATGCCCCTGCACTGCTTCCAAGTTCTGCGTAAAAACTGCATCTTGATTAACGATGAACTCTCCTCTCCTGCCTCTGCCTATCAGCTTTACGCTCACTCATGAGCTTTGTGCTTATTAACACTGCTAGATCAGCTGACTTAATTCTTCGCTTTGCTTAGAAATTATCCTCTTAATTGTAAAAAAGAAAGTCTGAAATCTGATATTTCAGTGCCTACTACCACAGCTTCTCTCACCCTGCATGTTGCTGGATATGAGCTCACTGTAATTGCAAAGAGTGATGGAAATCAGTGAACTGATGCATCCAGCTTATCTAGAGGACTTCTAGTATCTTTTTTCCAGTTGCAATTACTCGGGTGAAAATGAACCTTCTCTTTGCTCCCAATACATTCAATTGCATATAACAAAACACAATTAGAGTACTGGAACATGTAATTAAGTGCTGCTTTAAACTACTCTAATCAATGGAGCTGATTTCCACAACATATAATTTTTTCAGATGCTTAGTAGAGTTGAATGGTCTTCTGTACGCTTCCCTCATTTCTCCAGGCAAAAGGGGAAAAGCTGCTTTTAACTCCATTTTTGTTTTTAAAACAGAGGCGAACTGCCAGCCAGCACTGTGCGTAACAGCTCCGCTCCAGCGTGGCTGCATCACAGACACAGGCTGTCTGCCAGCTCTGCTGGAAGCAAACGTATTGAATACACTGACCGTGGGCAAGAAGGTTAGGAGGAAGAATGGGAAAAACCAAACCAAACCAAAAACTTGAATGTACATAAAATTCAACATTAGTGTATTTTAGAGAATCAATTGGGACTTGCAGGTTAATGTAATATAAAGGCTAACATACATACCTTTGCATTTGTTTGTCGTCTTATCCAAAATAGCCTTTGTGGATACAATTTTCCCATACCTAAAATGTATTATACATATGTAAGAAAAATGAGAAAAAACATCCTATATACAACAGATACCAAATTCATATTATTTTATATCCTATTACCCTTCACTTTTAACAAAATGGAATAACACAGACTGTATAATTGTATAATGAAAACTCATGTAGATAGAAGTGACAAAAAGACCATCAATTTCAAGCATGAACTTGTTCCATTCAGTGTTCTCAGTGGCACAGCAGAATCACAAAACAAGCCAGAGAAAAAGTGCTTTACCAAAAGGAATACAACACAATTTAAATCCTGGTACATGTAAGAAACCATGTTTTAGACATAAGCTTGGAGTCTTTCGGTATTATATACCAAACAAAGCAGAGAAACTGCGTTGTCAGTGTTAGCCTGGCTAACTAATGTGGTATAGGAGGGGGGAAGTGAAAACTTCTTCTCAGTGAGGGTGACAGAGCACTGGACCAGGCTGCCCAGAGAGGTTGTGGAGTTTCCTACTCTGGAGGCATTCAAACCCGCCTGGACACCTTCCTGTGTAACCTCATCTAGGAGTCCCTGCTCCAGCAGGGGGATTGGACTGGGTGATCTTTCAAGGTCCCTTTCAATCCCTAACATTCTGTGATTCTGTGATTCTTTTCTCCCCTCCCCACTGAAAAAGATTGAAAATGCTGTTCTGGAAGGTGACCAGTGCAAGTAAGATTTATGAAAGCTTATCAGCAAAGGTGGTAAACATTTTTCTGTATTTTTAAACAGGAAATTGAAATGTAAACAATTTCAACTAAAACAAAAACATTTCTCAGGAAAGTTTCTACTTTTTTTCTTTAAAAAACAAACAAACAAAAAACAACAACAACAACAAAAAAACCACCACCACAAAAAACAGATTCATTGCCTGTTCCTCAGCTTCTCAGTAACTGGGCAGTCCAGGTGCCAATCTGCCACACAGTCCACAAGTGAGCATCAAGATGTAAGAGCAGTTAAGCTCGGGAAACTGGGGGACAGTAATCCCAGCTACAAGAACGATTGCTGTTTCTGAAGTGCTCTGCAAAATGTATCAGTATTACTTTTTTTGAACAAATTTAGAGCAGTATTTGTCGCTGCTGGTGAAAACTTGAAATTTTCCTTGTAAGTCAAATCCCAGTTTCCATTTAAAAAAGCAACTCCCTTGGCCTGCATCTGCAGTGGAATGAAAAAAGGAGCACAGGTTTCCCAAATTCCTTAGCACAACCTCCTCCGTTTCCTTGTGAGCCGCAGTTGATACAGTGTGCAAGTATACAACAGAAAAACCATGCAACATGAGATTGTTTTCACATGATAATCTAACTTACTACATTAACAGGTATACCTAAGCACTGTGTGCTAAGAGGTTCTTTATCATTGTACAAGAACACAAAATGAACTGAAAATTATGATAGATGTTATTAGAATAAGAAAGTGGAATTTGAGGAAAAATGAAGCTTTGCCAGTTCAACTGCTAAATATAACTTCAACAGAGCACCATTTCAAAATCATATTATTTCGAAAGATAACTAACTCCATTTCTGAAGTGGCCATATTACTCTTAAAAGTTCTTCGAAGTATATGAGAAGCATAATAAATAAAGTTAAGCTTAGTTAATTAAGGTTACTCAAATAACTCTTCACTTGCAAAGTGAGTTATTCAAGGATGAAACCTATTTACAAAGTACTTTCCCCCTACAGAACATCAAATTACATGTTTCAGTGTAGTTAGCACTCTTTGTGACCAGTTGCAAGCACCTGCTGTTTATTCAATGAGTTACTGTTTAGCTTCAAATAGTTGCAAAGGGGTAAACCTGGGACAATAGGTGTTAGCTTCCTTATTGCATCTGAAATGGTGAGCATCTACACTGATACAAAATAGAACTATCCATCTATAGCCTGAGAATGTACACGCATCAATGAAAATCAGTGCATGCCTAAATACATTCTGCTAGAAGCTGTAATGAGCAACACAAATTGTGCCTAAAAGTTGAAGCAGGTAATTCCTTATTAGTACCACTTATTTTCCAGATATGTCATTCCATTTAGAAAGCTCTATACCTCCTGAGTCAAAACTTCTGAAACTTTCTCCAGCATTTCTCAGAGTGCAGAGTAAATGTATATGTTATAAACAAGAAAGGCAAGCAATTCAGGGACAGTGCCACTCAAGATCCATTAAATTCTCATCTCCCGAGCCACTTGCACACAGCATTATATTTGACAGTCAGCATTCTCCATACCCTACCAGCTTCCCTAAGCTTCTTAAAGTGAAGAGCTACACAACCTTTTGTGGGAAAAAAAATACCTGAAATATTATCTCATCCCTGCTACTCTTTCAGTTCTTGGAAGTGTAGAAAGTGAGAAACTACAGCACTGGGTATCTGTGTGAACACAGTAACTGCAGCTCTCAGCCAGTCTGGTCATGGAGGAGGGTCAGGAGCTGGCTGTGGACTGAGCTGGCCCACAGATGCTGACACACGCCAGCCCATAAACATATGCCTGCATGTCTGTTCTTACAACCACTTCATGGACTGTCTTCCAACATGCAAGAGCACTAGTGGTTGAGTCCACTGTCCTAGGTAGCACAGCTCCTGCAAAGAACCAGCTGCCATGGAAGACTGCCAAGAAGTTTCAGCAGTGTGAGCCTGGGAACGATTCAGAGAACCAGTATAACAATAGCAGCTATCGCCAGGATTTCTCCTACAATTTTCCCTGTGAACACCCCTCCCAAGTGCTATAGCTCTTCACTCACGCCAAGAAGCACAGAAATGCAGTTTACCCCACCGCAGCCCGGGCAGAGGGATACATCCTGTCCTCGTTCCCACCCTGTGGTCTGATATCAGGGGAAATTACTCCTTGCAGTTCCTCATAAGTGCTTCCTTCAAATGATGACTGTCACAAAAATCTATTTCCTTCCTCCTGAATTCTGCAGTCCTAAAACTGCTTTGTCGTGGTTTAACCCAAGCTAGCAACACAACCACGACAGTCACTCACTCATCCCCCTCCACACCACCAAGTAAGGGAGAGAATAGAAAGGGGAGACAGAAACTTGGATAGAGACACAGTTTAATAAAACAACAAAATACTAATACACTACTAGTAAATATATATATATATATATATATACATAAAAGAAATAGAACATAAAAGATACTCAATGCAATTCCTCACAAACTCGGTCCACATGGATCAGCCAGTCCCAGGAAACAGCAATTGGTCCCAACAGTCGATCCCAGTGAGAGAAAAGAGGAAAAAGGCAGAAAGGCCCAGAGGTTTTTGCAAAACGGTAGGATGGCAAAAAGCTAAACTAACGGAAGTTCCGAACAGAACTGCCCCGGCTCTAACTTAAAAGAGCGAAGAAAGCCAAGAAGCCAGAGAGAATGCAAGAGATACCAGAAGATCCCGACTCTCCTTAAGTATGAAGCATAACACTAATGGGATGGAACACTCTTATTGATCAGTCTGGATGTCAGTCAAGCTCTACCCCATCCATGTCCCCCTTCGTCAATGCCTCACACCTGTGGGCAGAGTGCTCAGAGTGTCCTTGGCTCTCAGACCCGAGCAATTAAAAATATTAACTCTGTCCTGTGGTGTTATCTCTTGTTCTCAAACTAAGTCCAAATAATCACCATGCTAGCTATGAAAAAGAAAGGTTTCTAGCTGCATGAATAAAATTAGCTCATTTTCAGTCAAACCAGCACATGCTGTTAACACAGGCTCGTGCATTCATTTGTTAGTTGTAACTGCAATCGAGACCCACCAGACATCAATGAGCTATAGAACACACCAAACTCATGGTGCAAACTAGTATGTACTGCCCGCTTACAAAAAAGAATGTAGCAAGCAAGAGAAAGTGTATATTCCAAAGATGTCTATGATGTTAGGTCTTGCCTGGAGATCATAATTCCTCCCAAAGCTCACACACATCAAGCTGTCTTAGGTACCCTGCTGAGGCTACTCTTCTTCTCCAACACCTTCCTGCACACTTCTCAAGACTTGTTACCTAAGGCAGAGCGTATCTCTCAGGGTTGGTAGCATCACTTCTACAATGGTTGGTAATTGCTCATTCCCCCTCCTCTAAAGCAATTTTTAAAAATACACTTTCTTTTCAGTTAACAGTGCTAATCTTGAGAAATAACTGCTAATCCGGCTTGTGACAAGCAACTGGGTATTCCTTAGTAAGTAGATTATTTTTCTCCCCAAAATAACATCAAATGAATGTTCAGCAGCACTAAAGAGGGGTTTTTTTTGCTTGTGGGATTTTTGTTTGGTTTGTGGTTTTTTGGGGGGTTTTTTTGTTTGGTTGGTTTTTTTTAGTCTGAATTGTCTTTGGAGGTGGAAAGATGTTATCAGCTTTGCACCTCTTTTCTATGCAGCACTTATACCAAAGTCAACTAATGTATTAAGGAAGAGAGGGATTGGGTAAGAGACAGGTAAATAACTGCCAGGGTGCTTTGGTTATGGGATTAAAAGGAGTATGTTCAGTAACAGTCTTTGTACCAGTGTACTAGCTATCATTATAGTACAGAACACCAATACAAATGTATATTAGGATAAGAGATAAAAAAGAAACTTGTTCAAAAGCCAAATGAGGAAGATTGCTGTTTAATAGGGTAATGCTTACTGCTGCCCACTACACATTCTTTATGCAGAAACGAAAGGGTTACCCCTCCGTCTCAGCTGCCCCAGGATCTACTGCCAGGCAACACGAATGTCAAAACACAGCACCATACCTTTGTCTAACTAGATACTTTTGAAGTGGAAGGTTTGAAGCACAGCATGAACATACACTTTTTAAAAATCACATTGTTCAGCAATATGGTCAAACCCAGTACAAATAATCACATCGACAGATTTATTACAAATAGCTAGGAACACTTTTTGACATTTAAAACATCTCTGAAGCTTAGTTTTGGTGACCTCTGTGATGATGAAAGAAAAGGGTCCCTAGAAAACTAAGTACATGGATCAAACTGAACCAGCATTTATTTTTCTCCCTTTGTACATCCGCTACTATAACAAACATACTTGCAAATGTGAGGGTGATAAGATGCCATCATGAGCATATCAAAGAATGGAGAACGTAGTAGCTTAAAGTCTCTGCGACAAGCGCTGTTTTGAGTGTTGAAAGAACTTATCTGTGTGTGCATTAGGGGAGGTACAATAAGAACAGGCAGTGAGAGGCTTGATAGGGGTTGTCTGGAATGAATTGTTAAAATCTTTGTGCACAACAGCTTAACGTAATATACCTCATACCACCAAGCTCACAGTGCTTCCTTTTGCAGTGCTTTCAAACTGCCTTCCAGTTTGTGCTGTGAAGGGTTTGTCTACCACCTGACACCGACCCAGACACTAACATGTCAGAAGGATCCCTGCTGCCATAGGAAGTCCTTCCCTTTTAGAGCTGCTGCGTCCTCAATTGTCCAGAACTTCATGTTGAAGATGAGCAGTGTTCTCTCTTTGCTCAAGTCCAGTTCAGCTGTAAAAAGAGCATTCCTAGAGATCCTGCTGCTATCCCTTGCATTACTGTAGTGCTGTCAGAACTCCTCTGCTATGCAGAAACAATGCCACATATCTTCCATGTTTATTCTAGTTTAATTTTTACATCTTAGCATTTTATCACTGCCCTTCATGGAATGTTCTTTATTTCTGTGGTAAAACCAGGCATGGATTTCATCACATTTAAGTGGCTCTGAGTACATCAGGTGGAATTGTGAAAGAAAAGAGAACCTGGCTGAACACAAAAATTTCAGTAAGCCATTACTCTCACCAGGTGACCAAAGATGAGAGAGAGCACAACAAACAGGCAGATCTGGCAACAAGGACCATGTGGCAGAGCAGATCAGTTAATCCTAAAATACATTGCAGATGCTGAATGGATTGACATCAAAATAAACGTTGCTTTAGACTAGGGTAGATAACTAGAAGAAAACAGATAAAGCAAATACTTCTAAAGCTATTCCTGTATATTAATTGCAACACTAAAAAGAACATGCAGGTAGGGATGCTTAATTTCTATACCAGCTTAAAAGAACAAAAACCAAAACAAAAACCCCACACAAACAAAAAAAACCACCCACTTTCTTATTCAGACATGTTCTTCTTCAATGCCCAACATGGTCAGTGGGCACCATGCATAGGCTCTAAATGGAGTAAATTCCTGCTTGAAAAGGAATAATATTATCCTTCAGTATGACCCTAAATAAATGCATGTAACAAACACAACAAACACTGACTTCTGCAAATCAGCGATGTGCAACTTTTAAGGCAGCATCCTCATCTCCCGAAACATAGAGTATTCTATTTTGCACAGTATAGCCAAAACACTTACATGAAATTACTGGTCTTAATAGCCAAGCCCCCACCACAGTCTTTGTCACTTGTAGGCTATGCGGAAGCCCAACCCATCCATCTCAAGTGAGACCTGCACTGGAGGCTCCCGAGCAGTCCATGGGATGGCCACGCCTGTGCTGCACTTCTCAGATCCTCTACACCACCTGGTGCAAAAGGAGCGAAGAAAATTCCGTGTAACTGAGGCAAAGAGTCAAGGGAGCTGTCAGCAAGAGCTGACTTGGCACAGCTGGCTCCCAAACCTCACTGCTCTTCTACAGTGTTCAGGGTACTTCTCAGCCAACAGCGCGGCCAAGGGAACATAATTAGCCACAGCAATCTTTTCTGCTGAATCCAAAACCCACCCCTGAGCAGTACAAAAGGTTTTATCTGGCTCACATACCTCTCCCTCTTTGCTGCATCTTTGGAAAGTGGTGTACTGAACCTTAAGCCCTTGTTCCCTTTTAAGTGTAGATAAACACAGGAAAGTTTTGTCTCTCCATGTCTCAAATTTTTAATTTCCCAATAAGGGCAATTTCAGAAAATAATTGTCAATACAATACTGGTAGTCCTTGTGATAACCTATTTAAATTCTGCTACTTAATTACAGGTTAATGTTCTTTTACAAAAACTTCATAAATAAATTCATTCAGTCCAGCAGAATACTGAGTTTGGAGAACAGAATCAAACCATATGGTTTCCATTTTTAAATTCTTCTTCACCACATCTATGCCCTAGTGTAGAAGAAGACATTGCTGAGAACATTCTGTCCGTATTTTGTTTTCTGTTGTTGGAAGACACACTGTTCTTTGACAAACTGTTTGGCATCATGCAATTGCTTTATGGCCATCACAAACCTGAAGATTTGCTACCAGAACATAAAGAGTACCTACCACCAAAAGCTGGACCAATTATTTTTAGCACATAATTAAACATTACATAAAAAGTTGCAGTTATGTTTTTCTTGGATTTATTTGTGCAGTTAACAGGTATGCATAATCCAGCTTAGTACGATTTGTGTTTTGAAATTGTTACAAACTTGACTAATTTGCTTTGTCCCGCAAAATCTCCTGTACTTGCTTCAGATATTGAAGCACTGGGTTAACCAGCTCAGCCAGATGTGCTCTTTTTCAGGCATTGGATCATATTTTCTACTACATGCAAAACAGGACTTCCTTATGAACCTAAATGTAAGTTACAGTGATGATGACTTTCTGTCAAAGGGACATGTGGTTTTGACACAAAACTACTTCCTTTCTTTCCTATTAATAGCCTCTCTGACTCTCTGGTACTTCAGAGAGAAAGATGGTATTTTCAAAATATCCAGATATCCAAGTAGTTCTTGTCATTTTTTATTATTTTACTTGTGAGACAAAATTTCTAAATAAGTCAGAATTTATTATTATGGAGGCCAATTCCTGTTTTGATTGTCTTTAGGAAATTACTAAAATTACTGTTTGTCCATTAACATAAAGACTATTTTTGATGAGTTAGGATCTGTGTACTAAAAAAGCCCTGAACACACACCAAAAACAAACAAACCCACCAAAACACAAAAGACCACACAAACACAACCCCCTCCTCCCCACAAAAAGGTCACCCCAATCCCACAGATCTTTGGATTTACTGTCAATTCGACAGCCTTACATGCTGCTGTAAATTTTTCACAAGATCAAGAAAGCTTTCTTCACAACCTCTCTACCTTTAATTCTTCATTGAAGTTTTGTATATTTATGTTTTCAATAAGAATCGGTGGATAAAAGCATGTATCATCATCATCATTACTGATGATTATCAATACTAGTACAAACTAGTTTTACTGTGGTATGTACAATCTTTTCTTCAGGCTTAGGTTACAATTCCAGATTTCATCAATAAGTAATGAAATGTAGCAAAACCAGATGCAAAATCAGATCAGCTCTTACAGTCATCCATCTGTAGAAGAGCAGATGCTCAGCATAACGGACACACACAACTTGCTGTAGTGTGAACAAATGCCTTCTCATCTTCTTGGACAGTATTAATTTTAATGATAAAAAGCACTATTTCATGAATACTTATTTGGTTTATAGTGTACAAGCTCTACACAAATGTAACTACTCCATAACTAAAAAGAACCAGAAATTTTAA
Organism: Patagioenas fasciata; assembly: GCF_037038585.1. Taxonomy (NCBI): domain Eukaryota; kingdom Metazoa; phylum Chordata; class Aves; order Columbiformes; family Columbidae; genus Patagioenas; species Patagioenas fasciata. The sequence continues at coordinate 18,089,241 of NC_092526.1, forward strand.
ACTTGAAAGAATAGCAAAGTTACACACAGGAAGATGATTTTTGGAGACGATTATTTTTCAGCTACCTATTTTGTTTTTCTTAAGCATAGTTATTTCCTGGTTTAGCTGAGGATGAGCTGTGAGGATAGGGAAGAAATGTGTTTAGAATCAGGAAATGTTTGCTTCCTCTTGCTTTGTAGAGATGTTAATAATCTATATCCATTCCTTAGAAGTTGACCGAAAGTCAAGAGGAAAAAGTCTTGTTAGCATCCTCAGCTATTTTTATGACATTTTGCAAAGGTTTTTCAATTAGTACGCTCCTTTTGCACAACAAATTGATTATCTTAAAAGTGCAACTTGCTGTACAATGGCCTTTCATTTAGCACAACAGAGGAAAATTGCTTTTTTTAATATCTTTAGGTATTTAAAATGTTTAAGACATATTACAGTTGATGCTCAAACAGCATTCCTAATGTGGCTTTCTACTGTGTACTAAATCAACAGATTTCCAACAATTCCCTACAGAGGTGTATACTCCACTAATCTTAAATCAACAAATAATGCCATGCTTATTTATTTTTACTTTAAAAGGTTAACAATGTTGCAAAATGTGGAAAACAGTTATTCTTCAGGACTGTGACGACAAAATCACAGAGAAAGGAAAAAACCAAAATAAAAATCCATGAAGCCTCCTCCCAAAGAGCTTTTCGAGTTGGCAGGAAGGCTCTCATAGTCTTCCCTGTCAGGAATCAAGAAGAATTCAACTGATGCTACTTTGAGATAAATAAAACAGCAGTAGAACAAAAAAAAATATGAGAGATTTAAAAAACTAAGTATTACGTCTTTACATTAGGGTTTGTTCTGGGGCTTTTTTTGTTAATTTAAAAGAAAATGTTAAATTCTGAAGGGTGAACCTATAACTTCTGTTCTGGGCTCTGACAAGTTTCTCAGCATCTGTTGCTTCGGTCACTCCACTGAGTATATGAATACAGGTATTTGGCAGAACTACGATTGATAATCACCTACTCTTCAGGGTGAGATTTTTTTCAAAGCCCTGAATCTTGGCCTATCCTTGCTCAGCTGCAACATTTTTGCTGCAAAATATATGGAATTTAATTTCCATTTAATCTTTCACATGCTAGCAAGAGAAAAATCAACCTGATGGAAGGGAGAGACCAAAGCAACAGCTCTAGACACTGAACAAGGAGAAAGCAACAGCAGCAGAAGTGGCAGAGCCAACCTCTCAGGACGCCAGTTTTCCTATGTCACAGACACCTAAAGATTCTGATGATCCAAATGATTCTTATAAAAGCCAGGATACTAACATGCTGGTCCTAAATTTGTTGATTACATGTTTTACCCGTAAAGACGTAAGAGGTCTCATGCTGTGAAGAAAAATGGAAATTCAAGCAATAAACTGAGAAAAATGATCCCACTCAGTGTCTCCTGCAGCCACTGCCCCTGCAGTAACCCAACCTGACTTCTGACAAGCTGGGGTGATTTAGCATAATCTCTGAACCATCTGCTCGGCTATCTATCAGTTCAGCAGCCTTGTTACTTTACAGTTTACAGGTTAAGCAGGATAAATAACCTAGCAGAAACACAAACGGATTTTCCTCTTTGACACACTTTGAAGTGCGAGTATTGTCTAAGTAACCATAGTTTGCTTTCTCCTGAACTGAATGAAAATAAAAATTACGGTAATGCAATGACTAAAGTGTCTGCTCTTGCAGAAAAGGAAATTGTTTATATTTAATATCATCTTTATAGTTTGTGAAATCAACAGTTCAGGAGAACTAAGTAAACACTTCATAACTTATTTTTGACTACACTTTTAGGAGATTTTTCTATTTATCCATTTGAAAACTCACATGCAAAGGACTTTAAAAGGTGTGAACTACACAGAGTTACATTACATTTTCAAACATCTGTTTGCAGGGACACAAACGCTGGTTGACATTAGCAGTGTTTCCTGCCAGTGTTCTACTGAGTTTGATAACCAACATTAGTGAAAGGCCCCTCTGCTCTTTTCTTCTAAATTATGTGGCATTGTTCTTTGAGAAATATATTTTAGGGTTGGACAGAATATGAACCGACGTGCATAAATTAGACTGAATGGTTAAAAACTGATTTGCTACTATTCCACTTCCAATATAGCATATTGTAATTTACATGAAGTACTCTTCTGATAAAAGCATTAGAGGAAGTTCTACCATAAGACACAGAACTGAAGATCTATCATATTAAAATGATTTGTGCAGTTATTCAGACAGCCAGAAACAATAAATCTCAGAATTATAATAAATTATCACAAATCAACTAACATACATTCAGACATTCACACAAGAAATTACCAGTAGGTGTTATAACATTAGGAAAAAAAAAAAAATCAAGAGGTCTCACTTTCTAATCGGTATCATTCAGCATGCCATTTAGCAGAGCAAACTATGAAGAATTCTGATTTTACAAAAACAGATAGTTAATTCAAAAGATATCTGGATATTATTGGGTAACCTACTTTTTAGTACTACTGGGTCTTAATAAAAAAAAAACATAGGACAAACTACATTCTCTGCAGGAATTTGCCTGTACATCTACTAGCAAGGTTATTCAGGTATACAAGAGGGAGTTACAGTTTCCTACAGCTACAAGATGGAAGAACAAAGCCACGTTATTTTAAGAAAGCAAACGGTCTCACCTTGTTGTTCTCTTAATCTAACACTACAGAATTGACACAAATTATACCTTAAGAGTACAGCATTGAAAAATAAAATCTGCATTTTATGCACAACTGAAAGCAAAAACTGAAGCAATATTCTTTGAAAAAAATTTATCATAGTCGGGTGACTCCTAGAATGAATATAAAAAAAATGAGAGGAGTTTCACATAGCCATGAAAGATACGGGGGCTATTTGAAAATCATAATTCATTTGCAAGCAAAATAATAAAGTTCCAAACATGTTCAAATTACAAGTCTGAAATATTATTTCTACAGTCTAGCAATTTCTCTTATCCTTTTTTTCATACTGAGAAATTATCCCTAATCAAGACAATCATTTGGGAAAATGAGAAATTAAACCAGATGAATGCTAATATGTATTTATAAGCCAAACTCATGGCAGGTCTGCAGACGTGCATGTATTGATTTACCACTGCTAGCTGTTTTAATCTGAAAGTAAGGCAGTATTTCTACACCCAGCCATAAATCTTGGCAGGTTTCAGAGCCTACACTTAATGGCTTGAAAGAATAAAACTATGAAGACATAAGAGAGCAGTTCTTTTTATTCATAATTTATAACTCCTTTCTTTTCCCTGTGCTAAATAGTATAGATCAGCTTGGGAGTATAAATTAGTCTCTCTACCTGAAGACCTTTATTTTTCAATTCCTCCTCCTCCATCCAAAGAAGCCAAATTCAGTCATTGTCAGCATATGATGCATTGTTCTGTATTTTGGCTTTTCCCAAGCATATTTGTTTTTCTTGTGGGAAGGAATTAAGGACAAGGTAAGGTGAAAAAAAATTATTCAGCAACACTTTCCGATTACTCTTTCATTTATTCTTGCCTATTAATTTAACTTCTAGTGAAAACTGGTAACCAAGTCTTACACCCTCTGTTTAAATAAATGACATCCCAAAGAATATGTTGGCAAAGCCTTGCAAACCATGAGATTGGAGATTGCTAAACTACAAGAGCACTTTCAGTCACATTCCGTTTCCTAAACCCTGACCTACAAAACAACTGTCTCACATATTGTGTAAACGACATATATCCAAGTACAAACTAATATATCTGCACACAGACACACATACATATACATAATGCTTGTTCTCACATTTATCTTGTATGAAATATGTTTGGTCATTGGAATAACGTCTGTCATTGATAACTTTTTAAAAATGTTAGCATATTTTCTTCTGATTTTGTGATATTAAGACACCACAAACCTAACAGGATGAATCCAAGACCTGCCCTGGTGAGTTAAAATACCTTCTACACAAAGATAGCTATTTCTTCTTACCTGCAACTTGCACTAATTTAACACTCAATCTTGGAAAGTGTTGACTGTCCCTCTTCTGCCTTAAGGACAGAAGAGAAAAAAAAATAATCAATCCATTCAAATAACTTCCAGTCTCTCTGAACTGTATCTTAACTGTGTTTTTTTTTTTTTAATGAAATACAGTAAAATCCTACTTTCAATAGCTATTCTACACTGGAATTAAAACCTAATTACAAAGAAAGTGTACAATTAACATTAGAGTCTGATATCCTTTAAGTTCTGGCAACTTAATGTCAATCAGACTAGAACAGCACTAAACTGACAAATCATTCAAAATCACTGCTAAACCTTGCAGCGGTCTTGCCCCTTAATAGCATGACATATAGACTTGATGCCTATTTGAATCTGCTTCTCCAGTCTCAAGTCCCAGCTGTGCTGAATTGCAAATATCTCCATTTCAATAGGGGAAATGGTTGTACTAAAGCAGCTGTCTCCAGGGGTCAAAATACTTCAGAAGGGCATTTAAGTGGCTGTAGGTTACTAAGCAGAAACATCAGCTCACATATTATTGATTATAACTGCACAGCTCTGTTGAAAAGATGTCTGCAGTAGTGTTAAGTACTGAGATAGGGACAGAGGAGTGTTATGCATTAAAAAAAATACTATCCATCTGTTGCCAAATTTTAGATACATGAGCAATCACAAGCTGTAACATAAAATCTAAAGTGCAACCTTTGTGGTTGATGCGTTAGGGTCATATTCAGTGACACTTCCTCAGTTTCACACTGCTTAAGATAGACAGTGTTTTGAATATTGATCGAAGGAAGCAGGAGGCAGAGATGATTTCTGCAGTTTTGCAAAGAGAATGTAATAGACGCTTATCTGGAAATTTGCTTTTGGTATCTCAAATATAGCATTTTCTTTAAAAACACCATTAACCTGTTCCAACACCATCATTAGACAAGCTAGCCAAGTACAACTGAAGTCTTCTGGAACCTCTGCACCTTCAGGCTCCTCAGCTGCAGACAGAGCTGCAGTCACAGCACACTGCCCACCAGTTTCAGCTGGCTGAAACTAATGTGATCCCCAGGCCCTTGTTTCCAGTGATTTTTGTATAAATACTGTGTCAAGTGCCACCACAGAAGGATAAATCCAGTGTCCCAGACTGTACTTTGGCTGGTGTGCACTTGCATCATTAGGCTTGACAGTGAAGAACACAGACAGAGGAGGTTAAACCTGGCCTAGCAGGGAAAACCCAACCCACGAGCATCTGTGCAGAGGGGCTACTCCAGACTCTGCTGACTAGGCTCGAAGAGAACTGGGCTCCTCCAGTTGCCTGTACCAACTGCAAGCCTGGATGGCATCTACATTGAACAGACAGGGATTCAGAGTTTCTCAAAAGGAGCAGTGGTTTCACAAATCTAGGGCACCAACAGCCACAGAAGGAACTATTCAAAAAACATTCTCAGGCAGAGCCACGAAAAATCAACCAACCAGTGCATGACAGCAAAGCTGACAGGTAAGCCCAAAGTCAGTGAAGTTAGTTCTGTATCACAACCATTCCTGAACAGATTCGACAACATAAGCCAATGAGGGAACTTGTGTGACACGGTCACAGTGTTTCTGGGCTTTATAGACCATTTTTATTATCAAGAGCCTGAGATGACTATTTCTTTGCCTGCAAAAGAGCAGCAGAATGAACTTTTCTCTTAGAAGTGATAAGGTACTATAGGAAAGAAGCCGTAACTTCTACTCGAAGATGAATCTCAACGCATACGCTTCAGATTCTAAAATAGTTCATTTACTAATTTTTCCCATAAATTTATCTAAATAAATGCTTAAACCAAACCAAACAGAAATCTTAAAATATTTTTTATGAAAACCACTCAGAAACAGGAAAAGGCAATGGATGCAGCTATCACACAGAAAAGGACTGAGAATCCAAAGAGGCGATGGCTACACCCAGTGTCAGAAAGTCCCTCATCAGTAAGGAGCTAACCAGTATCTAGGTCACTCTACAGTCTTTCCTGCACACCCTCAGCTCGCGGCATGTCGGAAATGCTGTGTGGGAAGGCCAGGGAACTAAACTCACAGACCAAGTATGACTCAGACTGCAGTAATTTAATGATACTTTTTTTTTTCCCCTCTTAAATTATCCTTGGGATCAAAGAATCCACACCCTTAACATGAAACCAAGCCAAGGTGAAAGGAAGAAACCACAAATTCACAGATCTTTGAGTCAACAAAAGGCATCTAGAAGCAAATTAATTATTAATAGTAAAGGATTGAGACCTTTCCTACAACATACTGCACGGTCAGAACAGCAGAAGGTGAAGAATTTGAGCCCCAGTCAGATGTTCCTCTGAAAGCCCTAGTGGGGATGATCTCAGCAACAAGAATGTCAGAGCGCTGCCTGCCAAAAAAATAAAGATCCGTCACAGCCAAATGTTGACCTCTACCACCAGAGGAAAGCAACTTGAGAGAAACAGCCTCACATTTCCTCCATCACTGCAGAAGCTGAGCTCAAGAGTTGTCACATATATTTGGCACAAACATGAGCAGAACACAACTGTAAGATCCTGAAGAAGGGAGCACACCAGTGACCCAGGTCCAAACACAAATCCACTTAAATCCCTGAGGAACAATTTAAATTTCTGCAAATTCTGTCCCACTGAAGAAATCAGAAGTTTGGAAATGACCAGAAAAAACAAAACAAAACAAAACATTGCCCTCTGAAGTACTCCTTCCTGACCAAAATATAAAATTATGAAAACTTACTCTTTCCTCTGCTCTTCAAGCTGCCTCCTGCCCCTTCACTTTAGTAAAGGGCAAAACCAAGGCACGCTAACTATCACAGAAAGAACAGCTAAGCTAAAATGCCCTTACAGCACTAAAATGTCTTCCATCACAGGAACCTGTAAATTTTCATCCAGAGAAACTAATTTCAGTTTTTCATGGCAAAAAATTTAAATATTTTCATTGTTACGATACAAACAGAATTGGATTGCTTTTTCAGATGTCTTTTTATTAGTATATTGTGAAGTACACAGCAACTCAATTCTAAAGAATTGAGCATCTGGCTTTACAGCTATATATTTATATGTATTCTGCTCTGTTTCTAATTAAATTATCATTTTTTTTAATCCTATGAGATGAAAAAGCCTAAAAAGGTTCCCAAAACATATATCCAGCATTTTAACACCACTAGGATGCTTGGTCAGCAGCCAGTTACCTTTGAAAGTAAAGTCGCACTACTGCTCACCTTTCAGCTACAACCACAGAGAAGTTTAAACCTCTTATCTCCTCTGATTAATTGCGGGATTTGGACCCAAGTGAGTTTAGGTGGAAGGCTCTATCTTGAGACAGTGTCACTTGATCAATGAATTTGAAGTAACAACAAAAAGAGCAATGGTTTTGATAGAAAAGATCAAAAGAGCCACCACAAATAAAGCAGAAGTCCCATGTTCCATACTGATATAGACCAACACAGAATCTGCTTCAGGTCATTACTTCAAAAAAACATCATTTTATTGGTTAAACAGGAACATAAGAGGAAAAAAATTAAGTCCTGTTTTTTCAAAAAGGCATCAGACCCAAAAACTTTTATCACCCTGGATACCTACCCAAGAACATCTTGAAAACTTGGGCCTTTCTGTGATCTACTGAAACTTGACTACTTTTCCACCTCCTCAATTCTACCCAATTCAGTTGTCCCAGTGAGCCCGTGCTCCTTAGACTACAACCTCAATCTCCATCCAAGTGTTGATTAGTGACAGTCAGGACTGTCCCCTCTTCCTGGGAGGGCCAATCTTCTCAAAATATTTAATGACATTTGCGAAACTGCATAATTCAGAGTCAGTGTCCTAGACTTCAAAGAGAATTAACAAATATTTAACTGAATAAGCAATTAACAAAATGGGTGGAAAAAACTTCAGAATTTCTCATGGAACAAAGTAACACGCAATTCACTTGGGATGAACGGAACACTGGGACAGATTATTGTATTTTTTTATAATGTCAGAGCTCTGAATATTTGGAAGATGTTCAAAAAGAATTGATCCTAATTTCCATAATAAAGAGTACATTCATGCTGAGGCCCTGGTATGACAATGGATTGTTTTCAATGGCAGTCCTGGTTAATGGCCTTCCACTCCCAGTACTGCACCTCTGTACTGCAACATGGAAGCCCCGTAAACTGCCACTGAGAAAAAGGAACATGCAACAGCACTTTCCCTCTCAGTATTTGAGATCTTCAAAATATAGCAAACAGGCTTTTGGCAACAAATAAAAAAGTCTTCACAATAAAGTTAATACAAAGCCTGCCACACAATAAAAACAAGTAACTTCAAGTGTGGGATATGTAGGGGGTTGAATACAGGATATATGTAGCCAAAAAAAATGCACATGATTTACAAACAGTTCCTTTCAGATCACAGTACTACAAACAGCAATGGGGGGAAGGAAATACACTCTGCTACGTCAGCTCCACTGGATACCCCACCGTGCTGGCACCCTCAGGCCTTGAAGGGAGAGAATCTCTCTTCTCTCTGCTGAAGCTTCTCCACAACTCAGCCAAGGCATTCAGACAAAACACAGGAGATGTTGCCTTGGAGTACTGCACAGCTACAGGTTAAAAAGAAGGAAAAACAAAACACCCAAAGAAAGAACCAGAGATCATGGAGTTTATCCAGCACTGTGCAATAACACAGCTGAAAAGTTCAGCCTTCACTGTCAAACAAATCTCAAGTCCACACTACCAAGCATTAAGTGGTTTTCAACCCTGATACTGGCAAGAGGAGCTAGGGGCTTCCATCGGTGCTCCCCATTTCCTCAGGTCAAGCCTTTGCAAGCACACTGCAAACAAACAGGACTCAAGCTTGCCACCCTTTAGGGGCACAGGGAAGCACTTCTGTGCTAAACTGGGTTTGTTAACACACCAGTTCATTACACACATGCTAAACAAAACTATGTACTGAACTGTAAAACTCTGTGTCCCAGGTTCCAAAAGCTCTTCAGTTCCTCTATCAGCAGAGTCCTTGAAACCAGAAATAATTAGCTTGGCTCTTTTTCCAGTATTTAGATTTTTTTTTTCCTGACATTTAGGGCTTACAAATAAAAAAATTGAGATTCCTTCAATATTTGTATTACCCTGTATTAAGCACGTTTTTTCTTCTCCTGGTTTTAGATCCTCTACTAACATAACAGTTATTTCACAGCTGCATTCACTCAGACATTAAAGAAAAAGTCCTTGCACCACAATAATTGCCGATACTTTGACAGACTTGTTAAAGCTTTTGAGTTACTATGTCTAAGCTAAAAAGCAGCACTAGGATTTAAAACGCTGATAACGTGTAATGCCTTAAGTCAACAGTGTTGTCCTAGGCAAAAATTCTGATCCATACTCTGTCTTTTAAAAGATGTATGTATAACTGTATAGAGTTGAAAAAAAAGTAAAAGAACACACATTTTGGGCTAATGTATTTCAACTAAGATGGCCAAATGATCAATTAATTAAATGTCATTATTAATACTCAAAAAATTCGTGAAATAACACACAATGTTTAGCTTGGGGAATTCCACTGTGGCAGCAAAACAACCGATTACAAACTTTTCCTCTTTTGGAAAAATAACGAGATGAAAGTAAGAGAAGTAATGGAAGTGGAAGGAGTAGAACAGGAGTACAAATCAGAACATAACTCTTCCACTGAAATTGATTCTGCTAATGATTAACTCAACTCACACAGATTATTTCAAGTGGAATATTTGTATTAGTAAGTGTTAAAACAGACCCCGAATCAATCCAAGTCTTCTCTTTTTATGTTTTTCATTACTGCTTTTTGCTCTATGTCCATGTATCATAACATTATCAACATTTAAATTAAGGTTTGTCTTTTTTTCCAGGTACTGCACATCTATCTGCAAAGATCAGATATTTAGATATTTAAATGATCAAATGATAATTCTGCCCCCAGCAGCCCTTTAGAAATTTAGTTTTCTACAGGGTTGGTCTGGGTTTTGTGTGAGGCACTGCTCAAACTGAACTGAGGCAACCAACATCTTTTAAATGTCAAAACAGAACAGAATTTTAGGGTAGAATTTGTGGGAAATGGTAAGCACTGATTTTTCTTCCTTGTTTTACTTAATTACAAGTTTCATTGGAGGTAATAGGATCTGAATTTCCATTTGCTATGGATGTTTATTATCTGGGTTGCATATGATTTGAGGGTGTTACTTTCTCAACCCTAAATGCAGCTTCACAACAGCGTGGGGAAAAAATACTGAAAGGTTACAAAAAAATAACCGGTCTTATAATGTGTCAACATCAGACGGCTCATTTTTTCATTTCAAGGAGTTAACATTACAGAAATCAGAGCTAAGCAGAACTAACCTTTAGCAAACAAAGTCAAGACTTCACGAGATTTCTATGAGTTATGTGAAACCACATGAGATATAAGACCTCAGATAAAAGAATCTGTTTGCAAATACCAATTCTGCTTTCTGTGCTGAATGGTATTCTGAGAAAAAGGGCAAGTTTAATGTAAGCACACTGGGGCAGAAGTCAACTTGGGCTCTAAGCTGATTCAGTTCTGCAATGATTTCTGACTGAGCCACCTGCCTAAGCAGGCTCCAACAGAAGGGACAGTTTATGGTAACTGCATCATGGAACCCACTACAAAGCCCCTTCAGTACTAATTACCATTTTCAGTAGTCCTCCAAAATCCAACAATTCTCTTCAAAATGTTCTTGAATTGCTGGTTACTCCTTTGAATAACTGTGGTGCTATCACCTCCCATCTGAGATGGGCCCTGGCCATGGGGCAGCTCGGGACCAGGACCTTGATCAAAGGCATTCCACCAGCTGCCACAGGAGTGCTTTTTCCTGCGGCTCCGTGACAGGGAACAAGGGTTGCATCTCCGTCCAACAAATATCTGCAGATTTGCAAACGCTCACAGATTTTGCAGGCCCCACACTACCAAATCAGCTTCTTGTTTTCCAACGAGAGATCTCCGATGGTGGTAACTTTTACCAATCTGTTTTCCTAGTGCTTTTTTACAAGCAGCTGTGGCTGAAACATTCCTTCCACTCTCCTCCCTCGCCCCCACTTCCTAAAGGAAATTCCATGGGATCACCTCTCCTCTGGCCCCACGCAGCAACAAACCCCTCATCTCCTAGAGGAGATGGAGCTTGTGCAATCGCTGGGTCCCTGCATCTGTGACCACAGGGCAGACACAGAGCTCCTCCCCGCATTTGTCTTCAGACTGCTTGTTTTTTAAGAGGCTGTGCTGAGGGGAACTGCTGATTACTGGTAGGCTATATGAAATACTGAGTTCAAAAAACTTCATTCTTTGCTTAATCACAAAACAGAAAGAGAAAATTAAAACTATAGTTGTTTTAAATTCAAGGCATCTCAAGAGACTGCATCCAGAGGCTAGAACTCTAGAAGACAACTTTTTAACTTTTTTTCTCAGAAATACACATGGCTTCCTAATGACATTCTACAAGAAGGCATTATTGTACAAAAAAAACTACTTTGGAACTCCTCAGTGATTTCAGCATGAATTTCATTTGATCATGAACGTAAAGCTGTCTGAATTTCATTTCTGTCTAATTAAACTGCAAATATTGAAAGGAAGATAACAGAGTCTTCCCTTATATCACACCAGGTTAGACACTTCATAACATGACTGGTGAAAGCAGTAGCTAAGATATAAAGGAAATGACTATTTAACCCAAACACCACATATCCAGGCCAATCCCAATTCCCATGGCACACCACGCAAAGGCCTGGCCATTGACTGCGGAAGTCAAGCCCCAACAAAAAGAAGCATTTCAGTCTCCATGTCAGATCTGTATCTCTCCAGTGTATCTGGCAAAAGTGACGTACAAAACTGAATACTACCTCACCTCCACTGCATGGGATACTGATTTTGATAGGAACCTCTTAAAAGATCGTCAGCTAAGACATCTGTATATGCCCTGCGTATCCCAGCATCGCAGACGCTAGCAGAGCCGGTTTACACACCACACTGGCACGCAACTCCTCCTCTGGCAGTTTGTCCAGCTGTGAAACTGGGTGCATCAGCTGGGCAGAACACAAGTGAGATTACCTAAAGCCTGATCCTGAGGTTACTGTGGGTGTTTCTCTGCTGCACTGCACTGTGTTCCACACCAGCATGTCCCTGCACAGGCAACACAGCACCGGCACAATCAGTTTCTACATCTAGGGAACATACCTTCACCATTCTTGGTGGTGTGTTTGCTCTGAAGAGCAAAACTGGATCAAAATTTACAGTTGAAGGAATTCTACTGCAGATTATACAAAACCCAAACCATACCACAGTCCTTGAAGAAGGAATAAGGAAAAAGATGATGCTGCTACCATACAGCATAAAGCTAAACATTACCAATCACATACTGCTCAATTGCTGAAGAATCTACCTCCTCCTGCAACCAAAGGATATTCTGTAAACCTGGTGTTAATTATTCAGAGATGTATGCAATAATACTATTTTTAAAAAATGCATGTATGAACACCTAAAAGAACTAACCACCCTAAAAAGCATAAGAATGATAGGTTCCTGCTCCAGTATAATCAGTATTAATACTGACCTCAAAGGGAACAGTTTCAGAGACACTGATATATCACATTTAATTATATTACATGAAATCATAGTCCACATAATTATAAATGCAATATTTCACTGTAGCTGACAAACCATGAAAGAAAAATGCAAGAAAAACGGAGAATAAAGGAGAAAGGAACGAAGAGAAAATACTTGGAAAAAAAAAAATTGGAGAAGTTAGCTTTGAAATCTTCCATTCCACTTTCCCTGACCCACATCATCTATCTAAAGTGCTTGGATTCATGTTCTACAGACACTGAGCAGCAGTAACCTGCCCAAACCATTCTGCCAAAAGAGGTAAACGCAGAAGACAATCGGGCCTTTTCCTGAAGTCCGGCCATGTCCTTTTTCTAATGAGATATGCTGAGTGAAATTAGCAGATTCCTTGCTCTTAACTGACCTCAGTGACGACAGCTCCCTGCTACAGTAAACATTTGAGCTCCAGTTCACCAATTCTCAGTCCTGAGTGTATTTGAAGGAGGTGGGAAATGGCAGGACAGGGAGAAGTCACAATTACATGGCAAGCAAAGAACACGGAAACATTAATATGCTAATGGATTCCGTATGACTTAGTAAAAACTTGTGTTTTAGTAAGAGCAGGGAATTTAAACAACTCTTACATGCTCTTGCCCCTAAACAGGGAAACATTAGAACATGTAACTACAAAAAAAAAAAAAAAAGTTGCCACATTGTGGAAACAAAGCTCTATAGTATGAGTGGCTCCAACGTTTCAAACCCACCACTAGCCTGCCATTAGTTTCAGCTATGCTTGTGTTCATGATCGGGAATATTTAGGATGGAATTCTTAAAATACTCTCTCAAGAAGAAACATGATTTCCCAACACACGTAAGCAAAGGCAGATGCTACAAGGTTCTGTTTTTGTGTTCTGACCATCCTGGCACAGAACAACGGTCTGTTGTGCTAATTATGTCACTAACTTTGTTACTTTAAACCAGCTGCTTTCCTAATGGTATTACCATTAAAAACCTGCATTACAACCATATAGCAATAATTTAAGGGGGAAGCCTTAAGTGAAAACTGTCCAATGCAAAAACAGATTTAAAAAAAAATATCATATAGACTACAAATAGCTTGATACAAGTGACACGGTATGAGAAAACAGCCTGGACAGGAGCACACCAAAAGGTGGGCTGGTGTGATAATTTGTGCTGAACTGAATGGGGGAGACCTGGGTTAAGCCTCAGAGCTTCAAATCTCACTCTGGGACTGGCAATTGTCAGGAGTGTGAAAGGTGTGCTGCATCATTGTCATTTAATGATGTAAAAGGCACCAGAGCAGGTCTCTGAAGAAATTCAGCGCTGCAGAGATGCCATGCTGCAGGCTAGTAAGTAAATTATAAGCAAGACGGTGAAAGGCACAGGGAACCATGTGGCTTGGGCACAATGGTCATCCACAGCAAAGCACAGTGCTTAGTGAAAGTCTGGAAAGCACCTAGAAAATGTGTCAAAGCAAGTCAGAAGCTCACTGCTCAATCTCCTAAAACACAATTGCTTAAATCCCTAATCATGTAAGCAGTCTCAACAATTTCAGTGAATAACTGGAATCGATTTAATCTTGCATCTTCAGATACATTAAATAAGCCACAATAAATGATTGCCTAACAGTCTCTGAATAAGAAAGTACAATTAAAGCCTAAATAATATAGTCATAAGCAAAGAAAGCCAACATAACAGCTGGTTTGGGAAAAGAAACTGCACAGCAGAATCAGGCAGAGAGGATGGTTGCAAAAATCAGTCCGAGCCTCAGAGCCGGGGCTGATGTTGGGCGGCTTCCTGCAGTCTTCTCCAAACCGCGCTCATCGGCTCTTTAATTTTTCCTCTCCTCCATGCCCGTCCTTCTATTTAGCTGTTTACTCCTGTCTAGCCTCCCATGTAAAAGACAGTATCTGTGGGCCATTGCATCAATCGCTCTGCCTACCCTTACATACCCAATGGAACGCTTTTATGGCCAGGACTGACTCACGTGGTGTCCCCCAACACTCCAGGCTCTGCTTCTGGGTTGGCTGTTCTAACATCATTGCAACAAACATAATACCTACCTTATTCTTCCCCACACTTCTGCCTCTGGCACAACTGATATGAAGAAATTTGCTTTCCCAATGCAGAACTGGAGCAGCAGGCTCAAGTTTGAATGAACTATTCAGAAACGTGGCTGCTTCATTTCCCAAACAAAACCAGTAAAACTGTCTGAAAATAGCTGTACTCCCACGTAAAATCATAGTACACTCTTTTCATCTTGGAAAAGAGGAGAAAGCTTCACTGAATAGAGCACTAGAAAGAACCAAGCCGATGAAGGTGGAGAGCAGATTTGTAGAGACGTGTATTGGCAAATTGCACTCTTGCCAGGAAAGTACTTTTCCACAAAACTGATGAACATTTGCCAACTGTGTTTGTAAATACTGCACAGCTGTGCTACAACAGGAAAGCAAACCCAACACTTCTGTAATTTGATAAGAGGTTTCTCTTGTGATTCACCAAAAATAATTAATCAAAATAAAAACATAGCCAAAATTAGCACTGCTAGCTGTTGTGAGCAAGAACTAAAGTAAACATATTGACTAAAGCAAATAAAAATCACTGTATAACCAGACTCACACACAAGAACTCTGTAGATTTTTGTACCTTGCATTCTGAGGGATTACATTGAAAGCAATATTGCTCTACAATAACTATCACTGAAAATAACATCTCAACACAGTATATTATAAAAGTCCATGATGACCAGAGGGAAAATCTGTGCAGATGGGATGTTTCTGGCATTCATAGTGACAATGACGTTTTCCAACCATAATTTCCTCAACCCACAGGTGTTATTCTGCCTTGTATGACAACAGCCAAAAGATATGAAACAAAAGCCAGTGACCTTTTTCTGTCACTGCTTATTGCCAGCTAGAAAGACCATTTCTGCAATACACTCAGCGGCCTTTCCATTAAACCTTAGCATCAAGAACTCCAATGGACATCCTCTTAGGACAGTGACATCCATTCTATATGGGGAAAAGGAGCTAAAATTACTCTAAAGTAAAATCTGAGACATTTGGAAAGAACTAATGAAAATATTTCAAGGCTCCGGGGTAAACAGCAGTTTCTTCACTGACTTCTGTGTGTCCAAGATTTTATTCTCCATTTATTTTATATTGTCTCAGCTTAAACAATGTACATGGTAGGTTCACTTTCAAGAGTATCTTGGCCTCCATGTCTAAGAAGTTTAGGCAGATTTGTAGGAAGGAACTATTTTGCATGTGAAACTTTCCATAGTCTGTAAAAGTGGATTACTGAGCTTCTGTGAACAAGGAGAGAGCATTGTCATTTCTGTCTTACAGCAGCAGGTTAGTTGCTAAGGGGCTATGTTAGCAGAGATGCCTAAGGCTCTTAATAGACTACCCAGATTTTTAAAAGATGTTCCAAGCCCAAAATTTCTGGACATCTCACATGGTTCCTCAGCAGAAATGGAGAATTTTGAAACAGGGCCTCTTTTCCTTTCACGCAAGACATTTCAGAGAGAAATATCTCACAGGAAGAAATGCCACAACCTTCCAAATCTGTAAATTCACGTCAGAATTGATTTAATAACTTCATGGCTGCAGTTCTTGCCTTTAATTACAAAATTAATTCTGTTCCACCCACAATTATATATTGAACAGCAAAATCAGAAACTTTGGCTATCCAAGTGCAAAAGAATCAGTTACAGTAAGGGACTGAACATACTTTCTCTAAGATGTTCATGAATCGATGACACGTAAGACTGTGCAAACCAAAATGTCTTCAGAAAGAGATTAAGGAGCTATAGTAACCACCGCACAAATAGTAGTTACTGGGCGGCTCCAGTGCAGAATAACCTCACAACTCTGTCCTAACATAACATGAGTGTGCAGGCCAAGGTTTCTTCACCAGTTCAAAAGACAAAAAAGGGAAGGAAAAATCCACTTCCGTAAACCATGCATTTGCAACTAAAACACAAATGACAAGAAGTCATTGTCACAAGGGAAGCTGTAAAAATATTTAATTTATCAATGAATCTTTGCACAGATTGATAATCTGTCATTTTTTCTGTAAAGCACATGGATTTCATTTGTTGTTGGGAAAATGATCAAATGGAAATTTTTTTCTCTAAAGACTTGAGAGCAGGTTGTTTTTATTATACCATTAGTATGACTGATATGTGACTGCTATCCTGAAAGTTCAAGTTTTGCTTAAAAAAGAAAAAAGAAAAATCTCTATAAATCAGGTATCAGATTTTTTGTAATATTCGAAAACTAAGGCATCTCAAATAAGGTGGGATCCAAGAATTACAGGTTTTCCTAGCTATTTTGTTAACTTGTGTTGTGATCTTTGATATATATTTTTGTGTACTCCTAGTTTGTTATCTGCTAAATTGAACATAAAACTACCTTGAGAATTTCAGATGGTAGTGTTATATATAAATCTTAATGATCTCCACACATTTAAGAAAGATTTGTGTGCATTCCTACCGGTAGTATTGAAAATTTAGCTAAGTACTTTCAATTTCAAAACAATCCAGGAAATGCACTAAGAATTTTGGAAGTATTAAGGGTTTTTAAAATTCAGTAAAACGTTTAAGGAAGGTGATTTTAAACAGTGTATAAACAACATCGTGGCAGAGTCTCTTGACATCTGACCCACATTTCAAAGTAACTAAAAGGCATGCACTGCCGTAAAAATTAAGTAACAAAACCAAAAACTCACACAAGCAAAAAAAAACCCTCATGTTAACAATACTGCATGAAAACCCCCTGCTAAGCCAAGTCTACCTAGAACTCCAGCCACTAGAGAGGATTCTTACGTGCACTGACTATTTCTAATCATAAATATAGTTGTGCAGTCAACATAAAGTAGCCTGAAACTAGCATAAGCATTCAAATGCACACCGTAATTTACAGTGATACGGAACAATTACTTGAGGAGTTTGCATCAACAGATTATCTTAGTAGTGAACAGAGGACCCTCTGTTGCAGGTTCTTAATAGCAAGTTTCATATTCAGGTGTTAATTTTCATTTATCTGTGATTTCAAAAGCACCAGGCAGCAGTACAAGTGATTATAGTTTACACTAAAGCAATAGGTTGTTTCTGTTCACCACTATATTTTGACTTTTCTTCGCTTCTTCAAAGTGCCAAATACATTCTTTTCCTTCTGGTTGCTAAGGAAGTTGAAACTTTATCGTACTACAGCACAAGGATTTTTATTTACAAATCTGTTCTTCTTCCCTCATAATCCAAATGCTCATTTTGTATACCTACTATAAGCTTTTAAGGTATGACATAATAATATATATTGAAGCATAGTACTTACGGTTGGCATAATTTTACCAGGTCCTGATCAGTGGTGTTTGGAGGCAGTGCTCTGATGTAAAGGTTTGTTTTACTTAATTGATCCCATCCTGAGTTGCTGCTGCTACTACTGTTGTTATTACTGCTGGTGGTGCTGGGACTAGGAGGAGCCATTGGGTGGGCTGGTACAATGGACTGCTGCAAAGGAAAAAGCACGTTAGAGGAAACCAGAGATCGCAATCACAGCATGCACATTAGCTCAGTCTACAGGAGCCTGTTTACCATTTGGAGCACTGTGTTAAATCTGTACGTAATTACTCATGTACTTTAAATACACCTGCTTTCACACCCCGTTCGGGACAGGATTCACAGGCCCATTCTAATACACCCAACCACCATCTGAAGCACACTCAATGCATGACACAGGCTCAAATTATATATAACTTCTGCTGAATATTACTCATAGGATTTTATCACTCTTCATTGTGGCATCTGGTATGAAAACGAAATAAGAGATATTGTTGTTCTAGGTTTCAGCAAGGATAAACTAAGTTTACATCACTATGAATATTCCACATGTCAAATGAATTATTCTGGCAGACATGAAGGTTACGCTATTTCCTTAATCTATCCAGAAACATAATTATAATTAGAAGCCTCTTTTGCATCTTTTCTGGCTTTTAGCACTTCACACAATAATGCTTTTATTTTTTTTAATATAGAAGGGGAGCACAGACAGCTTAAGGACTAGACTTTACATTAACTGTGTGCCTTGGCAGAATTGTCGTACTGCCACTGATCCCTGTATTTGTGAATTATTTTAAGAGTCTCAAGAAAAAGATTCTGTATGATGGCAAAAAATTCAAAAGGATGTAAGCACATAAGCACTTCTACCTAGTCCTGAAGGTATCTAATGCTATTGTTCTTAAAATCAGACCCTAACGGAACATAAAAAGGTTACAGAGAAAATCTGCAGAAGAGCAGCCTTAACGATTTGCATTAACAACACTATATCAGCACGTGGTACAGAAAGGATTATAGCCAGCTCTCCGGTGTTGTAAAAGAGGAATACTTTAACAAATTTACTAGAGAGCTAAAGTTACCAGTAGAAGTCTTGTGACTACAAGGTTTTCACTGATAGAAAGAACTGGCTGCACACGGTGGTTCCTTTCCTGCAAAACCCTGAGCCCCTGCAGCTCGAGAAGTTCCACGGGAAGAACCGCCTTGTGAGCCGCAGAGGAAAGGAGCAGTGGGGGAGAAAAATAAAGTGGAATATAAAGTAGATGTCAGTGTAGACTCACTTGTTCCCATCCCGGTGCCGCCCTCATCTTTGGACTCGTACTAGGGCAGCCACAGCCCGAACCAAAAAATTATCTTCCCTGATCTGGTTCACCATATGTGGTTTTGTGCTACGCAAAAGCTTTGGCTGTCACAAGGCAGGGAGCAGGAATGTGCGGGCAAAAAGGAGGGGATTATAGCTTACCTCAGTTTAAAGCATCCATGAAACTACAGCCTTACTAAATAAGAAAAGTGAAACTATTTTGGAGATAACCTCGGGAAATTGGAATGAATTGTGAGTGGGAAAAAGTAAAAAGGCATGTCTTATATCAGATACTTCATGATAACTACGTGTTGCCTTTTTGTTTCCCTATGAAAGTTTTGAAATCTTCCAGTTTGGCATATTGCAAAGTTTATTATGCAGCAATAACAGCCAGGAACAGCAAACTGAAACACTCGCTATAAAATCAACATAGATATGTAGAAACATTGAAGTGAGCTGAAAATGACCAAAAAAAAAAAAACCCACCACAAACCACCAAGCACATACTCCTGATCATTTCAAATTTCAAACCTGATTATCAATTTATCATTGCCATAGAGCTGGGGCTTTTGTTTGTTTTTAAATAAAGATTTTTAGAAACATCAAATCTCTTCCCCAAGATTTATACTCTGAGTTGAAACGCTGATCTAGAATTTCTTCCAGCTATTATTTAAAATGGGAAAAAGATTAAAGCCTCCCTCCAAGTTTGTAATGGAAACATTGACGGATTTTAACTATAGCAGTGCAAGTTGGGCTGTCGAATCATTCTGCTTCCAGTAACGCCAGGCAATTACTTTTAGGTTACAAGCCATGTAGAATGACAGAGCAACTAGTTTCAAAACATTTTCATAACAAACTGAACAAACTTAGTCTGGCATGGTGCTGCTCTTCCATAAGCCTTCAGCGGAGTTCTCAAAGTGCACACAGTGATCACATGCACAACTGCTTTGTTCAAAGCTTCAAAACACGGGCTTCTCTCGTGCATGTACGCACAGCTGCCACGAAAGTCAACGTACACATACCAATCCTCATCTTAACTGGTAATTACTATCAGAGACTAAGAGCCTCCATTCTGTTCTTCAGTATTTATGGTTTGATTTTGTCTTTACTTCTTACAATGTTTTTCCCTTAAAATCTTTGTTTTTCAATGTTATGAAAAACTGCAGTTTTATAAAATCTTGCCACCAGCTAGTCAAACGCAAGAGAAGAAAATGACTCTGTGTGTGTGCGTAGGCATTGCAGGAATCCTAACTCTGTCTTCCTGTAAAATATAAACACTCCATTCTGAGAAATCTAAACTTTCATTTAAACATGAAGATGCTCTAGTGCTAGTGGTCACATCCAAATATGATGGGAATGTAAATGTGATTACAGTTGTCTTCCTAAGTTTACAGACAGAAGGTTTTCCACTGCTTTCACAGAAACTCATACCTTTACCAGCCCTAAAAGCTTTACAAAATACAGATGCTTGCGCATACTGCAGCACTCAAACCCTGCAACCCAGTGACATGCAGACAACAATTACAGGACCAGTGATATCCTAAAACCATAGGGCTTAAACACATTTTTTACATTAAAACTTAATTTTAAAATCTGAGTCACTCTTTCCACTCTGTTCCTCATCAACAACTACTTGTAAAAATGAAAAGATAGAGGTCCCTCTTTTGTCCAAAGAGTCTCTTCTTTTCCCGTGGCAGCTGCTGCAACGCTGGCCGGTGGCACGGAGCCTCGCTGCTGCAGCTCCGCTGGCAGAGCCTCCTACGCCCACAGCGCTTGCCAAGAGAAGAGTTTTCTGCTGGCGGAGTTGCATCACCTCCCTAAACAACATAAGCTAAGATGATAAAAGCTCTCTTCTGCTGGCATAGCTGCATCCACACCTGGGGTTTTGCCAACGTGTCGATGTCAGCGAGGATGTATGACTTTTTTCCACACCCCTGGCTGATACAGTGCTCGCTGGCAAGACGTTCTGCAGCACAGACCTGGCCAAAGTTTGGGATTGTTTGTTTAGAAACAGCTTTCATGAACATCAACTGAAAGCTTTTTATAAAGCCTGAAACTGAATTTGATAAGTTTTGTGTTACAAACTGTAGTCTCTGATGCAAATTCGTATCAAAAGTTGTCCTTAAGATTTTATCATATGGACTTCACAACAGTTCGCAATAATGCAACATAACATAAAACCACGTTCATCATTTTTGCTCTTCAATCATCTGAAATTAAAACACTGGACACAAGCAGAACAGGAATAAATCTAAGTAACAGACCATTATTTCTTGTGATAATATTCCTGTTCACAATAAATATAATTTTCACACTGGTTTGCCATTTCCTCCTTAGTCTTCACTCCCAAAAGTAATTAGCGATCATTCTTTCTCCACAGCAGTTTCCTTCCTGTCCTTTTCAACAAACATCTAAGCAAAAAAGGCCACCGACAGAATCATCATCGTCTATGCTGTATGATCACCCCATCCCACCCTGGAGCCACCTGTGAGGCACTCCCAACACCCCGGCCTGACCCCTCAGGGACCTTCCCTCCAGCCCCCACCGCCTGAGCACAGCAGTGGGAAAACCACGGCTCCTCAACAGGAAAAGCTCAGTGACAGAACAGGCCCCATGGAAGGCCTTAAACCAAGAAAAGCTGCCTGCATTTTCTTCTTGATATAAAATCCCAAAAATGGGATCAATCACAAGTATTGAAAATCAACTGGAGAACATATTCATCTTTGTATGAACAATTCCTGTCTGTCTTATAAACTATTCTATGATTAAGAACTGGAAATGAGTCAGAGCAGGATTTTGCCTGCCAAGGAGAAGAATCTCTTCACTGTCAACAGGAAAAACACACACAAAAAGCCCAACCAAAAGAAAACGGGACAACCCTGAAAAATTCCTCTGACCAAGGAACTGAGAGATACCAATCCTTGCTGCCTTCAGACTGCAAAAGTCCAAGGAACGTCCAAGAAGCAAAAAATAACTTGGATAACGATTAGCCCAAAACAGACCATGAATACTATGGTAGCGATCCATTTAAGTCTCTAACCTCATGTTATAAAAGCATGTCTGTGAAGTTATACAACACGCCAGCATTTAATTGAGTTCCTTCGCTCAGCTAAAATTCCTAATGGGAAAAAATATTGTGATTTTTAATAACAGAGTTCTCACATATCTACTCTATATTCAAACCATACATTGCAGCATATTTTATCTGATTTAGCCTGAACTGCTACTTGGATCATCTCATACTTTCAAAATCTTGTCACTTGTGTTTGCCTGGCTTCGTTCAGGTGATTAAGCTTCAAGTACCTGCTTACCCCACCTCCCTTTGCCCAACCCTCTTGATTTCACTAAACAGCATTTCAAAACAGCACCTTCGGTAAATGCCACTATATAAATATGACCATATATTTTTGTGGATGTGTGCAACAGTGATAAAAAGTATTAAGTTACATGAATCTGGAAAGTTTCTGGATTAAATTGGGGGTTGATTTTTTATTCATTTATTTTTTAATCAACTTAACACAGAGCTTTGTGTGTACAGTGAAAGCTAGGGCTCAGGAAACTTTGACTACGCCACATCTAGTGAAAGAAGGCACACACTTAGTGTACAACTCAGGGAACAGGAGGTTGTTTGGAATAAAATCATGTCCTTAACAGAAAGAACTCCAAATGTCTGACAGAAATGACTGTTCACTGATGAAGACAGTTGCTTTATCACCTTCCTTTAGATAAGGAATCATTAAACTATCATTTAGTCTAAGCCTGCAAACTGATGGCTGTAGTGGGGATGCCATTTTGAGTGTCCTGCACTATTCTATTTCATGGTTTCTGTCATCACGTTTGCAATGTTATGGCAAGAAAATCTGAATTTCTGGAGGCCTCTCCACATCCAGTTCTCAGTGGACATGAGTCAACCAGTAGAAACTGAAAGATCTGCTGCTGTTGTATTCACATCTCCTGCCTCAGGGTAGGTTCTCCAGCTGTTGTTCTTCAGTCTGTCAGCACTTGTCACAAGACGTTTCGGCAAGTCAGCTGCTTTCTAAGCATTTTCAGTATAACACACATAAAATGTAGAGAATCTCAGAAGCTGGGTCCTCTAGACTTTTGCTGAAAACCTTGTCAGGATTGGAAAACCCTGCGAGCTGCACCATTTCCTTCAATAAAACCACTGACCTTACATTTTCTTTGTGCAGGTCAAGAACACGGTGTTACAGCGATGCTCTAAGAGTCAACATGACTACACCAGCAAGGGCTGGTTTACTGCTCAAGGCTGAGGCCACAGATACCGTGTCTTGTGATCACACACAGCTATCTGCACACCCAGGATCCAAGCCTCCATCTTCCTTTAGACAGTAAAGACTGGTGTTGGTGCTCCAGCCAGATGGAGTAGAAAAAACTAAGAGCTGGGAAGATGCCGGACCCCGTGGGTGGAGGCTGGCATCAAGCACAGACTCTCCCCTGTTACGAAATATCCCAGACAGGCCAGGAGCACCTGGAGACCCAGCCCTGGGTTTCTCCCAAAAAGCTGTCTAAACCTTCCATTATCTTGGCATGGAAAAACTATGACCAAAATACTACAGCTGCCGTTGCGATAATGATGGACTGCGATAAACAGCTTGAGAATCAAGTACTCAAAAAAAAAAAAAAAAAAGAAAAGCCTTTCAGCTTTAATTTAATTCTTTAACTCCTAAGTTTTAAGAGGAGCTTTGCAAGATAAAAATAAAGGGTTATGCCCTTTTTCTTGCCTGCATGTTATAGCCAAGTCCATGCTATTGCAAAGTCTTATGAAAACTATTTTCCTAAACAGAGCTGACAGTCTTCGCCGCATTAAAGTGACATAAAAGGAAACAAAAACATAGATGGATATAATCACATATCTAAGAAAGTAAAAAACCAAAAGTTATTTTCACTTTGACTTTTTTTTTATGACGTCTATTGTGTTTTAACTAACTTGAACCATCTTGCCAGCAAGAGCAAGAAACATTTGCAGTAAAATCCAGGAAAACAGTAAATACACCTTTTTTCCGAGCCATTTAAGAATCCCTCCCTTGGAATACGGAAATGCAGGAGCGAGTAGGTGTTTTTCTCAGCTTCCTTTTTAAAAGATCTTCATGAAGAGTAGCTCTATCAGCAATGAAACAAGACAAAAGTCTAGTATAAACTCTTAGTCACAGCTCAGATGCTAACAATTTTACCCTGAGAGTATTCTGATTATAACCCAGGCGCTCTCTCCACTGACTGCTATTTTGCTTCCTCTTCCTCAGGATGGTGAGGACAAACGACCCTTCACAGCAACATAGCAGGACTAAACTTGTACTCACCGGAAAGTAACTAACAACAGAAAGTACAGAGGTAAACCATTTCAGCTTGTTACAAAACGTCACGTTCCCATAGTTTTACAGGAGATGGAACCAATATTGTTTAAATTATACATATTAAAGCTTAATGCAGCAGCGACCTTCTGCTAATAATAAAACAAAGCTCCAAATCTATTATTTCCTTTTTATAAGGACACTTGAAAAAGTATGAGCATAATCCTGGCGACATTGCTGATGCTACTGAACCATTTTTTCTTCAAGAAAAGGGCAGGACAGACTGCAAACCAAAGCAAGCAATAGATGCAGGAAGCTCCTCCTGGTTCAGGTAGCTTTTCTGAAGTCTCACTGATAATGAAAAAGCTTCAGAGTTCCCAGGAGCTCACCTGCTCCATTGACTTTATCCCATTGTCAGGGATTTTTAAGTGATCCACTGACGGACTTTTCCAGTCCAAAGACAAAAGGTGCTGGACACATGAAATTAGCCATACCACAGCACAAGAGGTATGACAATGTAGATGGGAGTGCTGAACTGATCTGTGCCGTCTTCCTTTGCAGATGCTGTCAACCTTTCTGCCTGATCATCATGAATCACAGCATCCTCTGCCCTCTCAGTTTTATACCTGGATTCCCTGAATAATCGCCTGAAACAACACATTGGTATCATGCCCTAGCTATGACAGAATTACAGACACATCAAAAACAAAATATTTGAGTTTTAGTTTCTTACACTTGAACAGGCTGCAGCAATCCGATGGCTAGTCTACACTACGAGAATATAAAAAGAAAGTCAGGACTCTGAAGTAACTGAAGAAAGAGAGCTTAGTATTAAGATCTACCGGACAAAAAAGCATGTACATGTTTTTGTGGTTAGACATTCATTGAGCAATAGACACCAAGTAAGTCACTGCCAACTTCCTTCTTGACTCTGGTAAACACACTGTCCTATTTCCTTCAGTGAAACCAGTCAAGCTCAAGATCCAGAGAGAAAATGGTACTCAATTCCCAGGCCATGTTAAAGATTTTGTTCCAGCCTGAGGATTCAATTTCCAATCAGAAGAAAACACATCCATTTTGAGAGGGGCTTAACTCACACGCTAATGTGCTTATGCAAGCCTCTGAAAGGTAACAAGTCCATCACATGACAGCAAATACAAATAAAAATAATTCCTCCCTTGCATTACACATCTGCTGGTACACAATAATAGCGGGGTATAAAATCTTACAATGTTATTCGCAACAGGAAACATCCAAGATATCACTGGTAGGAGAAATGCTTCAGCTGAAGCAGCAGTTAACTTGGAACTCCTGTGTCATACAGTAGGTAAGACCAGACCAGGGATGGTCACATCAGAGCTGGCAAATCACATACAACTCAGAAACACTTCAATGACAGCTCTAAAGACACTACTTAAAAGACTCCAAGTCAAAAAAATGACTTAATAACCTTTTTATGTCTCAGGTTGTGTGATGGGAGAGGGGCCACACTGGGTCACATGCGAGCAGGAAGGTCCCATATAGTGGCATGAGCCATATTTCCAGTGGAATCCATGAAATGCCATAGATAAGCACATGGAGGGTTTCTTAGAGCACTGAAGGCAGCAGCTATGAGGTTTAATGGGAAAAAATGCAGAAACGCAGCATTTGCATATGCCTCTCAGATACGTGACTATTTTGGTGCTCAAACCATTAAGAGGTTCAGAGATCCCTAAACTAGACCATAATGGTTTCCTCTCACTGTATACAGGACTCTGTTTAAGCAATCATTAAACAGGAAACTCCTACTCACTAACACATTTAAAAACTCTCCAGGTGTCAGCCCAAAGCAGATGAAAAATCCAAGAAAAGAACAAGTTTTCAGTCAATTGTTCTGCTTCATGAAAGTTGTTGAATGCCCAGGACATGAAAAAAACCATCCAGCCAAACTGCAGGTGGCACACAGAGAACTACAATGTATAGTTTCATTTCTCTGTCAGTCATCGAGCATCTTGTAATTTTTTAAAATTCATTTTATTTTGTAAGGAGAAGAGGAAGATGCAGGGAACTTCACAGTCATCAGCCCAACTTCAATTCCTGGGAATGTTCTGGAACAAATTATTGAACAATCAGCTTACAAGAATCTAGAAGATAACAAAAGGACAATAAAAGCAAACAGCAACAGATCACATCAAAATAACCTTGTTTTCTTCACTGCCAGTGCAACCAGTTTAGCGCGTAAGGCAGAAGCAATAAATATCTAGAGATCTTGACTGCGACTTCTGACACTGTCCCACATCATATTCTCATCAGCAAAATAAAGAAATATTGCCTGGATCAGAGGTTCCCTTTGTCAGGCACTCTGTAGCAGTAAGCGAGGTGCAGACTGGAGCAGAGCACAAGCTCTGAGCTACTTCATAAACTCCTGAGCTTCTCAGTGTGTGCAGTCACCAGAGGGCAGGAAGCAGAGCAAACGGCATCATCCATCCTACTACTTCCTCCTCTTCCCTAGTCCTCAAATTCATGGTGCTTCACAAGCTTTTTGTTTAAGGACTGATTAATGAGTGAAGTTACGCTAAACAAAACCGAGGATCGGAAAGCAGACCTCAAAGTAGAAAATGCTGTTGGTTAGGACAATACAAAGTTCCTATCTTTTTTTTTTTAGAAGGAAAAATTAAAAACAATCAGACATCTCCCATGATTAAAAATGCAAAGGAAACAGGGCAATTATTTGTATTATTCATGGAATTTGGAAAAATGTGTGCTGAGATCTGAAAATAAATAATATGTATTATCCTCTCATTGAATTTATAGTGTAATGGCAAAAAGTAACACACCAAAAGAAGCAGCACCAGGTGGGTCTTAAATATATGGAAAATGAGAGATCTGGATTTATTCTGGGAATTTTTTGGCTTCCTTCTAGGAAAATAAGAGACAGCAGGTAACCATTTCTGTGAGTGAATCCTGCAAAACTAAGCTCCAACAGTGAGACTTTCCCGCATCACACAAGACAGTTACTTTTGTTCAGAGAACAGACTCTTCTGTTAGAAGAATGCAGATCTCCAGCTCAACTGCTATTTTGTTCACCTTTTTTGTCATTACTTGTTGTGAAGTCTTGCCTCCAGTGTCAACAAATGAGACCACAGACAATATTCAATGGGACTGAATACTTACGGTTTTCAAGTATTTCTATTTATTATACGTCTAAAATGCATATTTTTATGGGAGTAGGCAATTAAGTTTTATTTTCATAAAGTAGCAAATATGCAACATTCACATGGCCATCCTCTTTCCTCAACAATTAAGGATGTCATCCATCACTGTATTTTGGTACTTACTCCAGCTAGGTCTATATATTTCATAAAGCTGTTGTTGATGAGTCTACGTACCACATTAAAAAATGGCACAGTAGACACACAGATCCTCACCACAGCTTATTCAGAGACCTGCTGGAGTATCTGTATCAAAAAGACTGACAGTACAGTAAAAAACAGTATGTTGGGCCAACCTTTAGTTCTTTAAAATAATAGAGAAGGAAAGGTTTTATTTTCAAAAGCTAAAAACTCTGCAGAAATGTTTCTGAAGTATTATTTACGGTTCTTCCACATTGCATTAGACTTAAGATTTCTGATAAGCTCTTGCAAGTATTGTCCCTTATTTTAAAAGTGTCACAGGTTTCACAAAGCACATATGAAAACTCTGCAGTTCTTTATTTCAGCTTTTCCTTGAAATTATTTTTATAGGGTTTCTTTTTTATTTTTTGCTATTATTTTCCCAATTCTTGTTTTGTCCCTCCAAACTACAATTTCATCTCTCTGCTCATCTGGCTATTCTATCCACCTTCCCTCCATAGACAGCAATTATAGGATAGAAACGGCACCACATTGAAGATGCATGTCGAAAGAAGCATCTGCTTTTTTGGCAAACTCCACACTGTTGGTGGCATTGGAATTATTGCTATACTGTTTGTCACAGGGTTAGACCACAGATGGCTCTTTTGGCTGACACAGGATCTGCTATGTCATTTTCTGTTTATTCAAGTTAAAAAATAAATTGAAGAACTTGTGCCCAACCATGTACAAGGGAGTTAATTCCTATCAAAATCTCTTTGTCTACAATTGCTGGTTCCTTATGGGCAGTGTGCTCTGTTGTTACTGTGCATCCCTGCATTCTGTTTTGAAAAGAATGTATGTTCTTTTTTGGCAAGGCCATCCAGTATTTTATAGGTAGTCCAATGCAATATATCACAGATTATTCCAGCTTCCCCTGATGTATTCTTTGACAATATAGATGGGACAGTGCAGGCAGTTGGCTGTGGCCCTTTCTTCTACACTCCTAAATCTTAATCTTTCCCTGACAGACTACACCCACTCCACTGCAGCCAGCATCTCCAGCTGCAGGAAATGTGGCATGTCAGAAAAACCCTGCAGAAAAAGAAGCTAGTTTTGCAAGACTGAATCATCAAGACTGAACCCAGATGACTCCACGAACAGGCTCTTGAGCTGCACAACTTATAAAGTAGACATCCGTTTAAATATTTTATCTTTCCTACTCAGTTTGCAAATGTTCTTCCTTTTCTAATTATCCAATGCATTTCTGTGTCTCCAGGCCTAACTAATATAGCAGTGTGCTGGTTTGACTGAAAACAAGTTAGTGTTCTACATGCAGTTAGAAACCATTTTTTCATAGCTAGCACAGTCATTGTTTAGATTTAATTTGAGAAAAAGAAGGTAGAACCCCAGGACAGAGTTAATGTTTTCAACTGCTCTGGTCTGAGAGCCAAGGACATTCTAAGTACTCTGCCCACAGGTGTGAGGAAGCCAGTAAGGAGGGCATGGAAGGGGCAGAGCTTGACTGACATAGAATCATAGAATGTCCTGAGTTGGAAGGGGCATCCAGACTGATCAATAAGAATATTCCATGCCATTAGCATCATGCTTTATATTTAAGGAGAGTCAGGATCTTTCAGCTAAGTTCTTTTCCTCATTTGGTCTGAGCCAGGACAGAGACCTGTTGGGGGAATTCTGTTCAGGACTTTCATTAGTTTAGCTTTTTGCCATCCTGCCGTTTTGCAGAGACCTCTAGGCCTTTCTGCCTTTTTCCTCTTTTCTCACCACAGTCGGCTGTTGGGACCAGGTGCTGTTTCCTGGGAGTGGCTGCTCAGTGCTGACAGAGTTCATGAGGAATTGCATTATCTTTTATTTTACATTCTATTTCTATTTTATATGTATATATTTACTAGCCGTGTATTAGCGTTTCATTATTGTACTAAACTCTGTTTATCTCAGTCCAAGTTTCTCCCCTATTTGAGGGGTAAGGAGGGGGGTGAGTGAGCAGCTATTGTGGTTGCTCAGGTTAACACACACACACACACATATATATATATGGTCTGACACTGAGCTTGCAATTCATTATGGTAGGGTGACCACACTTTCATATACATGATTCTCCACCATGACAAAAGCACAAAACTAAACAGAAGCAGCCAAATATCATTAAATTAGCAATGTGGTCATTTTCAGAACAATATCAGTAGTAACTTCTTAAATCATCAGACTCATTAGGTAAGGAGTTGTCAGTTTTCTGCACTTGCACACATCGGCCTAGTGCATAGAATCACAGAATAATTTGGGTCGGAAGGGATCTTAAAGATCATCTGGTTCAACTCCCCTGCCATGGGCAGGGACACCTTCCTGCTCAAAGCCCCATCCAGCCTGGCCTTGAATGCTCCCAGGGATGGGGCATTCACAACTTCTCTGAGTAGCCTGTTCCACTATCTCACCACCTTCATGGTGAAGAATTTCTTCCTTGTATATAGTTTAAATCTACCTCTTTCAGTTTAAAGCCATTATCCCTTGCCCTGTAACCACCTGCCCTTGTAAAAAGTCCCTTTCCAGATTTCTTGTAGGCCCCATTTAAGTACTGGAAGGCTGTTATAAGGGCTCCCAAGAGCCTTCTCCAGGCTAACCAACCCCAACTCTCTCATCCTCTCTTCATAGGAGAGTTGCTCCAGCCCTCTGATCATCTTCACAGCCCTCCTCTGGACTCACTCTAACAGGTCCGTGTCTATGCTAGCGGTCCCAGAGCAGGATGCAGTACTCCGGGTGGAGGGGTCTCACAAGAGCAGAGAAGAAGGGGAAAATCACTTCCCTCAACCTGCTGGTCACACTTCTTTTGATGCAGCCCAGGATACTGTTGGCTTTCCAGGCTGCAAGCACACATTGGTGGATCATTTTAAGCTTCTCATCAACAAACACACTCAAGTCCTTCACCACAGGGCTGCTCTCAATCCATTATCTACCCAGACTGTACTTGTACTTGGGATTACCCCAACCCACATGCAGGACCTTGCATTTGGCCGTGTTGAATTTCATAAGGTTCACACAGGCCCACCTCTCCAGCATGTCAAGGTCCCTCTGGATGGCACCCCTTCCATCCAGTCCATCAACTGCACATCTTTGTGTTGTCAGCAAACTTGCCAAGGGTGCATTCAGTCCCACTGTCTGTGTTGCAGACAAAGATGTTGAACAGCACCAGTCCCAATACAGACCTCTGAGGAACGCCACTCATCATTGGTCTCCACTTGGATATCGAGCTGTTGAACACAACTTTTTGAATGCAACATTTTTTCAGAGGGTGGTGAAGCACCGGAACAGGCTCCCCAGGGAGGCAGTCATGGCGCCAAGCCTGACAATACTAAAGAAGAATTTGGACAACACCCTCAGACATACTGGGTGAATTTTGGGGTTGTCCTATGCAGGGATAGTAGTTGAACTCTATGATCCTTGTGGGTCCTTTCTAACTCATGACATGCTATGATTCTATGATCTAGCCAATTCCTTATCTACCGAGTGGTCCATCCGTGGAACCTGTGTCTCTCCAATTAGCCTGTAGTTCTTGGGTCTTCCTTTTTTTCCCATTTTAAAAATGAGGGTTATGTTTCCTCTTCTCCAGTCAGTGGGAACTTCACCGAACCGCCACAGTTTCTCAAATATGATGGATAGTGGTTTAGCAACCTCATCTGCCATTCCCTCAGGACCCACAGATGCATCTCATCAGGTCCCAGGGACTTGTGCACCTTTGGATTCCTTAGATAGCCTCAAACCCAATCTTCTCCTACAGTGAGTGGTTCTTGATTTCCCCAGTCCTTGCCTATGCCTTCTGTGACTTGAGCAGTGTGGCTGGAGCACTTGCCAGTGAAAACGGAGGCAAAGAAGTCATTGAGTACCTCAGCCTCTCCATATCCTAAGTAACCAGGTCTCCCATTTCCTTCCAGAGATAGCCCGCATTTTAGTCTGGTTTTTATTACTGATGTACCTATAGATGATTTTCTTGTTGCCCTTGATGTCCCTGGCCAGATTTAACTCTACCAGGGCTCTAGCTTTCCTAACCTGATCACTGCTTGTTCGGACAATTTATCTGTATTCTTCCCAGCTTACCTGCTCCACCATAGCACCTCTTCTCATTGGCTTCTCTATCACTTGGAGATGGAAACTATTATCAACGCATTCCAGGAACCTCCCGGATTGCTTATGCTCTGCTTATGCTCCAACAGATATCGGGGTGGCTCAATTTCCCCACGAGGACCAGGGCTTGTGAACACAAGGCTGCTCCTATCTGTCTACTGGCAGTCTTAGCTGTTTGGTCTTCCTTGCTGGGTGCCCTGTAGCAGACCCCCACTATAACGTCACCTGTCCCTGCCCTCCCTTTAATCCTGACCCATAAACTCTCTGTCATCTCCTCATCCATCCCCAGACAGAGCTCCATGCACTCCAGCTGGCCATTGACACAGACAGCAACACCTGCTCCTCGTTTCCTCTGCCTGTCCTTCCTAAAGAGCCTGTATCCTTCCATTCCAACACTCCAGACAAAGGAGCCATCCCACCACGTCTCCATGATGCCAATAAGCTCACAGCCCTGCAAGCATCTGCACATCTCTCACTCCTCTTGTTTATTCCCCATGCTACCTGTGTTTCCATAGAAGCATTTAAGTTGGGTCTCAAATGAAGCTGGCTTACTGGCTGGAGTGGCTGGGATTCCTTTGTCTTGCTCTTCAGGTGCTCTCCTACTGTCCTGTTATCCTTCTTCAGGTTCTGGGCACCTACTGCTGGCACTAGCATTGAACCGGTAGGAGTGGGATAGATTGAAGTCCCTCTACCCCAGCAACTTCAGTTTAAAGCTCTCTCAACCAGCGGTTCTGCATTCATTTACACAAGCTGAAAACCTGTCCAGAGTTTTATACATTTCAAAGTTGTATAAAGCTGACAGACCAGAAGACACACGTGTATAACGTTAGCAAAACTTTTCAACATAGGGTTTCTCTGTAGAGTACCGGGGAGCAAAGTCTGCTTGGTTTGTACATGCAACACGTATACCAATTTTCTTTGGATTTTAACAAGACCATATGTAGCATGAACGAGACTGCAAATGAAATTCCCAAAGTCTTCTAAATTACTCTTGAGACTCTACATGGCTTCTTAAAATAAAACATAGAAGCTCAAACCTCATTAGAAAAGAACTGGAGTTGAACTCCATTGCTTTTAAAACATTTGCCTCTTGCACCGTTTCCCATTCGGGGAGGAGTGTTGCAAACCCGACGCAAACCTCGGTGCCAGGCTTCAGTGTCTGCAGCCTAGGTGTGACACAGCAGGAATACTGACAACAACTTGCATTCATGCAACTATATCAGTGCAGTTACATGCATACTAACAGCTTTAAGTACACTTCATACCCAGCAAAAGTGATTTAAAGCAAGAGCTGAGAAAGCTGTGCGCTGGATGACCTGATGTTACCATCAAGGACAACTGTTTCTAAATTTTTGGTGCCAGTGGATACCAGTCAAATTTGACATTGCTCAGAGATGATCTTGCACGTTACACAGCCACACCAAAGCCAAGCATATCAAACATTTTTGGCCAAATGTTCACTACGGCATATCCAGCATAAATGCCATAAAAGGTCCATTTTCTACAGATGTATGACATAATAGAGTCACACACAGGATACCATCTGTTTTTCAGGAAAAAAAGGGTGGTCTGTCATCCCCAGAATGGTTTACACAGCTTTCTCCTATGTAGCACACAGAGTTTTACCTGTGCACAGGCACCAACAGGGCAAATTACAATCAGTTTAGCATGACGAAAGCAGCTATGTTTAACTCCTGGGAAAGATAGACACAAGAACAGCTCATCCAGCCAATGAACTGTTCAGATACCAAACAACACTTATCCTGCAGCTGCTGTTACTACAGAAAATGCTGCTAAAGTCGCACAGACAACTTAAGATGGCCCAACTGATCAGCAGACACTAGTAGCAGAAAATGTAGCTAGGTGAGCAGCAAGAAATTATGATTGTTTCTCTGATCTGTTATCACCATCCTGCAAAAGTGAACATGTGTGAATATACACACATAAAGCAGTTATATCTGCGGTCTTTTAGATTTGTGTATCACATCTATTTGAATCTTGAATTAAACTCCAGGTTGTTTGAAGACTGAGGACTGAGACAATATCACGAACTTTCTACTTTTTCCTTCCACAAGCTTTTATGACCTGCTTTCTTTAAACTTTGTGCTACAAAGAATACAAGGAAAATGTTGACAAATTTGGAAAATTTTCTCATGGAAAAGACAAGGAAGGCATAATTCTTGTCTCTAGATGTCCATAAACTACTAACCTGCAACTATAGCTTGGTTTAGCTTCCTAGAAGTTAGATGGAAGCACTTTCTTCTCACATTTCCAGCCAGTACGCCTTTTGCACCTCACAGTGCGCAGTGATTATGCTCTCTGACACCTTTCTCTTTCTCCAGCTAGACAATTTTTACGCACAAGAGCATTTATTATGTTTCTTTAAGGATAGTTTTTTCTGTTACAGTAATACATATATCACTTGTTTCATTACCAGCATATTTGACGGAGAGATCACTTTTCCAGCATTGTTTGGGGGGAACCGAGAGTAGGATACTACAGAACACAATTCTTAGTATACTACGAATACTATTTAATGACATTCAACTTCGATCAAGTGGAGCTTGCTGGCATTTGCTTGGCATGAGCCTCAACAGATCCAGGCTGTTTCTAGCAAAACTGTTCTGTTTCTGCTTTGCTTAATAAAAACCAGTTCAGGCAGCATGTCTACCTCCACGGCCCAGAAAAGTTGACTTTAGAAGTCTGTTTAAAGCACAACGTTGCTGAGCACTGATTTAAGATTATCTCTTTTGAATTTTAACAAATAGGAGCATGATACATTTAATTTAAAAGTAGTAGTAGTTAGGGAATCTAACCAATTAGTAAATCTAATCCTCTTTCTGCAAAGTTATTAAAAATTAATATTTTCCTAAATGCAAGTGATCAAGGATGCATAGATGAGGAGTTCTTTCATACACTCGGGCAATTCACCACAATACTGTGAACACAACAAATGTGGGGACTTGCTGAAACACAGTAAGAAGTTTGCTAAAATCAACATAGCAAAATACAGCACGAGTCTACTTTTATAAAGAGCAGTTTATTTCTCTTTATAAATAAGAAAACCAGTATTCCTTCAGTAGGATGAAATTCTTCAAGTTGTAAAGGTAGGCAAGATTAAAACTGAAGATGCATCCATAAAAACTAGGGCAAGATTTCCAAGGGTAGGTAACTTCTGGTGGAGCTCCCCACAGCAGATGTCTAGTTGCACATTAGAGATGATTTGTTGGTACTAACCTTTGATGGTCTGAACATAGCATCATGTCAACTAAAAACAGCACAGAACGCCGAAATCTTTCAAGCGTTATTGATAGGGTGTCTTAACACAGCAAGTCAACTCCCGATAAAGTTGTGAAGTAGCAACCACACTTTGTGAGAGATCTAGGATGTGCAGACAGGGAAAAGGAAAAGGAAAAGGGTGGTATAAGGAAATCAAAGAGTTTTAACACTGGTGGTTAGATCTGCTGGTCTGATAAGCTGGCTTTGGTGCAGAACCAAATAAAGAAGAAAGATGACTTTGCCAGCCCTGTTGGCAGTTCAGCTTTCAAGCCAACCCTCTCCCTCAGTTTGGCTGAGAAGACCAAAGTGCAACGGAGGCAACTGCTGGTCCTGTGCATCTCAGCTGCATCGGCTCTGCGATCTGGATTGCCCCAGAGCCACAAGTGTGAGAGAAAGGCAGATGTGACAGGGACAAGAATGAGGGAGAGACGTGACCGATGGCAGGCTAAGGATGAACCTGTGGACCCACACACTGAGATGGCAGCTCAAGGAACAGCTTGAGCTGAACTTACTGCCAAAATACACCAGCCTTGCCCCTACAGCTGTTCCTTCCCCGCATCCAGTGTGACCCCACACAAGAGAAAAAAAAAGAAAAAAAAAGTTCAGATTGCTTCTTTTACCATAGCTGCTGACTCACGAAAGTAGTAACAAAATAACATTAGGCTGTCAAAACAATCAGGAATTAAACAAACTTTGGTTTTCCATATACAAAGTAGGACAACTGCAGTAAATACCTGTGGTACCTATGTCTGTAACAAAGATTTACAAGTAAGGCAACAAGCAGCGTGCACAAACCTGCCTGCTAAAACTTTGGTGAAATCCCACATATGTATCACAGGCAGCAATGCTACTCTGGCCTTAGGGTCAGATTTTCCTTACAACCTTAGCTGAAACAAACCCAAGTCAGTCCTTCTTCATTCTTTAAAGGATGATGTTTTAGTAGATGCTTATCACTTACTGGATTCAATGCTTTCAGACTGCTGAAAACATTCTATTTTCTCTTTACAAATGACAATATTTTCCAAAATCCTTTCACATGTACCTCCAAAAAACCTGTGTACTTAGTCTCACTTCCTGTTCTTGAAATCTGAAATTTATATTTGAATAATGCAGACAGACAAGCTATTCTAACTCACTTGTACAATACTCTATTTCCCTTGCATTTTCTCTTCTAATTTGAAACTTCAGTTTTGGTTTGAATCAAGATATAAACTATTTTTTGTTAACTACAGTTTTAACTCATGCACCTAGTTTTTAACTGAGAGATTTTTAATTCTGAGATAAAAGTGGGTTTAAGTGGTTAAGAATGTCATTCAGATATCTGAAACTCAAGCAACGTGGTATGACTTACTCTAAAATTAAAATGTTGGTGACTTCGCAGTGCATGATAATTAATTATTCCTTTTACATCCAGAAACTTAGCTCTGAAGTTAAGTTACAAATATTTAGCAACAGTATGCTGAGCAAATGTAGGATGCTGTTCCTTGGTGCATCTTAAAAGTTAAAGGAAGTAACACTCCAAATAGCTGCTGGGTGAATGTCTGACTGCATAATGAATCATTTTCATAGACACTACTACAGATCATTGTTAATTCTGAAATGAAAAAATACAAGAATTAGATAACACCTAGGAAAGCTTCCAGATGTACTGCTAATACAACACTTTAAATATATGAGGAATTTGACTGCCAAGATTAAGTGGTCCTGGCAGCACAAACAATAGTATAATTCAGACATACGAACAGCTACAGCTCAAAAAAAGTCATGCTTACAGCAGCCACCGATGTATATAGAAGCCTGTGCAGCCATCAAGCCACACTTGAGCACAGCTGGCACCCAGCTGCAGGACCTGGGCGCAAGACTGGCCCTCTCTGACAGGTGACATTTCACTTGAACCACGTCTGGTGCTCTGGATGGTTGGTGACAATGAACACCATGTCAAACACCAGTCAGAAATAAACCTCTTCATTTGGGCACAGAACTCAATTCATCCACAGCTTTATTAGTCACGTTCTGGCCCCTGGTACAAGAACTCAGGTGAGGAATCATACTCCTGAACACACTGGAAAGTTATAAAGGAAAATACTTTTGATAAGTACACAAGTACACTTGGAATTGATAATAACTACAAAACACTGCAGTGAAAGGGAATCTGCCCAGCTAACAGCTAACATTTTAAGATAAATTAACCACTTGGCTCTACCTACTGCACAACTACAGTCCTAAGCAACTGCTTTCAGGTTGTCCTACATTGAGAGCAATTTCAAGGAATTCTATTTTTAATAAGAACATACAGCTCCACTTTTCTTAGCAGCAATCTGACCTTTGCAGGTTATCAATCTGTGCAACCACTGGATGTTCAACACTAATAATCTTGTAAGTCATCATTAGTTTGCTACAACAGTCACAGTAAATTGAAGTTGAAAGACCACATATTGCATTTCCTAAAAGAATAAACCAATTATTTGAATGTATGCATTTTAATTGGATTTTAAAAGTAAAATGCGACAGCAGAATAGTGGAATAAGGACTTCACAGATGAAAGAAAAAAAAAAAAAAGAGTTAATTTAGTAGGAAAGATAAGGCCACAAAACCACTAACGCTACCCAGATAAAAATTCCGCAAAATTCAACCTGCAGAACTTCATGGAGTTATTCCTGTTCTGAGAAATATTTTAATGGCTGAACTCTGCCTTTCTGTACACTAAATTTCTGCTTAGAAACAAAAACAGAAAAACAACATCTACTCCTTTCTAAAACTGGAGTTCTAGACAGTTTTACCAGTCCAGTTTCTTGCCAAAACAAACGCTGCTGCTGTTATTAATCCAGAATATCAATACTAGTATTGACATGAACATTCCCATAAGACTGTAAAGAAAGTACTCACACAGTAAATGACAGGCATAACTTGAACACAAAGCTTTATCATTCTGAATAACCTGCTCTGTCCTCAACTTTAGAAAATGACTTAAATGTATGTAACTATATATATATATATATATATATATACACACACGCATATATAAGATATTTAGTCCTAATTGCTGTAATATCTGACCCACTTCTGGATGTTAGTATATTTCTGTACAAAATCTATGGGAGGTAGGAAACTAGTATTAACAAATACCTTTTGAAGAGCCAAACCTAAACAATCTACCCAAGATTATCCAAAATATTGCTGACAGGACAATTTGAACTTCATGTTACCATCTTAATACCTTCACTGTCCTTGAATAAACTTTACAGATGTGGCTGACCCAGGACTTCTATTATCACCCAAGATACTGATTCAACATAGAACTTACTTTAGGGGAGGAAGGTAGAGATGGAAACCAGCTCTGAAGATTCAGTAATTTCAAAAGAGGGTCACCAGAGAGGTATTACACCAAAAAAGGTCTTTTAATACAAGGATAAAACATGCAGATAGGTTAGATCTTTCATTCTATCATGTTATATATTGGAATACAAAACCATACATCAACAATACTACAACAAGGAAGTTGCAAGTGAAACATTAAAACAGAAAGCGCAAAATGGTCAGAAGCTTCAGAGCAGGGAATTCCCAATAACACATCAGAACATGTAAAGAATGGTTACATGAAAAGCTAAAGTGCCTTTCCTAATGACTAAACCAGTCTCCAGCCCTTTGTGACTTCCCCGAGACCACGACAGTGCACACCTGACAGATCTAAGAACAGTATGTTTGCTGGCAATCTGACACAGTCTGATTCAAAAGTTAGCCTGATTTTGTCACTATAGCAATTAAAATATCAACACAATGCTGAAACAATGAATGACTTGGTTAACCATTTCTATCTTGCATTTAACCTCCATAGGATTGTGGAATATTGAAACTGGGAATGGAAGCAACTCCTAGGGAACTTCAGACAACCAAAAACATACCACTGCATTCTTCTACTGGTGCCATGGTGTGCCCTAAATTTCACTATTACCTTTAACCAACTGAAATTCTACATAGGGAATTGCATCTTGGTATTCTTCATCATAAAAATTACACAAGCTTTCAAACATGCTCTAGAGTTCCTCAGTACTGCAGGATTCTGCCAGTTTTCTCCTTTCAAAAAGGTCCCTAATTCTGGAATACTTGCAGGCATACATGTGCATTGGAAGTATTGTTGCCTTAAGACAATAAACTAATAGCTATCCTTATCTTTTAGTTTTAGCTAAACACTGCAGAAATGCTTTTTCAAAAACCCGGTTTTGGTAAGCACTTCTCACAAGTAGCGTTGTGAGCTACATCTCCTGGAATGCTGAAGAAAAGCCAAGAACGGTT
Source organism: Patagioenas fasciata (assembly GCF_037038585.1). Lineage (NCBI taxonomy): Eukaryota > Metazoa > Chordata > Aves > Columbiformes > Columbidae > Patagioenas > Patagioenas fasciata. The sequence continues at coordinate 18,128,799 of NC_092526.1, forward strand.
CCTGTTTCAAAGGTTAGTAGCTAAGCAGTTGTATCTAATACCTAACTGAAATGTTTTTCCCAAATCACATAGAAGTATTACTAAATACACACAAGTACTGTCATAATGAGGATCACATAAGGCAAATAGAGTGGATGGAATAATATTAAAGTAATTTAAATACTGTTTGATTCAGCTGAATGTCAGTCTAATATTATACCAAACATAGGATACACCAAATGTTCATCTCAGGTTTCTCACTGGGGAAATTCAAAAGTCTTCTGGTTCTCTGTCTCAATAAGCACTTTTTCATGTCAGTAGTCTCACTGCAGGCAGTGGCACCACCGGGTATGTAAATATGCACTGGCATAAGCAAGAGTCTTAAAATTCAGGACCACACTTTTAGAACTCTTCTTGAACTCATCTGGAGGACAGACCACTAAACACTTCAAAGGATCTCGTCCTGCTGGCAGCTGCTTTCATACCAGACAGAAATCTGTGGGACTGTGCCTGGCTCTGCCGAAGCCCAGGTTGATCTGGTGGGGGTGCTGCCTTCCCGGCCTCGCAGGAGGCACCTTCCTGGCCACGCGATGCGTACTCACATGCCCAGCATACCTGTTCTGTCCCTCCTTCCCACTGCACAGCCGCAGAGGGCCAAGTTAACACAAATTTCTACTGTACATTACTTCTTGTACTTTAAAGAGTTATTTTTCATAATAGATTATTGAAAATCTTAGATAAGTCAATAGCTAAACTAAGCCAGAGCAAACACATGCATGTAGCAATACAAATGGTTTAAAATGGGTCACCATGGCCATACTCAAAGATGGGCACAGCTGCCAGTCACCTGCAGCAGCTCCAATAACAGGGTCTCCCTCACTCCAAAAGTAGCCCCGAGAACAATCTGTTACACAACTGTTTAAAGCTTTATTAGCAAATTATACATGTAGGTAGAAGAGAAATAAAAACATGAGAAGACTTGAAATTAATCCATCATAGCATAAAACGTCTTTTGCAACTAATCAACCATCTCTTGAAGGGCACTCCAAAGTCTGCGCAGGCAGCATCACACCTGGCGAAGCCCTAGAGACATTACTACTTCCAAAGCAGGAAAAAACAACCTATGGTCTCGCGAAAGAAGGCTGAGTGAGAGTCTCACAGACTTAAGAAGTAAGAAGAAACCTCTACCGCTTACCCTCCAAATGTGCTAAAAATAAAAGGAAATATGGAGCCTTAAATCAGTGTCTTCTCTGAACACAACCAGAGGCAACAGGGTTGCACAATAATCAGGCTCCCTGGGAAGGTTGGAGGTTGTCTGCCAGACAGCTGCATGCAAAGTAAAAGAAAATTTCAGGTCCTCTACCACCATTTTGTGTTTTTTTTTTTTTTTCCATTCCTCAGTTTTAAGAATTTTATATTTTTGTTTATGGATTTGTAAACAAGGATCTGCATCTGATTTTACTCTCACCTGCCTGGTGGTTTGAGTGATTTCAGATTGTTGCAGGGGCATGAGCACAACCTAATGATGTTCCTGTGGGTCAGACAAACCCTAAAATGGGATTCTGAATCACCTTGGAGGAGTCAAACATCTACAAACATCGCTTCAGTTTGTCAGAGATAACTGGATACTCCTCCACTGAGCCACAGCAGCCTTCCTGGGAGCTGGAGACACTTCAGGCATGAAAGAAGTGTCCTGCAGGGACAAACAATCCTGAGAAAAGCTCCCAGTAAGACCCAAAGTTGCACCTGAATCCTGGACTTCATTCCCCAAGCACACTAAAAATGGAAGTGCCACGCAAGTACCTCGGCCATCCTAAAGGACTGAATTATAACATCGTTACACTGCAGTAACCAGATGACAATATATAAGCTGTAGTTAACCTAAGGAGTCATGTTTCCACTTCCTTGAAGCGAAGCATCATATGGTAGAGGAGATTCAGATATAAAAGAACAAAAAACAATAGAAGATAAGGAAAGAAATAAATCCCCTTCTCATTGAAGTGGAGAAACAGAAAAAAACAGAGTAAGGTGTGAAAGTACCATTGCCAATGAAAGACACTGTCAAGAAACAGACTCAATAATGAAATAAAAAGTTACATATATTTAGCTGCTGTAAAGAAGTATCTCATTTCACAAACAGGTCAATGTCAGGCTAGACTAAGCCTGATGCTCGCTGTACCTGCTGTTTCTGCTCTTCTTCAACCAAGTAAGCAAGTCAAATCCAAGGTACCAAGTCAAGCGAAGCCTAAACAAGACTCCCCAGGCCAATGCTCTATTTCCTTCCACTGCAAGCTCACCAAGTTCTATAGTTCTACCAACCAGGTAAGTAAAATCAAAACACTCGCTCTATTTGACACAACATTTTTCTAAAGCAGAATGCTTTAAACAAATAAGACACACATCAGTGATTTCCTAAACTACCATGGTCATGCAAACAACACTGCTTTTATGAGGACACGTGAACAAAACCATATTATTATGCATTATACTATTATCTGTTTGTACATATCTCTATCAGCTTTTATTTCGCATAGACTATAGAGCTGATATATCCTCATTCCACACCAAATACAGAAAAAGACATTAAGTGCTGTAACCATGTTTCTGTTTTGAGGAGCTTATAACACTTCAAAATACTTGCTGGATATTTTTAAGCCAGTGCATCTTAGTGCACAGGTTAGGCCCTAAAATTGGTATTAACTTTTATCATTAAAAAAGTCCATTTACATAAACTGTAACAAATCTTACTAAATTTAAACTGCTATAAATAACTAACTTATACTGACATGAACCCAGCTGATCTTGAATCTGCCTAAAGCAATCCCTCACCAGCACTCAACCACTTCAGCTGCAGTTTAAAACTACCTTCTGTGTCAACACACAGCTGCAGCAACACTGTTTTAACTGCAGTGTCTTGAGGGAAACAGAGCTAAACCTGTGCTAATCCCAGTAACCACCCCTACAGCACATGATTTTTTGTTGAAAGGCTTGTTCTTATCTAAGCCATGGTTCCCCCCCCACATTTCTCCTCTATTTGTAACTCATCCCTTCCCTTTCCTGTTGCATCAGGAAGCTACAAATGCAGTGGCTTCTGCAGGGCTGTTATAATTACCACAGGACACGGCAATTATGAAACATATGCAAAATAACTAACAATTACTTCAACAAAGTTTCTGAGAGCATTTAAATGTGGTTCTGTTGGCTTTCTAGAAAACTTCTGACCAACAACCTTCATCCAAGATCAAAACACCTCCATGCACCTCTTCATTAGGACTACAGCTTTCTAAGCCTTCACAGTGTCCCTAAGTAAGCTGGTTTAAAAATAATCTGATGTAGAAACAAAGAAAAACATTCATAATTAGCTGGAAACAGCCGTGAGGGAAAGCCAGTAAAGAGTTCCTATTCTCCACAGACTTCTTTTGTTATATACCATCTCATGTAACAAGCAAAGATCAATTTCAACGATGAATTTAAAGATTTTTAAAATGCAGCCCAAAACAGCTATCATGTCAAACAACCATTATTTTTATTTACATGGTTGCAGCACTGTGTGGATGTTTTAGGAGCCATCTCAAGCTCTCAGGAAAGGATTTTCCCCTCCCTTCCTTCCTTCCCCTCTCCTCCCTGCCAGCAATCCTAGTTTAAAGGACCTAACCCTTCTGAAATGTGTTAACTCAAGCAAAATTTTTTTAACAGTTGGAAGTTTCAGGGAAAAAAAAAAAAGAACCCAAAACAGCAGATGTTCAAGACACAGACTTCTATTTTCCCTTCCATGTGAAGCTTAATGGCAAAGATACATACTTTAAACAATATCACTTCCAAAGAGACAAAAATGTATTAGTCACTGTGTTAGAAACACTAAACAAAAACTTCAAATTGCGAATACTGATAAGACAATCATATCGCTTTTCATAATTTACAACATCATGCCTGACAAGATAGGGTGCTTCCTTTTACTTCTTTCATTCACGTTTGTGTCACAAATATAGAAACCCACTGACTGAGCAGTTTTGCTCCCTTGAGAGTAAAGGAGAACTTCACAAACATTCTTACAGATGCACTTAAAAATTTAAAATAGCTGGTACTTAATATAAGAGCTAAGTCTTGCTAAACCCAGGTAGATCCTTTAACACAGTATGTAATGCAAGGGGAAACAGACTCTGTCAGCACGAGCTGATGATACAGAGCAACATAATTCTTATGGTTCTGAAAGAAAGAAACTAAACTAAACTAACCACATTTATTTAGGTAACCAAAGATATCTGTTCATTTTTAGGCTTCTCAGCCTCCCCCACAGCACCGTGTATACACACGAGAGGTGTAATGTCAAATCGGTCTGGTTGCAGGCTGCATGTGGAGCTGCATGTTTTGAGCTACGACCGTGCTCAGGTCTTCCAAGTTTAATGAGGTTCTCTCTCACACACAGACACCACACACAGCACCAGCTGGGAAATAGTAAAGTAGGATTACAGGTGTAGTTTCTTGCTACTTTAAACCTATAGATAGAGTGAAAATCTAATCTACATTTTTGGCAAAAACTTTCTTCATTTAACCATCATTAGAAACCCACCATAATCTTCAACCTTTAACAAAACCCAACCTGTGTCATGGCACTTGATGTTAACATGCATGAAAAGATTAATCAAGAACTTTGTATGACTCTCTTTGCACAGGCCAAACATCAAATCAGTGTTAAATTCCTCACATGCAGCTACGCCCAGTTAATCTGCTTGAAAGCAGCAAACTATGTAAATCTCCTTACACTGGCGAGATAAACATTACACTCATCTAAAGGTAACAAGAACCACTGTTACTGGGCAAAGCTGCTAAAAGGCACAGGCATGCTGGGCTTCCCGAGCACCCAGGCTGCGGTAGGTGGGACCCCGCGCTCGCCTCCATCCCCGGCCCCCAGAGCTGCTGCTGGCTTCCTCTTGCAGAAATCTGAGAGCACAGACACCTCCCTGAACAAAGCAATTTACAATCCCTAATCAAATAGCTGCACTAGCTCTGTGGATTTGAGGAGCAGCTGGCAGGAGGAAGCCTAATTTTCCATTTACAATAATTTTACAGAATGTAGAAATATTTACAAATCTAGAGGCACTCCTCTGATGTATGAGAATAATGAAAGCAGGAGGACAGAGAATCATCACGTTCTCAGCACACACAAACTGAGAGCTAAGAAAGCCTGCGTTAAGGAGGATGACATTTGTCATTTTGTTTCCTTAACGTTACCGATGCACACGTGTATTCTTTGCATAGCACAAGTAACCTTGTTAGTAAAAATATTAGTTCACGCCTAACTTTTCCAGATAGGACACGTGGCCATGAGTGCTGTGACAGGTTACTACTGCAGATACTGTATGGCTTCCATTCTTTATCTAGACCTGAATCTGCATTTTAAGCCAATTCTCAGATGAGTTGCCACTCATTTAAGCAACATCTAACTTTTAAGCCTGGTACAAGTATTTTAATATGCTTGTCTACCCATAACACAGGAAATCCTTTTGAAAATATAACTTTAGAGACCATATTTTAGTGTTCTTACAAGTACTCTGAAAGAGACAGAAAAAGATTAGGCACCACCCAATTGAACATAACCTGAAACCAAGGATGTCAACTGGCTCCTACATGCCTGAGCTACACATTGAAATAGATACAGCAGATAACAAACATAATACCTTAAGCACAGATTCATTTATAAAATAAAACATAGTTCTTTGGGAAAACAAAAAGAGAGCATGGGCAAAACTCTGGACCCACTGTAGCTAACTGGTGTTTTGTCAATGTTTTAAACAAAGGCAGAATTCCACATTTCATTACAGTCCCTTAAAGATAAATCAGGAGTAGTATCTTGCCTTTTAACCGTGTATCACTCATCTTTCCATCTGAATCTGTTGTAGACTCCTAAAAATGTAACAGGAAAGTACTAAAACTGAAGTGCTCTTATACCATTCTGATATCATGTATGTTACAGTACTAATTGAGACATATAAGCTACTCCAAATATTTTTAATTTCATTTTAAAGTTATTTGATTTTTTTTCAGCTTCATACACTATGTGCTGTTAGCATAGGAAATCTAGTTTCCCCTTTCAGAGACGACGGTAGACTACTTTTCCTACACTAACAGCACCTAGACTCTCAGACTAAAGCACAATTACAATTCAATTGTCTGAATATGGGTTACGCAGCACACGGGGAGACTTAATCTCAACTATTCTTAATTATCAAGAGCTGAAAAATTAGGCTCACAACATTCTTCAGCACTGTTTGACATCAGCTCACCCCTGCAGGTGAAGCCTGAGTGAAAGGGAGATCAGAAAGTCAATCTTTAAACAACCTTAGTCCACATGAATGAAGCTAATAGGAGCTTTCCATGGACTTAAATGGAGAAAGGCACAGGCCCTTGCTCCTTATGTAGGAAGTGTTTGAGCAGAGAATGGCTACACACTAACAAAAGAAACCTTTGGTACCCAGGGTCTTAAGCCCACATAATACCCCCACATTCATTTCTTTCTCTGCCTGTTGGGAAAAAAAGGGTCTGTTTGTTTTTCCCATTCAGTCAGCCCTTTTAGCTCTTCCAATCTTAAGGAGTGCACTGTGAAAAGAAGAGCATCTTATCAGCCTGCTCCAGACCAGCCAGTGAACTCTCAGACACACGCAAAACACACCCCTACCAGCAACAGGCCTCCCCGTGCTGCCCTCTGCTCCTGCCCCCACCCTGCCCAGCACCCAAGTGGCTTTCGTTAATTAATGGTCCTTTCAGGTAGAGTAAGAAAATAGTATCTAATAAATTGGCTTCATTTACCAAGCATGCAGAAGCACCAGACAAGATCATCAGCGTGGGCGTAATGCAGGGCATTTATTAAAAACAAACCAAAACCAGCACACACAATAAGCTTGTTTTATTATGTATGGACTTGAACACATCGAGTACAAGATACAAAGATAACTCCACGCACTGTTAGGCAGCATCTTCAGAGTGCTGCTGAGATAACACACCAGCAATTCTTATCAAAATGATATTTCTATAAAACAAGGGAAGAGGAGAAAGGAAACAGTTTTCATTTAAGCTTCAAGAAAATATGAGTTTAACTTCCACTGTCGCACAGGTTAGCCACGCTGCTCACACACCATTCCAACTACACACCAAGACTGCAAAATTTCTAAGCCCATTTCCCCATTATTTCTATGAAACTCTCCACTGTGTGTGGCAGCAAGATCCAATCTGCTACTTCTGCCCTTAATGAATTCTGACCCTGAGCAAAACTGGACAACTCCCCCAGTATTGCTACCTGAGCCCTTCAAATTACTTGTCTCAGCTGCTAAGAGCAGCAGACACGGAAGGTTTTTTCCTCACCTGGAAAGAAGCCTGCCATAGTATTTTTGGCAAGCTTTGTCAAGCCGGGAGCTCGTCAGTGACCTCTACTCCATTTACCCTCTGGCACACAAACACACAGCACACTTCCCAATGAACTTTTTTTTTTTTTAAATGAAAGAATTCATGAAGAATAACACACTTTACAGTAAGTAATGTAGCATTAATGCCAACGTTTTTTTGGAGAAAAAAAAAAATTATAAGCGCAGCCAAAGAAACAAGGGCCCAGCAAGGCTGTAACTCAACTATTTCAACCATTTTACTTCCACTGACTAAACAAACAAACAAAGAAATATCTCTTTCAGTACCGCTTCATAGATACGAGTGCTCCGAGCTTATCGGAGCGATCTGTCTGCCCATAAAAATGTCACAGGATTTCCCTTGTGCACTTCAGGGCGGGGGGAAAAGGTGCAAGCCCGAAGCGCGGCGGCGGATTTTTGGAGGATTGTTTGAAAAAAATAACGTGCCGCGACCCTTTCGCTCTTTTCACACCGAGCGGAAAACATCCAGCCCAAAGTTTCGCTTTGCGGCCCGTGTTGCAACACCGGGTCCTTTCTAACTTGTTGCCGAGCGCAGCGGGGCCACACCGCCCGGCCCTGGGCAGCCGTACGCCCCGCACCGCCCGGCGGGGCCCGGCCGCTAAGGTCACCCGACGGAGGCCGCCCGGGCACTCGGCAAGGTCACAGCGCCGCTTTTAAGAGAGGAAGAAAGAAAAAAATAAGGAAAAAAAAAAGTAAAAATAGTTTATTTTTGTAAATTCCAGCTCTCGAGAAGCTAACAGGCTGCAAGTTGCAACTCACGCAAGTCGCCACCCCTCTTCCCACTCCTCCCCCAGCACCTCGGGGGGGTGTGAAGGGAAAGCGGAGTTGGGGAGCCATAGCTCCCCCACACCTCTCCCTCTCTTACCTGCTTCCGATACGGGGTCCGGCTGCTGCCCGCCGCGCTGCTGTTGCTGCTGGGGAAGATCATCGCCCCGCCTGATCCCCGGCTGCCCCTAGGGATGGGGAGCAACTTCGGCGGCCGCCGGGCTGCGGCGCGGCGGGGCTGCAGGGCGCTCCCTGCCTCCGTGCCTTCCCCGCCGGCTGCAGCTCTTCGTTCCCCACCCCCGGTCCCCCGCTCCGCGTCGACCCTACCCCGCCTCGGCCGCGCCGGCTGCCATCAACGGGTTCTCATTGACCAGCGCCGGCTGCCCCAACCCCGCCGCTCCCACCTCCCGCTGGCCCCAACCACCGCCCAGAAAGAGGGAGGGCGCGCGCGAGCGCCGCGCCACAGCGGGGAAGCGCGGAGCAGGCACGGCGCCCGCGCCCCGCCCCCGTGCTGAGCGGGGCGGTGCTGAGCGGGGCGCGGCGCCAGGAGAGGCGCGGCGAGGGGCGGCGGGTGCCCCCGCGGCGCGCAATGGTTGCGCCTAAGCGGGACTGGGGTGGGGGGCAGCGGGCCCGCGGCGGAATGCGCGGCACGCGGGGCCAAGCGCAAGTTGCGCCTGGCCCCGCGTGCCGCGCATTCCGCCGCGAGGTGCGCCCGGCTCGGTCCCGACCCCCGAGGTGGTCCAGGACAGCCCGCAGTTCCCCGGTTTATGCGGAGGGGCTGCTTTTGGTGCACCGTTCCCCCCTCAACTGCAGGGCTGACATCTGAGAGTGCAATCAATATCGTGGCTTTTAACTCTCAAGTTTTTCTTGATTAGAAATGAGAAGAGGGGGAAAAACATCCAGTCAAAACCCCCACTAGTGCCTCAAAGCAGTATTTGGGAAGCAGGGGGAAATTCTGATTTTCTTCACAAAATTTTGGCCTAGGCAACATCATAGTTCTTAGGCAACAAGACCAGGACACAGGGAGAAAAGGGGTTTCCAACTTCCCTGACTGGGGAATGTAAATGTAACAATGTAAACAATGCAGTACTCTGCGTTGTTTACATTGTTACATTTACATTCCCCAGTGATGCTGGTAATCCAGTTTTTAAGAAGTCAAGTTATAGTTCTGTTAAGCCACTGAGTTTCTGACTGGTGACACTGCAGAAGGCTTTCTGGTATGGACATGCACCATCAGACACCTTTTGCTTTCTCTTCCTCTTTCTGGTAATACCATGGCCACAGGCTCACACACACAAATGTGACAATGGGAAACTGCTGGGGAAAAAAAAATTGCCAGGTAGTTCATTACTGAAAGGACAAGTAATATAGCACCATATGACAACACCAGTATCTACAAAAGCCATAACCTTCAGTTACTCAGTGCCCTACAAATAATCACCAACTATTTCGGTATCCTAATATTTCGCCACCACAGATCAGAGTACAGCTGACGGTAGGAAAGCACCGTCACTTGGCAGAACTACATTCTGCATAACTTTCCCTTTTTTTTCTCTTTCAAGTTCTAAAATGGATGTCTCTCAGTTTGGCCTGGATTTGATAACACAAGTTTAAGGGCGGCTAGTACTGGATGAAAAGCACTGCAGCCACACAGTGATTACTGCCATTGAAAAATGTTTGATGGAATAAATTTGTGCCGGCAGACTTTATGCCAGATCAGGTACTGCCTGTCTGTACTATTTCATGCTGTTTCATGGATCGTTTGTATTCCCACTGCTGGTATAAAGTTAGCACAGCGGCTTAGAGCTAGGATAAAGTCATATTCCCTGGTCTGGTTAAGGCTGCAGCCTCATGCCCACTTTACAATATCAATTGGAATCACTGCTGAAAACACAATGGTTCAGCAAATTATTCTGGGTGAAACCTTTGTTTTTTCTCTCTGATCAGGTTAGTTTTCTTCCAGATCATTTCCTCTGTCTGGTTCAGCATGTGGCTGTGCTACTGCTTGTGCCAGAGTAATGGAGGAGGCAGCATGGGAGTAAACAGGCAGGGGCAAGAGGGTGGATATGACTGTTTGTTTTGGCAGCAGTATCAGATGTTATTTGCTCGATATGTTATTGTACCTGCAGCTCAATTTGATAGAAACGGAGCTGTGTGCTCATGCCTTCCCTAAATGTACTACATATAGTAGGCGATCTGTGCTCCAGTCTTATAGTCCCATGGTCACAGATGACACAACGGGATTCAGTGCTGAAACAGTGTCTTAAAGCAGTATAAATGTTAACAGTGACAGGCTATTTCTGCTCAAATCTGTATTCCCAAACAAAAAATAGGAACAATATTTTTCTGCACAGTATTCTGGTCACCAAAGGGGTGACAAAGCTTACATCTGCTACACCTACAGGGGGGCTTTGTTCGCTGGAGATGCATAGTGACCACACCTTCCCCACTGCTGGGAAAAGCTTTTCAAAAGCCATCAATCATCCCTTGCTTCCTTCCCTCTCCTCTTCCTGCCCCATCCCCCAGGGAAGAGGCTGGAGGATGTAGACACTATATGCTCGATTAGGCCTATTCTCAGTCACTGTCATACCAGGGAAGGCACTCAAGAATATTCCAAAGCAGGATCTGAAACTGCTGTCTTGCCCTCTCTGCCACCACATGTCCCACAACTTCCCGTGATTCGGACACAGATTTCCCTCTCTTGGATTCAGTATGTAACACATTTCCCTTGGTTACCATTACTCTCGTTCCTAACATAGTAAGAAAACAGAAAGCAAAAAACATAGTCCTGTAAACATCTACTAGATCACAATTGAATGCTATCTGCTTATTTATTGCTGTTGAAGAAAAACACATCACAGAATTTTCTGGAAAGACCCTGAAGTCCTATCCTACATGCTAATCTACCTACAGTTTTCTGTTCTTTCTAAACAGCTTGAGTAATCTGTCTCCATTTTTGTCTCAAACATAGGAATAGCTGCCTTCCAATAGCTATGACAAGGTTATGAGGAATACAGAGCCAGATTCCTTACAGCAGCGTGGCTGAAGGGAAGGGGAGAGCAGACCAAAACTGAAATGCTAGCATTTCTGACGGGATACAAGGACAGCAGGCATTGCCCAGAGAGTCTCTGCACTCCCCATCCTTGAATGTTTTCAAGACCAGACTGTGTACAGCCCTAAGCAACCTGGCTTGATCTCTTCACTGATGTTGCTTTGGGCTGGAGGTTGGACTAGAGATCCCCTGAGCTGCCTTCAACCTGAACCTATACTCATATGAAAAAGCTGCTTTGTTCTTACTCCAGAATACAGGCAAAATGATTTCTGTGTAAAACTCTGTATTTGAGATTACGTTGATATGGCTCAAGATAACTCCCTTGACTTTTCAGTACATGCACAGTGATGTATCAGTTCAACACACTGATAAAAGTTTCCCTACATATTTTCTGGGAGGCAAGAAGCATGCCTTGTTTGCAAAGAACAGTCTCAGTCTTATTTAGCAATCCCTAAACTGAGACACCTAATCTATACAATGCATACAGATGTGATAATTTAAATCATATGTTCAAGGACATTATTATTAGCTATGTTACAGCAGGTGTGAACAGACTTGCAGGTAGCCAGGCATCTTGCTGCTTAGAGTTATAAATGAGCAATTCATTTTGATCCTGTGGGACAAAGGTGACCATAGGGTCTAAGAAAATCTAAGAGTCTGTAATAATTATGTTCAGAGCTTCTTTAAATTACCCAGAGTTGCTTACTCAGAAATAAGGAAAACGTGCTGAGCAGATCTAGTGCATTTTGGAGCTGCAATGTTGTAATTACATTGTTCTGTTTTGTTTGGGGTTTTGTTTGTTTGTTTGTGTTTGGTTTGGTTTTTTTACACACAGTTCAGAAATTTAGGTTTGCAGGGAGACAGGGTAAATACAGAAAAAAAGATTTATTTGAAAACATGAAGAGAACTGGAAGTCCTCAAGAATCTTTCCAGTAATGTTTGTCAGTCTTAACAAATAGTGGACTTGCAAAACTAAGCCATTACTCTAAGAACAGTTCTGCACGTTTAAGCTGCTACTTTACCATTTCTGTTCTAAATCAAATCCATGGCCTCCCTTATTTATCTCAAAATTCAACCTAAGTAGCTATTTCCCCTCAGGGCATTCAGTGTCTCTGTAGGACAGATGGTCCCTGAGCCCTGGATCTGCTTTAAAAGGGAAACTTTCAGTCTATTGCAAAACCCTCTGAGTCCAGATTGGATGTCCTCAATTTCCTCACAACCCTGCTCTTCTGGCCACTTCAGGGCCTCCTGAAGACCCATTAGTCAGGGAGTGATTGAGGGCACCTTATTTCCCAACCTTGACCAGACCTAGAAGACCTATGGGCTTTCCACCACAATGCTCACTGAGGATCCATCGTCTCATCACACCCAGTCATATGTAGCAAGATACAAACCAGAGGAGGCACGAAGCTGAGACACAACAATGCAAAAATACTTTGAAATACCCTATGCAAGCCCAGGAAACAGTATGCAAGGCTCAAATTTGAGAGATATTAAGCATTTCCTGAAAAATTTTAATAATGGGGTATGGGAAGCTAAGTATTATACAGAAGTAGATTTTTAAGTTTAGGCTTAAATTCATTTATTCAGGACTGAAAGCAAGAAAAGCATTTATAACAACCAAAGGAAAAAAGTATACTTCCATTACATGGAACACTCCTTTAGAGATAAATAAATCCCATAATTAATTGACTTATTATTATTTAAGTATCCCAGTACACAGGTAATGGAAAAACAACAACAATCAACAAAAAGAAACAACAAACAAAAAACCCCACAAACTGTATCTTGCTAAGTGGAGATGAGAAGGAAACGTCAGTAGAAAAGGGACACAGTAATGCCATTAACATGCAAAACACTTTCTGTATAAAAACTTCTGTATTTTTTTTTAATAAGAAGATTTTTAAGAAACAATGACTTTTGCAGAAGTATACGATCTACTAAAAGTGAGGTATTGCACACGGAATAAGAAGCCATTGTTTAAGAACATAGTCTTTAATCACACAACATATAGAACAATAATAATCTCCATGACGATCACAACCAAAAGGGGAAAACAAATAATCTTTCCAAGCTGTACCATTTCAAATATTGGTACCAAGATACCAAATTACTTACATTCTAGACTAGAATACAAAAAATAAAAGCCATTTTATCACTCATTATAAAATACCTGTGCACAGTCACTATAACAGGTTTCTTTTGACTCAAACCCATCAGCTCATTCTCTCTGGGAATGCTCCAACCTGTCTCTGATCTTCCCACCACCTCAACTGTGGGTGTTTTTTCCCTTAAATCCAACAGCTCTCTGCAAAATCAAAAGCAGTTCTTTGCTCCCTTCAGCGCACACAGAAGCCTCTGCTGTGGCCACTGGCTTTGTGGCTCCCATGACGTGTTCTGGCTCCTCCTATCCATTTTAGCTTGCAGTTCATTCCTTCCATGCTGCTTTAAAAGTTCTTAGAAGGACACTTTATAAATTGCACAATTATAAGTAATTGTTGCCATTCCTTCACTGATGACGGGTGTTAAGAATATGAACATAGAGAGCAACACAATCTCTTGTTAATTCCATGCCAGCATTTTATATTTTGGAATGCATTATTTATTCTTTGAAAGGCACAAGATATTCCCTTATTTCCACTGCCAAACCAATACCCCCTTCCTAATTATATTCTGTATATTCTGGGAAGCACGAGTATGAAAGAGAATTACAGTAACGGATTACTATGTAACAGGAATTTATGGAGGCTGCTCATAATCAGTAATTAAAACACAGGACAGAATCCAATCTTGATTTGTGGAATAAACTGACTCTAGAAGATCTGAATTCTGCCATTAGCTTGATAACATTGCCAGACACTTGTTTGAAATGATAAAACAGTCAAAGCCTGTAAACAGTTTCCAGATTTATTATAAAACAAAATAATAAAGTCTGTCAGAAATGAGAAAGTATATTGTTTTTTCTGCTTTGTTATTAACTATGTAGGAAGTTGTTCATCATTATATTAAAACACATTTATGTTTTAAGTGAGACTACTAAGAGCTCACTGTTTCAACATGCTTTCTTGACTGCGTATTTTTTACATTTTGTGCAGAATAAATTTATGGAACAGTAGAAGAAGAAAGCAAAAATATTTACTAAGTATTTTCTGGGAAACAATTATTCTATACAGCTGTTTGATTTTTTAATGTATTTTACATATTTACATTTTAATAGAAATATTAATAAAAGATGAAACAAAATCTGGAAATACACAAATATTTTTTCTAAACCTTCACAATTAGTATGGTTTTAAAGTAGAGTTACATCTGCTGGTTTTCCAACAGAAAAGAGGCTCTTCCTAGCCACCATTTATTCAATTTTGGTGTGCTGGATTTTCTTGGATGAAATTTTTCATCATGTGGGCCAGGCTTGAATCGTTTCTATTTTACTAGAATCTTAGAAATAAGAAAGAAAATAAATAAAAATAGTCTTATGATTAAAATATGTTTAAAGATTGAGAACAGTTAAAGACACTGAAAAGATAAATCATTCCACAGTAGTCAGAGTGGAAAGTCCGACTGAAAATCAGCCAGACATAAATTTTATTCCTTTGTGTGTTGTTTTCTTGGTATCTAAGCCTATGAAATAACTTCACATCTGTCATTGCGGTTACAGAAAAAAGAAAATCAGACCCTTACCTGGTCTTTCCACATCTATAAAACGGAACATATACTTTGAAGCCTTGAATGAAACATGCACTATTTGTATTATAAGCAAATTTTGTATTAAAGCAATGAGAAGCAGGTTGGAACCATAACACACACTGTACCCAAAATGGATTATTACGGAAAAAGAGGAAAAAGGCAGAAAAAGTCACTTAAAATACGATATGCCATAAAAGAGGGAGTTACTGTCACTAGTGCACAACCAGGCTTCCACACCCAAGCCATGGGCTTGAAGAATAGCTGAGGAAAAACCAGAGCAGATACTGCTGTACAAGCCTGTGCTGCAGACTGCAGCCACATGGGCAGGAGCGACAGGCCAGGCTGGAGATTGTGTACCGTAGGTGTATATGTGTGGTTATCTTGGCAAAAAACCACAAAACACAGCTCTTTCCAAACAATGCTGCTGTCCTAAGATGACTCTGCTTGCCTTTTTTTTTTTCTTTCCCTGGAATGAAGTCCTGTTGTGTTTGTTTGACAAATACTAGTGGTCAAGTGAAGAACTGACAGCTCTACCTGCTGACAAGCACTGTGCAAAGTTTTCCTGTCCTCACACACATCCCTGTCAATTAACCTCTTTTCTGACCTGCAAATGTCTCTACAGCACTCAAACTCCCCTGAGTACCCTGACAACACTGTACTGACTCGCTGGTGTCCATTTACATCATCTCAGTTGGGGTGTGAGAAACTAATTTCCTTGTAGATTTCAAAAGAGCATATATACATTGTATCTGTTTCAAGATTACAGCCTTTATCCTCCAAGTTTGGTTTATAATCACATATAAACAGAAAGACATTTGTTTATAATAGACAATCTGATTATAATGACCTAATCTAGAGTATGAAGGGAAGAAACGAGATCATGTGGCACAAGTTGGGCAAATATTAGAGTCTGAATCTTATCTCAGTTTCAATATCTTTAAAATAAAAGTATCTACATAAACCTTGATAGAATTGTTCCCAAAGTATCTGGTGTAGCTTACATCTCCAACAGGTATTATGGGTTTCAGCCTTCCAAAGAAGTCATAAACTGTTTTGGGGTTTTGTTTTTTTTTTTTTTTCCCCTAAAAACGCATGCTCTACCCCTCTGAGTTTTGAAGTTGGATACTTGTTACTTTTGTAGCACCTACACACCACCAATAAAACACAGACCAACATTATCAACAGATGCATCTTCAGAATAAGAAAATTCTTCCTCCCATGTAAATTCAGCGCTCACACAAGTCACCTGCCCACTGGTGATGGCAGCACGAGGCCTCCACCAGCACAGCACTTGGCGTCTGCAGTGAAAGGATTGTCTGGAACTCACAGAGCCCACTCTCGGGGGTGAAAGGAGAATGTGGCTACTGCAGACGCAGCCATTCCCTGAAGGGCTATAGGATCCTATACCTTCAAGTATATGTGGCTGATGCACCACAGACAGGTGAAAAGCAGGAGCAGAACACCAAAGCCATTTTCTGACATGCTGTACGGCCACCGGCTGCAAATAGGGTTTTTTGGACTTCCACTGTGAGCTAAACTAGCAACAAACTTCATTGCTATCCCAAGTCTGGGTCTTCACCTTCATCATTTCAGTTCCTGTAATTTTAAATTCAGAGATGATCTGAATATTTATATTCAGTAATCAGTAAGTTAATCAAGGTGGCTAAGACAATTTATTTCAGGGAGTAATTCACAGAGCTATTTACTAATTGTTCTATACTAAGTGTCATGGGCTGGCAGCAGCAAGAATCAGGGTGGGAAAATATTTCATTGCATCATAATTAAGTTTTATATTTATTTAGGTAAATAGATTCTTAGAGTTGTTTTCAACACGTTCTCTCAAGTTGGATTCAAAGTATCTATCAGATACTGCACAACCATATTTCACAGGTCTGTTCACCAATATCAACACACATACATCAAAGATACAACATGGAATGAAATCCTGGCCTGATCAATAGGAGCTTTACCAGGAGGTCCCAGATTGCACCCAGAATGACAGCTCTTACACCGTGCTTTTGTGATCTAGTGAGTGCATTTAACCACTCAGCGATGCCAAAAAGCAAGAAATCTTCTGTTCCTTTCCTCCTTCCTGCTCTGAGCTTCATGGTTTGAAGCCCTTTCCTTGATCCTGTTTCTTCTGCTTGCTGATTCAACTCACTAATCCAGCAGAAATCTTTCCACTTTTCTTTCTGCCACGACAAGGTGTTGAGTTTAGTCACCGAGGTGTCTAACAAGACCATCACAAGCCAAGTGGCAGGAGCACGCAGCTGGGAGAAGGCAAAGTGGGGAAGGAGTGTGCGTGTCCATGAGAGGAGGGGCTGCTGGTGGGGTGGCTTCTCTCAGTCTAGGGCTCTCTCATGGAATTTTACTCAGAGAAGTTTTCACTGGTTACCATTTTTTTAACCATACATTTCTAGTCAGATTCCAGAAAAGTGAGGTTATTGCACCAACCAGACCCCAGCTATTCTGTGCAGATGCGCTGCAACAGAGTTGGGTGAGCAAATTCAGATAACGCAAGAATTAGGTTGAACTTTCGCCCCTAGTTCCAGCATTCTTTGAAGTTCTTCACTGCCTTGGCAACTCCTTCCCCTATCTTCCACTATTGCAGCATCTGTCAAAGGCTCTGCATAGCCAGGATTTTCTCCGTTCTGGGATCTTCAAAAAGAATTTTGCACTGTGTTCCCTGGGGACTAGATCTTCACAATGTTTCAGTGCTTGCAGTACAACTTGCTGCACTTATTTCTGAGCACAGCAAAACTCCCAGCAGTGTTTGCTGAACATGGCTTTAAGACAAAAAGGATTTCAGCAAATGGTTATGGGAACCTTCCAGGACTACTTACTAGCAGGAAATAAGATGATCTTCTAGCGGGAAGCAAATTTGGATAATTTTCTCTATAGCATTTTAATATGAATCTATGTGAGCATGTGCCCTTGCATGCACATCAGGTTTTTTGTTACCTATCAATCAAAACTACCGAATTATCAAATGCCCACTTCAGAACTTGATCCAGTTGTCCCCTAATGTAATCCAGAAGAATATAATAAAGACAACTGGACTGGGTACTACCATAATATTGCTTTTGACCCTGAGACAATTTACCTTTCACTATTCTAAACATCACTTAAAAGTTTTCACGTGAATATTTGTTACATAATTATAGATGGAGCTTTGTCGTATTTTTCACAGTTATCTGTGTCTATTATTTAACCTGATTGACTGAACTCCAGTCCAAAATACTATCCAACTATATCTGGTGAAGCACACTCAAAATTATGGTTGGACAAAGCAATGGATTTTGGAGACCCACAGATAACATTGCTGCAGAACACAGGCTCGGGTAGTCCAGCAGTGAGCAGAGGTTAATGGCTTGGAAAGAAAAACACCCTTGCTTCTTATACCTTCATTGTAATCAGTCACTTTACAGCAGACAGTCTCATTACTATAAATTGCAACTAGATGCATTTTTGCCTTGCAAAGGAATTCATAAAAACATGTCAGATCATGTCAGCTGAGATGTTATATAAATCACGTTCTGCACAAAGTGAAAAAATACATTTCGCATCCAAGAAATTTCAGCTTGTTTTCTGAGTAGAGCCCACTGTTTCGCAACTCCAGAAGAATTATCAGAATTACAGACATCATGTAAAAGACGTGAAAAGAAAGTTGAAAATCTAAATATGTCTAAATGCTTCCATTTTAATCCCCTTATTCCTTTTATTTCCACTAAAGTTGCTACTCCATTCCACAGGCGGGTTGTTCCCAACACTGCCTCAGACCATTTAAGCATACGCATTAACTTCTGTGCTTGCATGTATGCAATCTAGTGACATTACCTGGAGAAAAAGCTACAGAGGTACTGACAAGAGGTCTGAGTAAAGAAAAATCCTTATGTAGCAATGCTGATTCCAACTGCAGGCTCCTGACACCAGTTGATCAAACCTGTGAAAACTACCAACTTTTTTGACACTATTAGGTTTTTACCTTTTCTTTATCTACGTCAGTGTTCGGTAACTTGAGAAAGGATAAAGCCTTTTTCCTAGCAACGACATACAATATGACAGTTCATGTGAGCAAATCATGTAGGCACATGATTTTGTAGGAACTAGGCCAGAGTGAAAAAAAGCCAGAGTGCTGTATTAATCCCTCGGTGACTATATTCAGTGGGCTGTGCATTGGCAACACCAGCAGACTTGACCAAATTGTTCTTACTCACAGAATGGAAAAGAAAAATAGGAGAAGCTAAAACGTTGAGATATAAATGACCTAAACTGCAAAAGAAACTGCACTCTGAATCTTCATTAAAAAAATGTGAACAAAAAATTACATATTTTGAATCAAAACACATAAAATCTGACCACAAATCCACTCAAGCAGAATAAAACTAAACAAGAAACTCAGGCTGAGCTTCCTTACTGTAGTTTTTAACTAGTGTCATTGTAGAATATAGAAAAAATCTGTTTATTTTCCTCAAAAAAAAATCAGTTTAAGTCTTTGAAATGTCACCAACGTAGACAACCTTTATTTTTTTTAACAAAAGGCAGTTTTAAATTAACTAAAAGGTTAATTCTAGAATGTATTACCATAACATTTCCATTTGAAATAATACATGCTTTTATAATCTATATTTTAGATTCCTTGGCTACAGTTGGTTTAAATGCTTAAAAATGTCTAATTCCTGATTTTCTATTATGTTTGGCTGATAAAATTCAGGAATTGAATCAAAACTGTGCTAGAACTCCTTTGTTCAAATGTTAAAACAGTCAGGCAATGTGCCTGTCATTAACTGCCAGCTACTTCTTGACTGTCAGTGTCAACTGCCTGCTAGGCAGCTCACCCTGCAATGGAAATGATTTGATAATACCTATCTACGGGTCTTAGTTTGTGCTGGACAACTAGACTGCTCCTTGCTCCTTTCAAGAACTGTAAACTATAAACTAAGCATACTGAAGAAGAAAAAAAAAAAAGTCATGCCTTTTCATGCTGAGAAACTCCAGGCTTCAGATGACGCATAGTACTTAATGCTATTTACTGCACCACTGTAATTATTTGGTAGCTGATCAAACTAACAAACATAGAATTTGGCAGAGTGGGTGCTTGTTGTAGTGAGTAGATGTGAGCTTTTTTATTTTTCACTGAGACTTCTACTCCTTTTGTATCAGATCTGATGTGAGATGTCCCTCCCCACCGCAGCATTCCTTCTGCACATCCATGCCAGCCCCTTATTCACCCTTCGGAGCAGACATTACCACACTCCTTTGCTGGACTGAATCAACCGTTCATGCGGGTGTGCTGTGAAGCAGAAAAGTAAACGAATACAGTTTAAATCTACAGATATACATATATATTTTTGCTAAGGGGTTGATTTCCCAGCTCTGATGCAGAGAGCAGCTGTAACACGTAACAGGCTTGGCTGGACCTGGGCACAGAGGCAGGAACTTCTAAATCCCACCCAACTGCTGAGGAAACAGCAATGTCAAGACGCAGCCTGACTGCAGAGCCCTGACCAGACTCAAAACCGAAAGCAAGCAGCTACTCAGGGGTTTATGTAGCAGCACATAAAATATTTTTGTTTCAAGAGACGTTTGCAAACACAGAATGTCTTTAGTTTTGTCTTTGGATCTCAATTAAACTTGCAAATGAAATCATCTTTGTTTAAAATCCTACTTTAGGGAAAGACACTGCAATATACTATATGCTTGGAAACAAATTAATGAAGCTCCACAAAGAGAAGGGAAATGGTGTGATTTATGCATCTGAATATCAGTCATTTTTTTAAAAAGTGGAGATGTTGCACATTCAACAAAAAGCTTAAGTTCACAAATTTCTTCACATGTAGGGCAAATCTTTCTTTAAAAGCTGAAATCATGGTTACAGTAACTTCCTATTCAGTCATTTCCTTAATTAAACCATTGAACTTTAATGTGAAATACAGCCATTACAAAACCAGAAAGGAATCCGAACAATAACAATCCAGTCAAATTGGCACCGCAATAACCAACAGTGATGTCAAGAACACTGGCTGATACTTTTTGGTCTGAATCAATTATGCTGTGATACCCTCAGATACTAAATCAAGTTTTAGGAGACTGCTGGATCAAAGCTGCACTAGCCACATGATGCAATGCAGTGAACACTCAGCAAAAATGGGCTCTCCTTGGTAAAAGTTATTTAAAAACCAAACTGTATGTCCCTTTTTTCCAAATTTTTGAAAGGTGACGTTTTAGTCAAGCGATAGGTATGCCTCATCATAGTCCCAAACATCTGTATTGCTCTGCAACTGAAGATTACCCAAACAGAGGAATTTTTAAGTCCCTTTTTGTCTCCTTCCTACTCCAACATAGCATCCCTCAGTGGTGCACAAAATGTCAGTGTTCTCGTTTTAGGCAGGCTATTTCCCTTGGACAGTCACTGCCTTCACGCCTGCCTTTGCCTCTCACAAATGATCCAACCACCCAAAAAGCCAGCACTTTGGAAGGAGCTGGTCACCACCACCCAAGCCAAGGCAGAGATTGCTGCATCAGAGACGGGGAGTCTGTTCCCTCAGCACTGCCAGAAGCCCCACCTGGCTGCGGAGCTGCATTTGGCCGAGGACGAGCAGCAGCGCAGGCAGGCGGGGAGCGCTGGGCTGGCGCGGGTACCGTTCCACCCCAGGACCACGAGCCCGGCACTCTCACTCTGCCTTGGCAGCAGCAACGCAGCCCCTCTGGGCTCATCCCTCATCTGGTCATGTTTGTGTTGCCAAGCAGTCCCCAGGGCATAGATCTGCAATTAATGATCGTGGGACCACAGCACTATCAGCCCTTTTCTGTTGCCCAGACAGTAAGAACTTTGCGGGTCTGTAGTTACGCTGGCAGCTCATGCTCTGGGTGGGTGTGAAGGGTCACAGAGTCACTCACTGCAGGGAATGACACGATCTGTTTTTCAGGCTGGTTTAGGCTGCTGGGCCATGGTGTCTTCCCGGAGATGCAAGGCCACTAACTGATCAAAACTGGCAGCACCTTAATTTTTGAGGGATCAGTAGGGCTTTAAAAAACATGAGTAAAAAAAAAAGTTCAAAGAACAAATGCTATCAAAATTCTGGTGCCTGCTACCTAGAATATAGATACTCTTACATGAATCCTTACATTTGATCAGGATCTTTTTGATTGCTATAACCAAAGATTTTGCGAAATACTTGAAAAAACATATACACTGACTTTTTTTTTTTTTTGGGGGGGGGGGCGGTTTATATATTTTATACCCCTTAACACTGAAAGTGAAAAGTATGTTAGATACGTGGAACTGACGGATCTGATGGATCCATGTCTACCATACTTGGGTTACATCAGATTTTAAATTGTGCTGAAGAGACAATGTTTAATTGTTAAGTGTAAACCTTGTTGCACAGATCGATACTCAGTGAAATGGGCATACTAAAATTTATTATTTTTCCAGGTATCACCAAGTATCACCTCCAAGAATTTAAAAAAAAGAAAAAAAGAGTTGAGAGATTATTTAGATTACTTTTAAGACAATGATTCGTTCAGGGTGTGGGGTAAGACACAATGGTGTTCTTTCCTCTGCCTTAAACAGGGGGGGGAAGAAAAAAAAAATATTAAAAACATCCTTTAATGATGCATTTTAAAGTGTATGTTGTCTGCAGTGTGACCCAGCTCCCAGACAGTAGGATTTTTTTCCATGTATTCAACAGAAATGGTAGGTATCATGTTGCTAACTTCAACACTGCAATCTGATTTACGCAAGCCAGTCCAAGTAGATAGCTACTGAAATCAGCTGGATTCTTTTATGGATACAAGAT
Source organism: Patagioenas fasciata (assembly GCF_037038585.1). Lineage (NCBI taxonomy): Eukaryota > Metazoa > Chordata > Aves > Columbiformes > Columbidae > Patagioenas > Patagioenas fasciata. The sequence continues at coordinate 18,151,502 of NC_092526.1, forward strand.
AAAACTGTACAGATAACACTGACGACTGAGTGCCAGGGCTGGAGCCTGCTGATTTATCTAATTGGCTGCACTAACACAGCAGCGCAGTGTCCCCGGCCTTGCCCGCAGAACGCGGCACGGGAGGCGCAGCCCCGCACAGACACCGGTCTGCGCCTGCCGCTGGGAATGCCCCGCAGCCGAGATTTCGGGACAAACAGAAATCTTCTTTTCACAGGTGTAAATCCAAAGTGATTACTTTTTGGTCCAGTTACAAAATCTAATTTGGAATGAATCCTGGATTTCTCTGTCGCTAGCTGCTTGTAAAGCACAAGTATCAATGAGCTAGTAATTAAGTAATAATAGCCATAACAATCTTGCAAAATTCATATATACTAGGTAAAATTATAAACCTGCTAAATAATATGCAAACCAATTACTGTTTCCTTGAAATGAAAAACAGAACTACATGATATTCAGTAACATGCTATTATTAATGCTGCTTTTACTTTACAAACTCTAGGAATACTTTTCAGTAATTGTTCAAGAAAGCACCCGTACTTGTATAACAACTCTGTTAAACAAACAGACTGACACACAGAGATACGGACGCTTTGTTTGTAATGAAGATACGTTATTAAAGGGAAAATAAATCTGCTTCTGGGCTGGATCTCCAAACTGAAAGGGTCTTTCAGGTGATGGAAGTGAGTATTGTGCTGAGTCTCAGGCCCGATTACTTCCTGCAGGGATGGTTTTGTCATTGTGCCACCACCCCTCCCCTGTGACTTCTAAACAACCCAGGGTCACTGTGTCCTCTCTTTAATTAGTATCTCACTGCTGGAGGGAGGGGAGAATGTCAAGGAAAAAAAGAATGAGAAGACACTGTAAACAAAGGTCCTCAGGGGCATCTTAACAATTTGGACAAGGAATGGAAAAAATGCTCAGTTCTTCTGTCGGCAGTAAAAAGGAAAAAAACTGGTCGGGATGGACAGAATTTTAATTTTAGTTATATCAAGTTAAATAAAATAAAGAGAAATGCTAAGCAAGAAAAGCATTTTGCTCCCAAGAGGGCTTTGCTGTTCAACAGATGAGCATATAATCTACATTTTACAAAAAAGCCAACTAAAATGCAGTGGTACAACCATGAAGCAGCTGAAGCCTTAAGGTATACTCGGCTTCCCTAAGAGCCATTACCAAGCTTAAGTTGGGTGAAAACAATTATTTCTATTTGCAGTAAAAGAAAACTTCCAATGTGTATTCTGTATACAAAAGTATCTGAACTGCAAAGTATCTGTACTGCAACGACTAGTCTGTTGCATTACAATTTACACCTATATTTTCCATAGAAAAATACAGTTAATTAAAAAAAAATAAAGTAAAATGGCATATTAAGCAGTGACAAGAGAACCCCACCATTTCACACTAGATAATTAACTTGCCCTGAAATTTCTCTAGACTGATGAATCATAAAAATGGCATATATTACTAGAGACAAGGATCGTCCATATCAAATGGGAAATGTTCTGCACACGAACATATGGGTTAAAACATTTACCTTTTTAACTTTCCAGAATCCACAATATGACACATCAGAGAAATTTTGCAAATGTTTTGTCATAAGCCAAAAGGTCAGTACTCACACGAAATTTAACTTTTCTTAGAATTTACAGTATTTTACAATATTTTAAGTAACTTCTTTTCTGTTCTCTGCTGGTAAATTAGGAAGTGAAACTTGATTTTAGAGCAGAACTCCCACTGAAAGGAGGGTTTCTCTTTAAAGCTGACAGCAGGAGAAGTTAAATGGCAGTTTGTCAGTCACTTGGGTAGCTATTGTGGCACATGGTAGGTGGCCTTCTCCCTCCTGGTATTTCCTGCTCCAAGGTAGGCCCTAAGGTTACTCATGCCATGACTAAAGGGAAAGGGAAGAAAAACCACACGTTTCAGAAGAAAACCATACATGCGAGGAGTTGCAGAAGAAACACATGCTTGGAACATCTCAGTGGACACGAGAGCCCTAAATTCAGTCTGGAGCCTACACTCGCACCCTGTCCCGATGCCTGCTGTTTGAGCCATCGGGAATGGATCTCTCTCAATTTCTGTCATCGATGTGGTCACAGTTTCATGTAAAATACTGAAATGCTAATAAGGAAGAAAGGGAATAAACTATGTAACCTGTGGCTATAGCACTTATCCCAAATATAAGAATCTTCGGCCTTATATTCTGCTTCCAAGGTACTGAATGCAAAGATATAAGCAAAATATATTTGGTTGCTTAGGTACATACAGATTAGATACCAGCTAAGGCAGGACTTTACTGGAGTGCCCCAATGTCTGACTCAGTTGCTCAGCCCCTATGAGGATTCAAACATTCTGCTCCTCTATTTAAAATTTAAATACAACTAAGTAATTTGGGTTTGGTGTGTTGTTCTTTTTGGTCTCGTTTTGAAGTCCTGGATCATGAAGTCTGATGAATGATGGAGCTATGTCAACAATTCCAAAGTGGAGCTTCAGTACGTGGATGCTTTTGGTTTTGTTCTGTGTTTTGAAGGCAATGTACCCTCAGCAGCGTAGTCACCACAAGGTGGGTTTCAGCTTCACCAGCCTAAGTCTGGCTCCAAGCTGAGCATTATTCCGTGGTTTTAGCCTATACCGCAAGTGACACATACCAGTACTCCGACTAGCTTAGTTTCTACCTTTGGATCACAGTATAAACATATTCAAAAATCTCACATTTAAATATATTTTAAAAATACAGAATAACTCCCACCCCTTCTGTGTAACGCTGCAGTGTTCTTACAAAATCAGATGTAGCTTTTAAATACCTGTCTTTTTGAAATCAGACTTATGATTTTCATGACTGGACTTATGATGCCAGAGACCTAGGGCACCAGGTAAGAGTGCCATTCCTGATGCCCTAACTCCTTTCCTCTCCCACCTTGCACAAGCACTGCAGCAAATCCTTAAAAAAAAAAAAAAATCCAGCAAACTAATGCACTCTCTGGGTGAGGGGAAATAAAAAGCATATTTGAAACGTATGAATTTTAGCTTTAAAAACACTGCCATTGATTAAAGATTTCCATAGTGTACAATTTACAAGAAATTACCTCAGCAGGGTGAATGCATTCGGTTTCATAATCACAAAGTTCCCTAACTCCATGGTATTATATTCCAAGCAAGCTTGTATATTAAGTTTGATTTCACTTTTTTCAGGAAGTGATTTTACTCGAGATTGAATACAGCTGTTAGCAGAGCTCACTGTTTCGAAAATGTTTCTATGCAAACTGAAAAAAAAGAGACATTTCTGGAGGTGAGAATTTGCATCCGAATCCTGAAACACATATTACCTTGGAGAAGCCAAGCTCCACTTCCAGAAGATGTTACTGAAGAAATACAATCTTCAAATATTTAAATATTAAAGAATGAGAGATCTGTATGAGATGCTTGATGGCTTAAATAGATCCCTCAATCTTCTTCGACAATGCAAAGCTAGTGTAATTGCCGGTTTTACAGTAAGAAACATGATGGTAGATATACCACTTTTTGTTCTGTTCCAAGCATTAGTATTAAAAACTCACTTATTGAGGGGGGTGTAGCTTCATTTACTATTTCATCTTGATTCTGTTCTTTTAATACACACAGAAACGTATGCTGGCACAGAGAACAGGGCCTCTGCAGAGGAAACGCTGCCAGCTAAAAACACAGGATGTAATCGAGACCACAAGAGACACATACTCAGTTATAAATGTAACGATGCTGGAGGTATGGGGGAAAAAAAAAGTCTTATTTTTCATTGCCAGTTTTAATTGTTTCAGTGACATTTTCCCACTCTTATTTTGTGCCAGAATAATGAGAAGAAAAATAATCAAATCTAATTACTTTTGCAGCTAAGATAGCTGCAGGATTCAGCATTCGAGAGTCCAGGCATTCATTTCTCCTTGAAGTAACTCACTGTTTGTTTTATGCACATCTCGGATGACAAGCACATATTCTTTGTGCAATTTAAGCTTTAGCAAGACACTATCTGGTCAAATTAGCCCCAAAAGCATCATTAAAATTCCTATTAAAATCCTCTCAAAAAAAACCAAACCAAAACAAACAAACAAAAAACCAAACAAACTTTAAACAAAATAACGCTAAGCAAACTAAACTTTAAGACAAGTAGAAATACAATATAACAATCAAACTCCCCATCAGCGTTTGCATCCCAGACATGCCAGCTTTCTGTTAAGAGAACCGATAGACTAAAACACTGCAAAAGCGAAACAAACTACTTTCTTTTCTACGACAAAACGTTTCCCCTAAAGCAATCAAGAGTAAGCGAGATCCCTAAAACGCTCCCGGTTTTAGTAATAAACGGTATTCTATTCCACCCCGCTGGTGGGCGGGCGAGCGTGGGGCGATGGGTCCGGCCCGGCTCCACGCCACACACCGCGGGCCGCAGGACGCGCTTATCGCCCGTGCGCTGAGCTTCCTCCCGCGCCGCGGGGCGGCTGTGCGGGCAGCGGCGGGGCCCGGGGCGGGCCCTGCTCCGCGCCCCGGCTCTGAGGAGCGGAGCGGCCCCTCCGCCTGCCCGCGGGACTTGGCGGGAGACGCCCCGCAGCGCCAGGGAGGGCGCGTCCTGCTCCACCGGGCACAGCCCGGCCCGGCCGCGGCCGCCAGCGGGGTGGAAGCGGCCAGCCTTACAAACGCTCGCTGAAGAGAAGACAGCGGTAGATGCTAAGAAAGGAACCCTGCCAGGGCCTCTGCTCTTAAGCAAACGGGGCTACAACGGGTGCGTGGTACGCGCTCTGTAACTTTTCCCTTAACTTTAGGGAGAGGGGCGCCAGCAACAGACTGAGCAGACACGGGAGGATTTTCAAACGCTCAGTCCCCTGCAGCCCGTCAGCCATCTTGTTGCTCAGCCGTAAACCCTCCGAGGAGAGCAAGCCCTAAGAAAAGCTCATACGGTAAAATTACGCACTAGAGGGAGCCCATAAATCCCGGTGATAGGACAAATAAAAGTATATTCAATTAGGGAAATTGCATTTTAACTTATTCGGAAAGTTCGTAATATGATGTATTTAGAACACCACCTACCCACAACCCCCAATTCTGCAGAGAGCTGCCTCCGTATTGCCAACAGCCTCACTGACTCACTGCAATGTATAAAGCAAGCCTGAAGTTTTGAGGCTATCACTGTTATGCAGCATTTATATAAACTCACCAGTTCATAATGCACTTTAAAAATAGCATGGAAGTAAAACTCTTCCGAACATATTCTCTATATGCGTATGCTTAGTCTGAAAGACGGATACACGCGCACACACACAAGCAGAACGCAGATCACACACACCCATTCCTTCAACCCTTAGCAAGGCTCCCCTGGCAGACCTGTTGGAATAGGGGGTAAATTCTGGTTTTGCTAAAATCATCAGATACTTTACCTCTGAACACAGTGGGAGCAGATTTAGCTCTAGCTGCACCGAACTAGAGAGGTCTCTATGCACGTCTCCAAACCACAGGCTCTAGGGTCTGACACAATTCACAGGAATAAGGCAGCTCTTGGGCCAGGCCATCAGCTAAAAGAGCGGTTAGAGATGGGTACGGTCCTGGGATGTATTTGTCAGTTAATTTCTATCCATCCAAAATGCTCTCCAGCACCTTCACAAAGTGGGTTTTGTGCAGAAGAGATGCCTTTATCAAATGAACTAACAGCATAACCAGAAGCTTCTGCTTTTCCCATTCATTTCTCCTTATGAAATACAGCTGCTACAAGAAGGGAAGAGAAAACCACTTTGCACAAAAGCTTGAGACATACATTTGAGCAGTAAAACGGCACTATTTCTGACAACAGACTGAAGTCCATTCTTATAAAGTTTGACAATACATGGTTTTATTTCAGGATCCACTGAAATTCATATTATTACCCATCTGCTTAAAACTTCAGTAACAGATTGCTGATCTACTCGGAATATCATTTATCGTTTTCATCAAGTATCTGTTATCACACCATTACGGTTTACTACTTCTCAGGTTCTAACCTGTACACTCATTTTGAACTTACTTTCTTTCAATAAAAGGACTACAGTACAAATATCCAAGTATCCAAAGCCAATAGAAGATGGAGATTAAAACATACATAGTTTAAAGTTTGTCCCTTTGAGCCTGCTAGTAAAAAAGGACACTCATGGTAAAGAGGTCTAGTGATAAACATACCATGCCAGGGTGCAAAAGAGCTATATAGGTTCTATTCCACTTTTGCCACTGCGTGATTCCTCCACCCTGCATTCATTCCTCTGCAGTAAAACACATTGATAATCCTGGGATCGTATTTTAAAGCTACTTTGAACCTATCAATGGGAAAAGAGGCCTTAATACTATGATATTTGAGCTATGGTTGCTCTTTATCTGCTGTTAACTTTCTGTTCATATTCGAACATTTAAAAAAAAACCCTAGGCCTGTTACTGCATATACTTCTGGCAGCAGTAGTTTTTTTACCCTTGGAATTTAAATAAGATTTGATGTACTTTGACCTTTTATTTGATCCAATATTGGTTATTAATATTGACTTTAAAGCAGTTCTGCTTGTACATTTGTAGCATGACCCAAGCAGCATAATAGCTGATAGTTTTGTCTGTGTATCATATTACCTGTTTGAAATCTTGATGTTTATGCCAATCTTTTTTAAAGTAGTTGACTCATACGATATTTGGGAAATCCAATTCAAACTTTTTCTCAACCTAGTACTGCTTTAGATCTCTTCATAACATAGAAGAGTAGAATAGTTACAGTATTTAAAAAACATCAATTAAAGAAAATGACATCTAAATAAGAAATGTGCAATCAATAGTTGTCTGACAAGCACTGGTTTAGGCAGGGTCAAGAACGCCACTAGGTGGAATGATGTTTCAATTATTTTTTTGACCTCAGGTCTTGATATCTTTATCATTAAGGATTATCAACACTGTGCATAAAACAGGTATAAACAAAGTATAAAGTAGGTGAATAATATTATTTTGGCGATCATGGCAGAACGCACAGCACCCCTACTGATTACCGTCACTTAATCCGTACTGTAGTGTCTTAAAACCTCTGTACTCAACATAGGAGGCACAAAGTACATTCAGTTGGAACAGTGGAAAGTTCCTTGCACTGCAGAGTGGAGCTGAAAACGAGACAGCACTGTTCCCTTCGCACAGATCACTGCTCAAACTTTTATATGCTGATGAATTGGGATAATTTAGCTTATGACCTAAGAGGCAACAGAAGAATCTAAAATATTATAGAGATGATACATGACCAAATGAAAATGGTGGTGATCTGTTATCTTATGTTTAATTGCTGCTGGTTTTAACTGGGAGAAATAATGGGAGACTGTGAGAGTCATATAGGGAAAAGTGATGTTTTTCCATCTACCTTGCAGAAGTGATCTGGCATCATGAAACTGATAATGGCTATATGAAATACAGAAAATAGAAACATGGAAACATAAGGTAGTCATCAGACAGGAAGCTGTGCATTTGCAGCCTGCAAACATTCATAATGGGGAGTAGATGTGAGTTAAGCATCTGATTGGCAAATATATATATATATATTGCTGGATCAACCCAGAGTTTTAGTTTAGACAAGAGAACTCGACATTGTGTTGATGCGCCAGCTTTGCAACAGGAAACTGACCCCTGTCTAAAAGCAAATTAGGACTTTCTTTACCTGTAATAGGGAATTACACATTTGCAGTATCGTTCTTCCAAATGCAGAAGTCAGGATTTATCTATGTGAAGGTACAAAGGAGTTTTAACTAAAGGGACTATTTAGGAATTGTAGTGTTCTAGGAGGTGTCCCTGCTGCTCAGCTTCCTACTGTCTTGGGTACTCCTGGACCAGCCTTTTGTCTTGATTATTTGCAGCCAGCCTAAACTATCCATTACTGGAAAGCTGACGACAAGCAGGTAGTCTGGGGTGGGGGAGATCTGGGGTGTGCCTCAAGAATTCCCTGTGCTCTGGGTAGTCATTTATTCTGGTGTTAGAAGACTATTGAAGATTTAATTTAGATTTATTTGAAGACTCTGGATAACAGACACCTTATGCCCACTTTGTTTGCTATAAACACTTTCATGAGGGGCAACATAATAACAAATCACAGGCCCTGTCCATCTGGTTAGGAACACACAGGAAAACCACAATGATCAGCATGGAATAATAAGGACATTCCTTGTCTTCTTGTATACTTGGTTCAACCCTCTCAGGGAGGGGCTGTTCACCAACACAAAACATTGCTTTTTTAAACACGTTTAGTATCTCTGCTTTTTCTTTCAGAGGTATATCAATAGATACAACCAATGCTAGAGATAAAGCTCGTGACTCCACAATATCACTTTCTTCCAAATTTGTAGACAAGTTCACAGATAAAATAATGCTGACTCTCTAAGTCGATGTATAGATTCCTTGCTCACTTAGTCATAAAGAGCAAAAGTCAGGTCAGAGAGAAGGAGAATTATGGAAATAATTCAATACTGAATTGGAAATGGTGGCTGGATAGCAGAGGCAGATTGGATTTAAAATGTATCCTACAGTGGCTGCTACACCAGGCGGCATTAGGATGCATTTGCCTTTCTTTGTGAATAAAATGGTGCCTTCAGTTGCAGAATGCAGAACTTTCCTGAGACAAGTAAAGAACTTTGCCTCATGGAAACAAAAACAGTGACACAGATCCATATGAAAATAAGACATTTGCATTAGCTATAGATTCTTTTTCCATTTCCCCAGCCCCAGCCTGTGTGTTTGTCGTCACTGTGGAGCACCAAGCAGGGATCACTCTTGGGGAGGAAGAGACTGTTGCTGGAGTCAGGCACAAGGCATTTCCTGAATTCATTATTTTCAAGTACAAAGTTCTGCAAGCCTGTTGTCTGCTCTGTCAGACAGCAATTTGTTTCCTCAGTATTTGAAATGTCAGATCTCACCGTGCAACTATGAGTTGTGCTTTACAGAAGCTGTGCTTGTGTGCAGCACTCAAGTATATAAGTACATAAATGTTTTAGAAAAAAATAAAATATATTACAGTCACATACGAGAATATTGTAGTTCCATAACTACATGCTAATGAACAAGATGTGTTGTCATTTGATTACAAAACACCCATTAATTCTTACTCAGTTTTCACAGTGTATAAAATAACAATCTTTCCACAAAAGATGGACCGAAGAAGGAATGACAATTTTGGCTAACTATTTTCCAATCTAACTCATCAAGCATCTTTTTCTATTACACACAAACTTTTTATTTAACACTTTTCATTCTTGAAGCACTGCATAAATAATGAATCTTCTCAACACTATTAATATTTATTATTATTGTTTACTATTATTACTAAGCTCTTCATTTACAGATGGTGGAACATCTGTAACCATTCTAGGGGGCTCAAGAGTAAACAGAAGACAGCAAAACTTTAAAGACTTTTACCCATTTGTGCATCAGTTTTGAAAAGCCTGTTCACTAACTCAGTATCAAGTTGAATACTCAGTGTCTTACGCCTTCATCAAATCTTTTGCTCACCTATGCCATGTTCAACCTCACTAACAAAAGCTAGCAGGGAAATGTAATCCAGTCTTAAACTTCCCTGACTAAATAGGGGAAAAGTAACAGCTCACAAGTTACATGTAGTGGATCATGCCAGGGCACCAGTGGTACTAAAGCAGTCTATTATTCTCTGCCTCTTTATGGCCTTAAAACCTACCTGATGACCTTTTTTTGTTTTTTTTTCTACTGAACGTGATCCTACTTACTGCCTTTCAAACCTTAGGGACTGGTGGTAAGATATTCACAGAAAAAGTGTTCCGCGTTTGTCCTGGGCCCTCAGTTAGCACTGCATAATTTTCACTTTAAATCTCAAAAGGTCTGGGTTTTTTCCCAGTTAAAGACTTGCTTAAATTTGGATTAAGACATTAATCGCAAAGTTAAAACTTAAATTTGTCTTGAAGTTAAACATCAAATCCCTTCCTTCTCTACCCCAAAGCTGGTTTAGCAGCTCTGGGAATTACAAGATCCCATTTTCTACAAAAGGAGATACAACATGGGCAGTGGGAGAGCAAGCTTCCCCACACTGCCCAGTGGATTTGCTTCAGTCCTGCCTCTGGAGATTTGCCTTCAAAAAGGAACGAGTATGCAATTCTTCTTTTTTTTTAACTCTCTGCTGAGTGTCCAAGGAAGGGTGACAACTGAGACAGTGGCCTCTGTAACTATGGCAAACACAGGCTGAGACCAGCATCTCATTTCACATTACCAACAAACAGCCATTGAATGCTGACAACTTTCTTCATGTCCTACTACCTGCTGTGATTTCAAACAGTGGCATCAGATTGGACATCACATGTTTTAATGAAATAAGAACTTTTAAAATCACTTGTGGATGGAATAAAGACATGTCAACATCATTCGTGCCTTTATAAACTACATTCTCATTCTAAAATCTGAAACGTTATAAATGATGAAACAATTTACCAGGTGTAAAATAAATGAAAAATCTCGGAAACCATGCCACTTTTCTGAAGTTACTCCATTTTCAGATTTCAGCAACTCAAAAAAAAAAAAAAATTCTTCATATAGTTCTTGTTTAGTCAGATAAATATGAGTCTCCCAAACTATCCAGTCTTTTGATCCACTTTATAAGGCATAAAACCCACACAGATAAGATATGACTGCATTTGAAACTATTTAACAGAAGCTCTGCTCTAAGGCACAATAGGCTTCTTTGAGGTGGTGGGAATTTAGAAGGGGCTGGGAAAGCTCCTTGGGGGTGTGAAGAGCTCTGCCTGTGGCACCCGCTTCACCACGCACTGAGGGGACGCCGGTATCTCCGCAGCCATGCACCCAGTCATTGCTGCTGTGGTTTTTTGTTTGTTTTTAACTAACCGCAGATATGAAATACAGTGTACCATGTCTTATTTACATACATCAAAATACCTTTTTATAAGTACATCAGATAGGTGTTTGTAAATGTTTTCTCCCCAAATATAGCATGCTTTTTTTCATTCAGTTTTCACTTTGTGAGCTCATTTCACATCCTGTGGTACGAAGGTGATTTCACCAGTAAGAACATACTGACTGACCTGACTGTTTTTTATGCTGTACAACAGCAGTCATTAATCTTTACTCAAAAAAGGTAGCTCATTTTTGCCCCCATTTCCATACTTTACAATTAAATTAATTTCCTCATTTCATGTGTAACAATGTAAATAAATACACATTCTTTGTATATTTCAATTAATCTTTTATCATGACTGCTGGTCTACTTTATACCAAAGACTACGAAATCTAGTACTGAAATACCCTAATACTATAGCATAGGATTTTCTCTAGAAACTCTCTAATTCTAGTCCAGGTTTCACAGTTACTTTTTCCCTCCACTGTAGCACAAAAGCAATTTTTAATCTTAAACTTCTGTAATGCCTTTTTTACTTATGGATTCTGACTAGGCCATATTCTCCGTGGCAATAACATTTATGTGATAATTGAAGACTAAGTCACCAAAAAATAGAATCCGTTTCATAAGATATAAAGGTAAATAATAACCATGATTGCTCTTAGACTGTCAGGACAGGACATAGATCTGATGTCTCACTTTGCACATCATTGGTTGTCGTTTTCTTGAATAGTCAATGAGAATTCATTAGTGCAAAGTTTCTTATACATTTCTTTCGACAACAGTGCTAGCATAAACATTTTGCCCCTTATCCTGCTCGTTCCTGGTATTCATTTTTGCCGTTTATTTTTAACCTGGACCAGTTCCCAGATCTATTGCATTGTATGGCCCCACTAAGAGCTATGCAGGCATTGTTGATTGGGTAATGTGGGGAGAAGGAATGGCTGGAGACAAAGAGGGACGCTTAAAGTTGGTACTGCTACAAAAGAACACATCTGAAAACACAGCTTTAGTTTCATAATGCATCTTCTGTATTACAGGATCCTGATCTGAATTGAGCTGCAGACCTTGGAGCACAAATTACGAGCACTTCATGTTCGTCTCCCATTCATCTCCTTCAGACCCGTTACTTGCACCAGCTGCTTCTATTGATACCGTACAGCAACAACTTTCTTTGTTGACTATTGGAGAGCAGTGAATGTTCTTGCTACGAGTTAGGCTTTGGCAGATGAGCATTTGCAAGCTTTCCTCTAGCAGTCTGAGGTATTGCTGCCTCCAGGTGTCCTTTTTGCTCTTCTGCCAAAAATCCCCGAGTAGCAGAGTGTGCAGAAGGGAATGCTTGAGCCTCAGCCACTCCAAGTGCATACACAGTGAGGTATCTTAGCTCAGCAACCTTTTTCCCCACATCTCTCCACCTTCCTGCACCACTGGGATCACTTTCCAGGCACTCCACCTCCTGATTGTGAGAAGCATTCTGTTCCCATAGGACAGATGGAGGAGGAGACTGGAAGGTGAACTTTCATGTGCTTGTGAAGTACTCTTTCTGTTTCTGTTCTTCTGTATTTCTTTGGTTGCTGTGTCTCCACTGCCTTTCCCAACTGCATGTTTTTTTCAGTAGATCTCTATTTCAGTCCCAGATATATCCCTTTTTCACCTACTGCCTACAGCAAACTTTATTCTCTGCTCCCAGGTATCCTTCTGTAGTTACCAAGCTGGGGACACCTGACTTCAAGAAGCAGTGTTTATGATGCTATAATATAAGATAAAGCAAAGTGAACTTGAGTGGTAGTGCCAAACTCTGCAAGGAAACAGTGGAGGCCTGGGCAGACGTCCCCTCGCTGCTTCTGCCAAGAAGGTATGTGAGTCGGGAAAGGCTGGACAGTGGAGGGAGCGTGGTGAGCTGGGGAAAGGAATGGCTGAAATCTGTGCAGCAAGATTCACCAGAGTTAATCTCTGAAATCCCTTAAATTATTGCTTGCATAGGAATAGTTTAAAAATGCATTTTTCTCATGTTCCTCCATTCTGTTACTGATCTGGAGTCAAGAGGTTTGTGGTCAGGATTAGAAAGAAGGAGGCACAGCCCATTGCTGTTTCAATGTTAATGCCATTTGTGACATATCCTGAGTTACGACTCTAAGAGAGGAAAATGTCTTATGACCAGAGTTACTTGGGTGGAGCCTTTAGCTAAACAAAAGCTGAAAAACAGCCGATCAATGCTTTCTCTTAATGATTTAATTTTGTAACCTTATTATGAAAATTAACCTTAGGAAGGCATAAAGGAATTTCCAGATGAGGACTGTTGCTAGGGTCTTAAATGGTTTGGCAGTTATATGCAGCAGTTTGTAATAATCCATTTGCTACTGTTGACTACATCATATTTAATAGATAGTATTCTATAAACTCCTGTGTTATTTGTAACACAGTTGCCACTTCTGCCTTTCACTGTTGTTCTCTCTTCCTCAGTATACCTTTAGACAACACAGGGTATGTCCACACAGTCTTCTTCCAACAGACCTGGGATTACGCAGCCTGTGCCCTCGGACCAGCAGTCACCTCACTGACACCTCAGCAGGACTTTGCAGCTCAGGTTAAGCCTTGCTTCGACACAGTTTGCCTTTAGCTCAGGGAAGAGCTTATGTCAGCATGGTAAGGAAAAAAAAATGACAATATCTGCAGGTACTCCTTAGGGGTGATCACAGCAGCTGCCTGGCTAATCGAGGAACACCTGGGGACCTGAGGAAATTCTAACTGTCCACCCAGAAGGTCTGCAACACATTTCCCACTGACTCTCCCTCTGCCCTTTGCCATACCAGGTAGGCAGCAGTCCCTGTCCATCTTGTTTTTACTGTGCAACTGGAACTCATTAGCTAAGTTGCTGGAGAACACCCCCACTAATTTAGAGGGTTGTTAAGGAAGGATGAATTGCATTGTCTCTAAGAAGAACGTACCCCAAGGAAATTAAAAAAAAAAATATGAGAGCCTTTTTTCTTTCTACAGAGAGATGTAGAATGAACTTTTCTGGACTGCACTTCTCACTGTCTGGGTAGGGCTGCTGTAAAGATTTAGTTTAAAATAAAAAGTTTAAGCCTTTACTGTGTCACTTCATTTGCCATTAGAACTCCCCTAAAAGGCAACAGCATTTAATTTTCTTCTCAATCCGTTTGTGACACGAATCAGCACCACACTTAGGGCAGCAGGAGCTGAGGGTGCCGGGATCACTCGGCAATACCCAGGACCCAGAGCTTGTCTTTAAGCCGCAGCTCCCTGCCAGCTGGAGACACATTTAACATTCCCTGCATGACTTCAGCAGTTCAGCCGCTTTCCCACATTCCACAGCTGGCCTCCCACCACCGCACTGCCTGCAAGCACACACCACACTGGGGTCATATTCTTGCCATCAGTTCTCAAGCAGAACTTGCCAGTGAAAAAAACGGAGAGTTCTGCTTAAAACGTGATGGCATCATAAAGCCCAAAGGTCCTGCCGTCTCCAGGCTGGCAAGGCTACGTATAAAAAAGTACTTTCCATTTGCTCTTCAGCTCTTCGATGTTTTATAACACATCTGCATATCTTGGGAGCCACAAAATGGTTGGGTGGCAACCCTGTAAAGTCCCAGAACAAATCCTTACTACTATGAGTAATCCCAGTGCTTTACAACAGGACACACTTGGAAAGAAAGTCCTTCAGGACTGCATCCGTGGAGGTTTATTGTTAATAGTCCTTTTTTATGAGTAAAAACTACTGTTGCTTCACATGCATGCCACATCCACTTCTGTCCTTGCGTAGAAATTTTAAAAAGGAAGCATGGAGTCTGGAGATGTTAATTTTTAATACCGTAATTAGCTTAATGGCTTATGGTGGTTTGTATTTTTTTATGGCTACAAGCTTAACTAGCTCATGCCTTTTTTGTCATGAAAAAAATAAGCAATAGATTTCTGGAAGAATTCATGAAGACATGTCAAATTCAGTAAGACTTTATGACAGCAACATTCTGGCAATGCATACTTAGAATTTATCTAAAAAAAAAAAAAAAGAACTATTCAAACAATTTATAGGCCAAGCATCAAGGTTTTATGAGGACAACGACTAGAAGGGAAATCTATTGTATGATTTGTATCTGGATTCCTCATTTATCTAATTCCAATCACATCAGTGGTTAGGGACTGTGCAAATAAAGAATACTTGCACAAAATTAAACCTGCACATCTGGGTGTGTTGGACGGAAAGGTCTACAAATGCATTTTACTTTTCCCTGGAAACTGCAAATGAGACTGAGTGAACATATCACTGACTTTCTGGAGTACAACGTGGGACTACTAATTCCACTGCAATAGTGATTTGCATAGCTGAAGCGAGCTTGATATGGATGTACATCAACTGGATATATCAAGTCTACTGAGATAACCATAATAGCCATGAAACTCATTCATGGATCTGGAGAGGGGACCAACGCAATGCTTGGGCATTACTCATGTATCATTTTAGGCCTATTTTGAGACATAAATAGGACCTAACACTGGCCTGCATTTGGATATAAACCTATCTGAAAATATCTACCAGAACGTGCAGTTTATTAGTGTTTTATCCTTTGATAAGTGTTTTAACACCAATTTTACTAATGTTTGAATGAATGCCTTAAAAAATTCAACAAGACATATTATCATTATAACAGAAAGGCATTTGGCCCTCATTTTGAAATATCAGGTAACATCCTCTCGCTTATTTTGAAAAGCTAATTTAAGTCAAAGTTGAAAGAAAAGCATTGTCCAAATAAGATACTGTCTTCCTTTTACAAGTAAAAAAATCAGAGAAACATATTTTGTACAAACGTTTTTTCTATAAACTCATTTTAAATGAAGTCCCAGTTTATGAGTTAACATAACAAACTACGGTCTAGCTCTAAACCAAATGCAAATTTATCATGGAAGCAGTGACAACCCCTTATTCTGCTCAGGGATGGCACTGGTACACAGAGGGACTGGCTACAGATGCACACCATTAGGTATGACTAGAAAAAGAAGGTAGATTTACATTAGCAGACATTAAAACTTTATTAAGACAGAATTATTTACAGCCACAACACTAGCAGTGGAGCGCAATATTCTTACAGCCTTAAAGTAAATGTGATAATTGCAGTTGCAAGTGAACTGTAATGACTTTCAGAGTTTCTCTCTTTATTCATTGGGCATAAGCCCCTTCAAATTGGTGGAAATGCTGCTGAAGTTTCCCGTAGCTATCAACAACAAAGCTCCCCAACTAAGGCAGCAGCCAGGCCTCTCCAGTCCACAGTGGACACAGCTGTGACCTCCCTCACTCGCAGCAGCTGTGTGCCTTTAGGTTTAGCATTTCCGTTTACTCTCCCCAGCCTACAACTCTTGCACGTCTAAATACCAGTCACCGCCTAAACCCAGGGTGTCCCCACAGGGTGCTTATTTCCAGCCTACAAGCACAAAGCTTCGTGAAGCGTGTTCAGTGAATTTAGTGAATTCCTCTCACAGTCTACACACTTGCTACCCATTAATTTATGCACCAACATATTAATTTGATTTCCCAAGCCAGGAACTATCTTTGGATTCCCAGGACATACAAAGACCCATCTAATTTAAAAAGCAGGAACATATTAGATATTGAAAGAACTATTTTGTATTAAAAAATAGGAGGGAAAGGTAGTAGCAATAGTTGGCAATGTAGTATCAGTCACATCTGGCAGAAATGCCTAATTCAAATAAAGTAATTTGAGAAAATATATTTTAAAGGTAATCAAGTTGCTGTACATTCACAGGCAAAAAAACTTCTTGGTAGCACTGCTTGGAAGGGCACTTTCTAACCCTGTTAGCAAACATGCTGCACGATTGCTAATGGAGTTGTTTATATACTGCTCACTCGAGAGCTCATGTGCTATTTCTGAGTTCTGTGTTTTTGAAGCAATAATACTGGCATGACACCATTCTCCAGCTGAATATCTGTCCAGGCAAACGAGATGCCATTTTTTTTAAACTGAAAAAATTGTTACAGAATAGACAGCGCTGAGGGACTGAGGGTCTGACAACAGGCACTGATGATTATTCCTCTCGCTATCAGCTCTAGTATAAAGTAGAATATAATTATTCTATCATAGCTGTAATAAACTGCAATTTCAGACAATAGTGTGAATAATTTTCGGTCAATGAGCAGTAAAAACTGCTCAGTGAAAGTGATGAGAATGTACAGTTTAAACATTTTAATTTCAAGTCTACAAATACTACGAAAACCTGTTTTAATCTCAGATGAGTGATTTGTGATTATCTGAAATTGCATAGGATTGATATTATTCCTACAGAAAGCAAGGGTCAGGAGGTCTCGATTAACAACAACAACAAAAATTTGAAAGAAAACATTGTCTATTTGAATCATTTATGCTTATAATTTGTTTATAAGCTTTGAACTGCTCTTCTGGATACTGATGAAAGTTCAGAGCATTTTTCATATATAATACAATTAGTGTTCATATTTCTGCTGTGTCATCAACAGCACAAAACCTACTTAATTGTCCTAGATTTCATCAAGTAATATACCACGCATTTAAAGTCATATCCTACATTAACTTCCATTTTTACATACAACCGTTAATATCAGTTTTTAATTAAAAATGTTCATTCAGTTATCATCTCTACATAAACTGCTTAATAGAAACTGAGTGCAGCAAGTTAATGAAACAACATCAGTTACAAACACTAAAAGAACTCTTATGATGTACATGTATCCAAAATAATGTCTTTTAAAATAAAAATTAAAGATAACTAGAAGAAATATGAAATCATATCAGGGATTCTGGAAATTCCTACTGTTATAATGTGAAACACAAGTATTTCTGAGACTAATGACATATCCAACTGCAGTTTCAGTTCAGATTATCTGCTTTCAAAGTCTACCCACTGGCTTGTTGCTTTAGTTTTCATCTGTTCTTTCAGAAATTTGTGTTTGCTTTACTTGGGTTACTATACCAAAGCAGGGATGAGTATATATATGCTTTTGAGTCATAGAAATAAGGGTGCACAAAACCAATCAAAATTAATTTTGCAATATGTTAAGTAACTGTTAGTCCCTACTTGCAACTAGCAATTTCAGGTACACATTCACATGTCAGAGTTGAGTTCATGTTTTGCTGTGCCATTTTATATATCTAATCTACTTCTTAAGCTGTATACGTGAAAATGCAGTTATGCCCTTTGATGCGCTCAGCTACCATGAGATAGAATTACATGTGAATGTTCTCCATTCCTGTTTATGCTGTAAGTTCCAAGAATGACTATCATATGAGTACAATGGAGGTCTTTTTAGCAGTATGCTGACATGAAAGAAAAGTTCAGCTATGTTGTTTAATTGTGTATACTCCAGTGCTAGGCAACTCTCCAAACCCTACTGTAAACATTGTTTAAGGTTCATCCAGATCAGCACGATAATGAAGCTTATGCTTTTTACGCTTAGCTTTAAGTGACAGTTGCTTTTCTTTATGGTTTTATATTCACCTGTACTGAAGCACAGTTAAGAGATCTGATACCATGCTGACATTTGTCTTTTGTAGAATGAGGGGTTGTCCTCTAAAGCCCTGGTCTAATATTCTGTTCACATGGTGTCGTTTTCCTGGACAGAGAACTGATCTGTTGTCTTTCGTTGGCTTGTCTGGAGAAAATATTCATCACAGCCTAACAAATGGCAATAACAGATTAATAAGAAAAGAGTGCATATTCAACAAACATGTAGTTGAATATTTTAATGGAGCCAAAACCATTTTATAGTTCCACAAATTGTATGATTACTCTGAAAATATCATTCATGTTCTAACAAGTACGTATGCGTATAATAATGTAAAACTGGCACCATTAACTCTACTGTATAACCATTATGAAGTTATTTTTGTTAATGTAAAGACATCTTCCACTACAAAAATACACAGTTGAGACCAAAAATACAGGACATGTGTGCTCCCTGAACAGCAAGTTGTTTTAGAAGTGCAGGCTGGGTGTGTATAGGCAGACAATTTTGAGACAAAGAACACTACATTGCTAAACTTCAGTTCAATATAAGAAGAAAGTTCATTCATTGTTCAAAGGATATTATTTACAGTGTTCAAGTTTCTATTATATAAGTGCTTCTCTCCTTCATGCTCAGCAGGACAGTGAAATTTCACTGAAGAAATGGCTATGGGATCTCATACAAATGCACAGCTTTCATGGGAAATCCCTTTTCGGGGATGAGTACTGCAAGCTGTGCTTTTTGTAATCGTTTTTTATTTTGCAACATAACAATAACAAGTATAGTGTTTCTCCAACCCCAACTACATATGTCTAAAAACATAGGCAAAGTTCAACACACCCACACTTTTATCAACGTGTTTGTCAGAATCTAGTCAATTCATGGCTATGGTAAAGACAGGAAAAATCAGACTTGGTCTGCAGAGGTCAGGTACAGCTTCAAATTTTTCATCATGTGAATATTCTTAACTACATGAAAAAGTTCCAAATGCTATTCCCATGACTAAGCATTTTAAGAATTGTGGCACAAAGCTGAAGGTTGTTAAAGGTGATAAAAATTAAGTATTAAAAAAATAACATCTCACTTTATTGGGACTGAGACGTATAGATAGTTCTTTTGACAGTGAAATTAATGTGTTTCTTTGTTCCTTAGCAGGTCTCCAATGAGTCTGACACTATCTCCCTAACTATTGAGATTTCCCTAATAGTATCCATTAATCACAGGATATTGAATTCACATTATGCAACAAAGTTTTCAAAAAAGTAGTAGTCTATCTTAGCCCCTAGGATGATCACACAAACCACTACTACCCAGTTTGTTTATAGCCTCCCAAGTCCATTTTGTCTCCTGTGTTTCCCTGAGGCAGGAAAGCCCTCCATGGCAGTCCCACACCTGGTGCAAAGGATTCCTGACCCACGTGGAGGGCTGCCAGGGTGCTTTCATAATATAAAGAGTAACAACTGATAAACTAAATCAATTACCAAGTACCTTGTAGTCTATCAAATGCAGTGGCAAATGCAGCTTCCAAAGAAAAACCTCCTGACCACCTGGGCTCATATGAACAGAACCACAGGTAAAATAACAAATGTAAGAAAATCTGCATTTCCTTTACTATTTATTTTATTTTAAAGAAACATCCTTCTCTGTTTCCCACCAGAATTTGCCCTCTGCAGGTTTCGCTGGTCCCTCAGCAATGCCTTATGTTGATCAAAGGCAACAGAGAAGGGTCTCCCCAACCACACTAGCTGTTCAGCCAAAATCGTGATCATCACCTTCCCCACGTGGCCCAGCAACGCTCTAGACAGGCAGGAGTATCATGGGAAGATGACAAGGTGGATGGAGTCCAATGCCCCCCCTTAAACATGACCAGTAGAGGGCTTCAGTTTGTACTGGGAATGAATTCAGGAAAAGTGAGTGGAGTTGACGCTACAGAAGGTACGTCCATCCGCTTGAGGACAAAACAGCTCATCTGTTCCTGCAAGGGTCTGGGCCACTATGAAAATGAATAGTCAGGTAATTCTTGTTGATCTTAGATGCATTAATATGGACAAAAAAGTTCACCAATTTATCTTTTGTTTTCAGTAACTTTTTTTTTTGTTGTTAATAAAAGAGCACCGAGAACACCTCAGTGCATGATTCTGTGCAGATGCCAAAAAAAAATTACGGATATCTGCTCCTTCCTTGCTGCAACAAGTCTGTATGTTTGGAAATTAATTGCTTAAGATCAGAAATTCCAAATTCAATTGGAGTGAAAAAAAAGAAGAATGCAAAAAGAAATGAAAAATAGTTACAAGAGTCAAACATAAAACCCTAATAAATGAACTCAGGAAAAAAATGCCTATTTCTTCAAGAAATTTTACTGTAATTCAAAAAAAACATGAAATACAAACATACGTATTTAAATGCTTCATATATTTATGCTCCAATGCATCCCTAGAAAATGAAAACATATATTGTTTACCCAGCATAATGCTCTCTTTTACTAGAAAAATATTTAATTTCAACTCTTTCTAATGTGTAATTTGATTCTCAGTTCTTAGCTACATATCAGTCATGGGATACATTCCATAGTTATGAAGCATTACCTTGAGAGATTTCATGCTTCCAAGCACACAGCCAATTTCTGCCCTGGGATGCCAATGTACAATTCTCTTTGAAGTCTGTAAGAGTCACAAAAGTAGAACATGCTACAGACTGCAACTAAGTTTTTTTTGTATTTATAGGCAAATTCTACTCTGCATGACTTATTTAACTCTATTCCCCTCCAGTTACAGCACTACAACTAAGCAGAGTAGCTCTCACACCAACACTTACTGAAACTAAATATATGTATATGTATACATCATTGTAAATGTGGGTTTTATTAAGCTAAGCAACTTCATATCCATCCTTCTGTATAACATAACTCTTTATTTCTAAAACTACTATTTAATATCATATAAATGTGTTAATATAGTTATGATACACATATTCATGTAATTACTTGTGTTTTGCACTGCTCTATATCCTAGAAAACTTTCCATTTAAAATTAAATTCAAGACACCTGTGTAACTTGAGTACTTATCATTTTCAGGAAAAGGAGAGATCAAAAAGAACCCAGAGAAATCTCATCTGTCTTCTGCCAAGTACTCTGAAGCCCAGTCCTGAATGGTGCATGCAAGCAAAATGCTCACTTAGCAAAGTGAATAAATATTCATTGGGCATTTATTTACTTCTGGTATTACTGGATTTAGTCATATAATTAAAACTATTAAAATTATTAATTAGAGGACAATACAGTTAATAGAGTTCTAGTTGACGTCAATTTAGCACAGGAGGCTAACTCAATTAAGCCTTGTCTACATTTGGAAATTCACCAGAACTACTCCGCAATAACCCCTGATAAGGACATGTGATATGTGAACATCTATGTAGGAATTTATAACACGCAGTAATTCCAAAAAAGTATGTCCTGATAAGCTCCATTACATTTTCAAGTGTACACAAGCTTAAATCTTGTTAGCATCAATATTCCACACCTTTGATAGCTTTTTCTCCCTTATACTCCAGTGCGTTTACTTCAGTACCATCAAACCTTTAAGGCTCTGTCTTAGGAAGAAGTAGGAACTGAAGCCTCATGTATGTGTAAAAATTCTATCAGATTAACAGTTTAAAATATAACAACATTTATAAGTGACACCATGAGGAGGCAATCACATTTTGGAATAAGAATGCCTTTTCTTGTTTAGCTGGCTTTGAAAGTGGATTATGCTGTTTCAGACAATTATACTCTTATTCAAGAAGAAAGCTCTGTTCACTTGAAGTTATTTGGGGATAATTATTCCAGAATACCTAACAAATCCTTATACCTGGCCATCCACCAATGCTTGCTGTGCTAGTATTGTGCACAGTGCTCGCAAAGCAGTTACCTCTCAAAGATCCCTGCTGTCAGAATAAAGGAATTAGATACCAAATACCATTCTCAGAGGATCACTGAACACAAGAAAGATGCAGGATGAAACCATGTGCTGCAAAACTCTGGGATTTTATCATTTTTTGAGGGTTAACATGGCCAATACAACCAGTGATTATGAAACTGAAAGACGGAAAGGAAGGAAAAAAAGGAAAGGAAGGCCATGATAAAGAGACATTAAACCCGAACAAAATAAAAAGGATCTTCTCTTGGTCAGAAGGAGTCATGGCTTCAGGATAGCATAATAAAAGTGCAAAATCACTATTTGTGACTCCTTTTCCATAAAACTAAAGCCTTTTTTGGGGCTGTGTTGCTCCACCGTGGTAGACTATGACACAAAAATACAAGCTCTGTGTTATCCTTTTATAATATGATGATCTCCACCATGTGCAAAGTCCACAGCTAGGTTAAGAGTGATTCTGGCCACTTCACAAAGAAAAAAGAACGAAAATATGCAAATCATCCCATCTCAGTTATAGCAACTGAAAATGCTGTTCTCTGGCGGTGACTCTAGCTTTTCAAACCTCCTCTTGGTCCTGCTTTTCCCTCCATGTGATCTTAATCTAAGTAGAAAGCCCTCCTCCCTGCTCGCCAAAGCAGGCTGGAATGTTATTTCTAGTCCAAACACTGGATCGGCTCCGGCTGCCAGGACGGACCATGGCCTCTGAGCAGACTGACGCATGACCAGAACAGCATGCTTGGACACAGACATGTTCTGGCACAGAACAAACAGCCTAAATGAACGATGAAAACTTCAGTATAAGAAAGCATGTCTGTGTGTGTCTAAAGCTTAAAGACATGAAAATATGTTGCTATAAATGCAGAGTTTCACTCTGGCTGATATGCAGGGTGTTTCAAAAAGGTGGACCCAATTTGAAATCTTTGCAATTGGGTCCATCTTTTTAAAACACTCTGTGCTGTATAATTTCAACTGAACACTATTTTCCATGCATACTCTTCTAATTTTTTATATTGTGATGGATGCCTTCTGATTTTTGTTTGTTTGTTTAACCACTTTTGCCAGAAGTAGTGTGTGATACAGTGTAGTGATATTCTGGCTGCTAAGTGGATGCTAACTTCATTTAGTGTTTGCCATACTGTATATTTTCTTGGATTCAGATTCATGCCAGATCTATTAGGATAAGGGAATTTCTGAACATATAAAATATCAAAAAGAACAGCAACCTCACTATGTCACTTCAGAGTGTGTTCAGGACGTCCTTGCAGCTACTGTAGTTTCAATGTAATAAAAAAACAGATGTATAATCTACAAGAAGTAGAACGAAATGCCAAGTCTTCAGTTCTGAGGACCTTACCTCTGTAGCACATCTACAGTATCACAATATGGTTGCACCAGTTCAGATGCAAAGATAACTGCCAAATTTGCCCCACAAGCACCTTTTGTCCTCTCACAATCTATATAAAACAAGGCCTTTCCCAGAGGTCTTGCCTGTCTGTTCCCCAAAACCCTCCATTGTTTTTGTAAAAATAACCTTTAATTCCTGCTGAACTTTAGCAGTCCCCAAAACAGGTTCTTGCAGAATACTGCCTTCAGTCTCCTTTTGTTGGAGATGCAGCTCCCCACGGACAGCCTGGCAGCTGGAGGCATCTTCTTGTGCCATGCTCTGGCACACACAACACAGCCTCTCCACTGAACCATTCCTTTTCTCTTCCCTGCTCTTTTCCCTCCCTTATCTGTTCTCTACAGCATTTTTCCTCTTTCAAAATTAGTTTTTCTTATGTTCTCCCCCCATCCAGCTTTGTAATTTTCCCTTACCTTTTCCTCTTCTCCTATCTCAAATGACAACACAGGACTCAAGGGACAGGTCTATAGCCAGCTTTAAGAGCCTGTTTAACCTACTTTCAGAGATAAGCTCAATGCTAGAGGGGCACAGAAAGCAAAGCGGATCAGCCCTGTAGAAACATCTCCATTCCTTGCAAACCCAGTGCTCCTGAGACCACCTGCTCTGGGTCTCAATGTGGGAGTAAGGACTGACCACAGGTAGTTCTCCCAAAGGAGTCCATTGCTTCAGTGAAGCCGAGACTATATAAAATTACAGAAACTAGACTGCTTCTCTGTTCTTCTCCCATTGGTATCCTAAGGCATGCGTTCCTTTCCTCTTTTCCAGATGCTATTTCTCAAGGTATCAATTATCAAAAGATTCTCTCTAAAACTGTGAAATATTTGTCATTCCCATATATGACTCTCAGGTTCCTACTCCCAGAAATCCCAGCTCAGCCTTCTGACAGCCTCCAGTAATTAGGCAAACCAGAGTTGCTCAGACTTGTATACAACCCTTGATACCAGCGAGCCTTCTCTCCCACAGCAAATGGTTCCTGAATTCTGCTTTAAAGCTAAATCTGGTATGGTCTGGAGATTTTGCAGCTCATTTAAACTGAAAACTGGGGGACTTGTAATGAAACAAATGTGAAAATTAACATTGTGATGTTGCTTATTTCTTGAGATAAAATTAAGATTCTGATGCATGATTTTTCTGCAAAGACAAGATTCCATGGCCATTTAAATTAGAGAATACATGGAGCTCAATATCAGTGCCAAGAGAAGGACTAAGGCCTAAGTACCCGTGTTACACATGAATGCCTTCATTATACAGACAGCAAACCTGAATATTTTATAAATGATACACACGCACTTCACGAGATTGCCCAATATCTATTTGAAGCACAGGTTATCCTGCAGAGTAGACACCACACTGTTAAGGACAAAGAATAACAAAAACTAGTCAATCAAGGAAACTGAATTAACATTTCAGATAAATCTCTATTCCTAAACAGGTGTTCTGTGGAAATGTCCGGAGTTCTGTTGTTCAACATGTATGCGTTTCTAAACTTCATGTAAGTATCAGGAAAAGAAAAGCTATTTATACTAACCTTGACATAGTGGAATGGAGTGTAAGCAAGCATGGAAAATGATGCATTATATTTCATATGAGTTTAAAAAAAAGTATTTATTATTCATTTGTTCATTGTTCAATTATTCATCTGACAGGGAATTCCACTTTCAGTTTTAAAAGAAGGAAAGTAGGAGCAGATATAAAATATGCATAGTTCCTTTTCTGCCTCCTTTTGGGACAACATGGCAAAGTAAACTTCTGTCATTCTTCTTTCATTTTCACCTTTTTTTTTTGCTGTTTCTCCCAGAAAGATGCACAGCTACCAAGCATGTAAGTGTTAGATGCTGGCTAACACTCCTCCCTAGTCCAAGGCCCTCAACTAAATAAAAGTCCAAGAACGGCATTTAAGAGAAATATCTCCTGTGCACAAATCTCTCTTCCTTTATTCCAAATCCTATATTTTTGTAAAAATCTTCACTTTGATTTATGCTCAGGTAGCCCAAAGTAAACTCTCTAAGATAAAAACGGAAATGAAATGTTCAATTAGGGAATTTCATTTCCATGATAATTATTTGGAGTGATAATGCTGCTGTCTCTGCAACTTTCTGGCCATAAGGAAGTAATTTTAAGGCCAACTTAATCCCATCTTAGGTCCCTGAATATATATTCTGGCACCTAACAAGAAACCTGATTTTCAGAATTTATGAACAACCACAATCACATTATTTAGTTAGCAGTGTAAAAACGAACTGACATTTGGTGGGTTTTACATGTTATTCTCATCACCAGTCTGGCTGACAACTACAGCTGTGATTTTTGGTTTGGTTGCTTGTTTTTTTTTTTAAAAATCTAGTAGAAGCAGCATCTTTAAGATTAACTTCAGGGTTTGGTACCGTGAGAGCTTTCTATTATTATACCTCCCATTGAAAATCCTTAGAAAATATCAGGGAGTACATAAAAGGCACTGGAAAGAAGTGCTGATAAAAGCAGAGCTGGCTAAAGAAGCTGGGTGGGTGGGTGAGTTTGGAAGCCTGTCACATATCCATAGCTTCTGCAGCTGATGAACTTACTGTATTTTGGAAGAAAAGTCACTTGAGATATAGCAGAAGTGTCAGTGAAGGACAACAGGCACATGCTAATTCTTCCCACTTTTTCTACTAGAAAGTCAGGACACTGCCTTCCTCGGTTGTCTTTCTTGTTCCTCTGAATAATGTCTGCTTATAAAGAAACAAAATTTAATTTGGGCTTAATTATTTTTTAATTTAATTTTTAATCCATGTCGAAGACAAAAACTTCACAACAAATTCAGATTTGATGCAGGAACAAGACATGTCAGCCTAAAGAAGTGATTTGGTATGAGAATGTATACATGTCTGTCACAATTTATACCGTAGTTTTGTAACACTGTAAGGTTCTGCCATAAAAAAAAAAAAAAAAAAAACAAAAACAACCAAACAGACAAACAAAAAGCCTTAAATTTCAGGCAGCCTGAATGAGATATTTACTAAAATGGGATAAGGGAATTTCTGTTAGCAGGGCATTCCTTCTATACCTTTCCTTTCCAAATGCCATATCACAGCCTACAATGATAAAACAGAGAAGGAACAGTAACAGTTACTTTAAAGCCTCTTGGGCTGATGACAGTTACCAGGGTCTACCTTACAGGATCTCACACTACGACTCACAAAGGATGTCTGGAGGTCATCCTTTCCAAATTTCCTCCAAGAGAAGGTTCAACTGGCCAGTTGAGTTTTTACTGTCTCCAAGAGATTCCACACCTCTCTTGGCACCTGCTCAGGTGTTTGTCCACCCTTATGGTGGAAAAATTTCTTCATATCTAATTAGAATTTTCTTATGTCACTACTTGCAGTCTTTGTTTTGCATCCTACTGCCTGTTCCCTTCCCTTCCCTACTAGATCTGTAGACAAGGGGAGAGCAGTGAATGCCATTCACATTGGTTTTAGCAAGGACTTTGACACTGTGTCCCACTTTATTCTTGGACTGCAAGGACTTTATAGTCTGGATGGGTAGGCAACTAGATGGGAATAAAACAGGATGGTCAGGCTCAGAGAATCACAGTTAATGGGTTATACTGTACTTGGAGGCCAGTAGCAAATTGAGCACTACAAGGGTTCGTCCAGGGACTGGTGTGTTTAACATTTTTCTGTCAGAGAAAAGTTGTGCACCTGGGAAGGAAGAGTCCTTGCAATATTCCAGGCTGGGGACTGACTGGCTCGGGAGCAGCACTGCTGGAACAGAGCTGGGGGGGCTGTGGCAGACAGCAAGCTGAGCATAAGCCAGCAGCATGCTCTGGCAGTAAGGTGCGCCTGCTGGGCTGCAGTCAGGTGAGGGAAGTGACCATCCCTCTCCACTCAGCATTTGATAGACTCCATCTAGAATATGACATACAGCTTTGGATCCCCAGTAAAAGAAACACACTGACAAGCTGGAGCAAGTTCAGTAGAGGGCTGTGAAGATGGTTGGCAGGTGGATCATACGCTCTGCGAAAAGTTGAAGGAACTAGGCTTGTTCAGTCTGGAGGAGAGAGAGCTTTGGTGGGACTTAACAGCAGCTTTCTATTTGTAGAATGGAAACCTCTGAGGAGGTTATCAAGAACCAGCCAGGTTCTTACAGTGGTGTGTGGTGCAAGGGTGAGTCAATGAGCATAAGTTGAAACAAGAGAGGTTCAGCCTGGAAATAAGGGTGCAGGGGGTGGGGGGGAAATTCACTGTGAGGACGGGCGGAATTGGAAGAGCTTGTGCAGAGCTGTCTGTCTCCATCCTCGAAGGTTTTTGAGACCAGACTGCATAAGGCCCTGAGCAACCTGGTCTGATCTAGATGACCCTGCTTTGAACAGAAAGTTCAATTACAGAGCTCCTGAAGTCCTTCCAACCTGAATTATCCTGTGATCCTATCCCAGTGCACCTCCAAGAAGTGTCTGGCTCCACCTTGTCTACACATTCTCATTTGATAGATTTTGACAGCAATAAGATCTCCCCTTAGCCTTCTGACAGCTAAATAAAGCCATTTGTAGGACCTGGGGAAAGAACAGGGAAATACATGTATTCATCAGAGAAAGGAAAAAAACTCACACAAATACAGATACGGAAAGAGTAGAGAACAACCTAAACACAAGCACTGAGTATATGGCCTGTAAAAGGCCTAAACAGAGATTACTGGATTGGGGAAAGGAATTTGGGACTGAGAACAAAGAAACTGCTTCTGTTATTCAAGATCTCTGTGTTCAGGGAAACTGGAGTTTGACTACTCTTTGTCAATAATTCAGCTACATCAGAAAACAACTAAGTATCACCGTTTTTTCTTTCTACCTGGAACAATAAGAATCTTAATTTCTTACTAACTGACTGTGTCTAAAGAAGTGCGAGACATTCTGGGTCTTTGACCCTGTTAACAGAGAAGCTTCCCCTTCCAAAGTGTCCCCATGCATTCTCCTCACTTTAATATGCAATTGTCAAAAGCAAATGGTCACTAATCAGAAAAGCTACCTGGAGGAAGCCAGAAGGTCACAGACACTACTCATGAAATTGGAAGTTTGTATCATAAACCGTTCTTCAACTTTTTTCTTTTTTTTTTTTTCCCTAGGAGACAGACTGTTTTAGCTAGTACTTTTCCAAATGAGTCACTAACACCCTTGTCTTAATTCTGCAGCTGCTGCTAATTTGAAGTGCCAGCCTTCTCCCCTCTTTCCCCAGAATGAAATAAAATATCAATGTTGCACTGTGCTGAAAATGGAAAGCTAAATGTAACACTATGCTACAAGGCCTCTGGAAGCCCCATTTACATTTGACTCCTTCTTTCCTCCCAGGCCTATACCTAACTTAAGCCCTCTCAACAACTTATTTCACACTTTCTTCCACACTCATTGGTCGTAAGAATGAAAGACAGACTCAAACAGTTTTTAACACTTAATGTACCAACAACTGACACAATTTAAAACAGTAAAAGAAAAAATAAAATCAAAGAAAAATGATGCTAGCAGTTATCTGCATATATATGCAATCAACCAAAGAGTTCTGTTGTATCTTCCTTTGGCTTGGATCATTCACCCTTTTGGCCAAGGACATGGAAAGCCTTTTACGTAGAGAAGTAAGCACCACCTTTTTGCTGTACAAAAGTGAAACTCAAGAGGGTGTATTTATCTCAGTGACAAGTTCACCCATAGCTGTGCAAATATCAAACTCCTTCAGCGTCTCATTAGTTGCTCCACTGTAAAAATGTATTACAGGTGGGGTTTTTTGGGTAAGTTTTCAGCCAGACTGGTTTCTTGATTCAGCTCACTGACTGGTCATACGAATGCCAGTGCCAGCACAGGGGAAGGGTCAGGAATGAGTTGCTGGGGGCAATGGGGAAAGACAAGACTGCCCTTTCTGGCTGCTGTGCATAGTTATGTAAAATTAAAGTGATTATGTAGCTATGGCCTGAGGGATAGAAGAGGTCAGAGATACTACCACAGCCTATAAACGGCTATGGAAAACGTGTCAGTGTGCGTTGCCAAGAGACAAGCAAGGGAATTCGGTTCTTAACCTGTAGTAAAACCCACAAAGTGAAGCCCCTTCGCTCTGCCTCTCTACAGAAGATCAATACTTTCAACGCACAAGAGTCACACCAAACATTTTGAGTTGCATTTTGCATCAGTAAGCTCTGCTTATCTACCTGGAATTATTCTGAAGCACTTTTCACGGGCCTTATGTGTCCACTGAGCTTTCAAAAATTTACCTTAAATATACTTTTTCATCAAGTCTGAGCATTTGAGGCCCAATGTATTCTCCTGGTCTCAGACCACAAACAGAGCACGGTGGCTTATAAAGGCCACCATGAAACAAGTGAGTCATGGTACCTTATTATATCCATGTCCAAGCTCTTTGGCTTCCTCAATTCTGAGATAATACAATTTAGCTAAGAATTTAACGAAATTAAATTTAAATGCAGGTGTCAGTATTTTCAGCTGAGGAAGACTAAGAAAGTGCATGAAGTCAGATAGTAATTATTACCTACTAGCCACAGTAAATATGACCTGAATCTGTTGTGTGCCTGTGTTTTGACTGAAATGAATTAAATTCTGAACATATTTTCATCAGCATGATTTTTCCAACATTTTTCACTTCTTTAACAAAGCACGTGATTTTCCAGCCAAGAGTTGTGATCACTGCTTTGCATAGGCTATAGAAAAATCTCTACAACACAACAAAAAATAGTATATAATTTGCAGCATATTTTTGGCTAAATCTGAGCATATATATCTTCAAAGGACTATTTCTCAAACCAAAAGCATAATTTCATTTAAAAAAATACTTTTTAAACCATTGTTATTTTCTCTTTATTATGACTACTTGGGAAGAATGAAACTGAAATAGGTAACTGTGCCAAGCTGTATTTTCCGGTTTATTACTACAGCTTTGTTCAAACTTCCTTACTGCTGTCACAATCAAGTGTTGTTCATTAGGACCACTGGATTAGTAGCATCAATTACCCTTCTGAGTAAGAGTGATGGACTTACTAGCAACGTTGCCAGTTCAAACTGCTGCTTGGACTTCTTTAAAGCAGCTTAAAAATTCTCTCCAAAGATGTTTTTTTTTTAATGTATATCCAAAACAGGTATGTTTCTGAAAGGTGTTGGTTTCTAGAAAAATAGATGTACAAAACACTGCTTTACTATATTGTGTTATTATCCATTGGAAAATTTCAATAATTTTGCCTTTTTTCATTCCTTCAACACTAAGTGGAAGCTTAGAAGTTCACTTTCAGGAAATTTCATCCTTGAAACTGAGACCTGAAGCTTTATGCTCTCACTAGAAGCAAAGTATTTTGAAGTGCAGGGTTCTCTTTACAAATAAGGGTAAGAATATAAACAGCATGCTCAGCTCTGGTTTAAAGGTAACAAGAAAAACACTATAGTCATTACCAAGAGTAACAGTAGAGTTGTGAAAGAAAACATACTTTAAAGAACTGTTTTATTCAAAGAAAATCAACTTCTCCCCGCACAAACTTATTGCACACCTTTCATGACTGCCTTGGGATCCTGCATTGAAGGTAAAGCTGGAAAATACACTACTACAAATCAGACACATTGTATAATTCTGGTCTCTTACAGCTGTTCCCTACCTATTGGTTATAAACTTCATAGACAGGGTTTTGGAACATACCCAGTGCCTGGGGGGGTTTAATAATCAAACACAAAAAGAAAACAGTACTGAATAAATTCTTCAAGCCTTTTTCAAGCTACGTATTGATTTATCACTTTTCTGTAGAAGTCAGTCCCATAGGATTTTCAGAATCAGGGTCAGACTCATACACATCAGCAGCAAAGTTACTACTGAATCAAGGAGAGGGACCAGATTTTGTTGACATTCGTTAAATGAGGCCAATCGCACAGTATCAAATCAAGCCCCAAGCACAGTGTACTCTAGGGATGAGTTTATTCTCAAGCTTCTAGAAATTACAAAGATAATAAGAACGTGTTATTTCTACCATTAATGATGTGGAGAAAATATTTTTTACTTTGTCATTTGCAAATTCCATCTCTAGTGTATGTATATTTATACTGTTCCTCTCTCTGAGGAGGCTGGATTAAGGGAGGTAAATTATGGCTTTTTAAAAACCCTTTTTGAAAGATTCCCTAGAAAAAATACAAAATCAGCACATCTTATGGATGCCATTGTTACTTCTCCTTGATTCCAGCTCCCATCACACAATCTATATGTTGTACTGCCTAACTTCTGCTCCTCTGAAGTGAAGACTATGAATAGCACGTCATTGCAAAGCACTCCCAAATTAAGCATGGTCAACGTAACCAAAGCATTAATTGAGTTTCTAGTAAATAAAATGATGCTCATCTGAAATCAAAGATAAAACTCACGTTGACTTCAATAATGCCAGTCTTCAAGATGATGATGATGCGAAGTGTTTCTACATTTCACGTATCTTTATCAGAGTTATTTAGATAGTTACAATGATGTACATTAACATACATGACACACTAACCTATGTCCTTTCTTGACTTGACCAAATGATGCAGTGCTCTCAGTGTGGAATATCTAGGTTTAAACCTTCCTGAAGTCACTAAGTGCACTTTCTAGAGAACATTCTTCACTTCTCCATATTTTACATCTTCTGAGATTATTTTATAGAGCTGCAGGGATCACCTCAACATCAGCACTCTTGAGTTTTTCTTAAAATGTGTAAATGTCACACTTCCTTCTCTTCCACAATGTGGTATACTTTTTGAAGGAATTCTTCGGATAGTTCTACAATAAAATCGCAGTCTGGCTGGAATGGGAGAGAACTCATTTGAGAAGCTATTGAGGCTGACAGGATCAGGTAACTGCACAGGGAGAAAAAGTTTGCCTGCAGTTAAACTGTGGTGTTTTTTTTTTTTTTTTTAATGGATTTCCAAGCCCATTCAAGAACCAGAGGGATCACAAGTATGGACAATTAATATAAATTCTCACAATAAGAGGTGTGAACATTATTTCTATCCAACCTTATAAACATATACACACACTCTGTGTTACTGTAAACCTGACTTTTCTATGTACAGATTTTGCAGTCATAGTGCATATGGAATAAATCTAACTGAAGTGATTAGAATTAGTAATCATTTACGCTGATTAAAATCTGCTCATAAGCTAGTAAAACTTTTTAAAGGGCAATAGGGCTGTGCTTGGCACAGAATATGGTAAAAGTTTAATTAGCAGCAAACCATTAGAGGGTCTTAGAGCTTCTGCTTTCGAAGCATCTAAACCAGAAGGTTCTGCATTGGTCTATTAACTTTATACACTGACACCAAACTGTGGATTATCCAGCATCTCCTAATACAGAAGTTCCATATCTGCTTTGTTTAACAATGCAGTGAGCTCCCTTTTAACAAGCTTCCTACCTACTCTGCCATCAACAGGCTTGAATAAAAATTAAATGTTCCCATTTTAAAGTTTGCTGTCAACAGCCTGAAAATAAGTTTTTGATGTGGCAGAATCTGCCTGCTCAATATGAGTTTACATCAATCTACAGCCCTGCCTACAAACCTACACAAACTTCTAGAAATATGAGTTCTTTTCATAGCTGCCAGGGCACTAATTTTGCAGCTACCAAATTACAAAGTTAGAAGCCCACTCTAAGGTAATTTAGCAAGATTCACAAGATTTCGTTTATTCTGGGTTGTTGTAACCTAAAACCATACAAAAGAAATAGAATTCAAGTATCATATGAATTTTATTTATTACTATTAAATGCTTGCACTTTAAATAAGCTATTCTATTTATAGGAAATGTATAAGAGAGAATTAGTAGAAAATGGCAACAAAGAAATTTCCTCCATGATACAGAAAGCAAAATCAGTAAAATTAGTTATACTGTCGCATAATTGTCCAAGGAAAAACCAGCAATACAGCTATTTACCACAATTTACTTGTAAATCATTGAGTGCATCGTATCCCTGAATTCCATTTGATATTTAGGCAAAGGAAAACAAAACGTAGTTTCACTTTAATTTCTTACTTTACCAAAGCAAACAGATTGTGGCTTAGAGATGTATATATACCTTTAGATTTGTTTATGTTTACTCTAACTGTCTTGTTAAATGTTACAACGCTTTGCCTGGCACAGTCAGATTTTCCTCCTGGTCAGAGAGGTCTTTAAGAATTAGTAAAACACATACAATCTTAATCAACATCATTTTCTAAAATGCTGAAATATAGAATCTCTTCATTTCAAATAAAATATTAAGGAAATTAAATACAACTGAGCTGACATTTTAAAAGCAATGTTACAAAAAAAAAATTAAAGAAAGTATCTAAACTTTTAGAAACATCCACTCAACTTGGAAATATTTCTGATGCTCTCTGACACTCAATACAATGCTGCACTATAGCTACTGTCCTAAAACATACTTTCATTGGAAGACACAAAAATCTAACAGATACGTCAAACATACGATTTGCCAGGGTAAAAATTGTGGCAGTCCCAAAACTGCAGGTTTTACAAGCTTCAACTTGAAGTCATTTCAAACTACTTTCATTGCTATAATAATTTTTCATATCAAAAGCCTTACACATTCTTCCAATGTTTATTTTGTTCATTTCGTTTACATCCACGGTTTCACTGGTCTCTTTTGATGCTGAACACCCTAAGATTAGGCGGGAGGGTGGTGCTGAATCACAGCAAATGTTTATGTTTCCTCCCAGAATATATGACTGAACCAGCTTGAGTATATCATGAATAAGACTGTGAAGATCATAACAGATAGACACAAAATCTGCTTTTAAAACCTATAACATATTTTGTAGCAATTAAATTAGTTGACCATATCAACATTTTAACCTAAAGTGCCATTAGGAATGTATGCAATTTCTAACGAGTATTTTTGATCTCTCTACAGAAAAAGATCCATCTTCAAGCAATTCCTGTCATCTCCTAGTTATCGATTTGCCATTTATAGCCAGCAGGCTTTCCATAATTACTTAAATAAGGATAAGATGGGAAGCAAAACTTCTAGTTTAAAAATCTCTTACCTCCCCCAGTTTAATCACGTTCCGTTACCCATCATACATTCAGCAAAGGCTATTCAAGTCTACTATAATTTTTCTTTAATAAAAATGAAAGATTTCTCCAGAATTACTGAAATAGCTCATGTGCTGCACAATGGTTGTTTTAGGGCCCAAATAACAGAACAGCTGAAAACAATAAATTTTATTTTTCTACATGTTCAGCAAGGATTCATAGTGAGAAGATTGCTCATATTACTGAATTCTGCATACTTCAATATCAAAACTTAGAGTTACTGGTCCTTTTATCTACACCAAGGAGCCACCTTTTTATTTATTTTGTAAAATCAAGATCCCTGAAAACTGAAGACTTTCACTGGATCCCAGATATTTTATTTCATGTGTGCAGGTCAAATGGCTGTGTGTTCTCTCTGATGAAACACAGTAATGTAATTTCAGGCTGTATAATTTTATAGCAAAGACTGCAAGATGTTTTGAAGATATCATTGACTGTAATACAAATCAATATTAAATTAACTGTACAGGAAACATTTTCAAAAGATGGTCCATCAAGCTTTCTCATAGGATCATGGATTTCTAGGATCATACTCCAATAACTACAGTAAGCCATTAGGGTTTATCTCCCTCTTCAATTATTTACAGGTCAAAAAAGCCAAGTGACATTGCTTTACATATATTCAATGTTATATACTTAGTTTGTAACTTACTAATGCCACATAAAACCATGACGGTGAAAGTTTCTGAACAAAGACATTTTTTCATATCAGAATATTTATAAAATCATACAGCTAAGTGATGCAGAAGGCTGTTCCTTAGGCACTCTACCTTTCCTAAAAATAATTATTTTAAATATATATCTAAACAGTACTGAAGTAATTACCCTGCAGCATAATCTTTAAATGGCTCCAGACTGTACTATGTAGCCTGATGTCGATTACACATTGAAGAGATTAATCATTTCAAATCACCTAAAGACCTTCATCATATTTCTATCAATTTCTGTTTATACAAAAGCACATTCAAAGCCTCCTCTTGCTGACTTGTAAAATGTCTCATGACTGTCAAACAATTTATTTTTTAGCAAAGCAGTATAAATTACATTTCACAATATAGTAACACAGGACACAATAAAAAGAAGAGCCTATCAAGTATGCAGATACAGAGAAGGGAATTCTTGTCCTGTCATTGCCACACAGGCAGGACGTATCAATAGCAAAAAAAAAAAAAAAAGGCCCCATGCCACAGTTATAATCTCTAAAAAAAGTTCACACATTGAAGCCTCATATGGGTCTGTTTTGATTTCTGAGGAGTGACACTGGTGTTTGGAGAGGCTTATGCTAAATGTTCCAGACAGCTGATGCAACCACCTCTGCATCTGCCAGTTTGCAGCATGATGCTTCTAAAGCAGTGGGGCTGGCTGTCCTCACAGACTTGAAGGAGAAAAAATAAAAAGAGGTGCAGATCCATCACCACAAGAACTACTAAAATCAATTTGCCTGCAAACAACAGCTACCCGTGTACAACATTAACCATCAGGAGCCGGACCTTTAATGCGTTTCTAATCCAGTTTGTAAACTGTGAGGTGGCAGCTCACAAAGGTCTAACTCCACAGACAATGAGGATCTATGCCAGTCCAGCAGCCTTCCCAGTGTCCGTATTTAAGTGGAATTACGGCCATCCCCATCACAGCAATAAGCCCGCCCTGCCACCCCCCAAGATGTCAAAGCACCCCCGCCCCAGCTGAAAGAGCGGCTCCCAGCAGCGGACCGCCGCCGGTCAGGGCCTGCCGGATGAAGTTTGGGTCGTTTCCCCGCGTTCTCGGGGGCTTCTCCACCAGGAGAAAGCAGCAGGAGCGGGGCCCCGCACAGCTCCACTCTGCAGCGGGGTGGCCGAGGACGTGGTTGGGAAGAAGACACGCCGAGAGCCCTGGGGAAGAGGAGGGACCGCCGGCGGGAGGGGGGAAGGCGAGAAGGAAGAAGACAGGTCGGAGACGGCACAGACGGGAGCAAGGGGAAGGGGTGGGAGCCCGGCGGGGAGCGCGGCGGCCGCGGGCGGCCCGGGGGCTCCCGGCGGCGCTCCCCGGCGGCGTTCCCGAGGCGACGGCGGCGGGTGGCAGGAAGGGGCTGCCAGCTCTTTCCTGTCTCCGTCCCCCAGTGCAACCTGACCGCCTCCCCCGGGCCGTGCCCCGCGTCGCGGAGCCCCCGTCCGGGCTCGGCCCTGGCCCACCGCTCGGGAGCGGGGCCAGCCGCAGACCCGCCGCGCCGCCCGGCGTGCCGTACCCTACCTTCGCCTGCAGATACTGGGGGTAGTAGTAGGTGGTGTACTGGGGGTACATCTGCTGTTTCCACACTTTGCCCATGAAGCTGGAAATGTAGCCTGCAGTGCAGGGATGGGGGGGCACTTTGGGGGGCTCCAGCCGCCTCTCCGTCTCTCTCTCTCCCTCCTGACTCTTCCTATCCGGCGGCGGCGGCTGCTGCTGCTCCTCGGCCGAGCCCAGACCTTTCTTCTCCACCCAAAAGCCACAGCGGAGCGGGGGCAGGCACTCTCGCTCTCTCCCCGGAGTTCCTGCCAAGTCCCCGCCCGGCCGGGGCCGAGCAGCGGCGGGCCGGCTGGCGGAGCGGCGGCGCGGGGAGCGCTCGGGGCGGGCGCGGCGGCGGCGGTGCCAGGCGGCGGGGCAGGGCTGGCGGAAGGAGGGAGGGAGGACGGCGGGAAGGAGGGAGAGAGGGGCGAGGGGCGGTGCTTAACCCTGCTCGGCTCCCGCGGTGCGAGCCCTGGGCCGGTGGCAGGGCAACCCCCGAGGGGCCCGGGCAGCTTTTCCGCGGCGGGCAGCGAGCGGCGGCCCTCGGCCGAAGGGCCGCATCAGCGCCGGGAGAAGCTGCGGTGCCCGCGAGGAGCGGAGCGGCGAGTTCCCACGCTGCAGTGGTCGCACCCGGCTCGGCCCTGACCTAATTAGCCGGGTTGTGCTTTGTTGCTGCCTTTGCTCTTTGTGCATCTCGTTGCCGAACAGGGGTGTCGGGGTGCAGACTTTAGGGGAGAATTGGATACAGTTTCGGAAAACTATATTTGGCTTTGATTCTGCCTGGCGGTAGAACATCCATTTATCTGCTAAAAGCAGAAGGGACTGCAGTGCTAAAATCAGTTTACAGAACAGCAGCCATAAAAACAGACCAAATTCTGCATTTGGCCCTTCATGCATTCTCAGATTTACACTTTCCCCAGCAGTGCTGATTTCACTTCATTCTCAAACAGGAAACATTCCTGTTCTAGTCAATTGCAGTGATAATTTTCCACTCGAATACTTTCTCTCTGAATTTCCCGAACATTAGATGTAGGGACCAGCAGCACACTATAATGCAACATCGAGCCCATTGGGTTTACTTCTGACAAATGTGTCTCTTTTCTACCCAAAGATAAACTGATCCTCAGAATATTAAGAACATGCTGTTTCTTTGTCACACTAATCACAATCATTTTTGTCTTTCAGCACTGTTTTAGTAATAAAACACATATGTAAGGTACACCAAAACTCCCGAGTGTAAGAAAAATTTAAAAACCTAACAATTTACAAGCATCCCAATGCAATAGCAAAGGCAGCCTTTGTGCAACCACGAATCCTTGGTGCAGGCTGAGCCTGAGCAAAGAGAGGTAACTGCAGATATTCTTGCGAATTCCAGCTGAGCAGAGGACAATTACGCCAATGGCATTGCAGCTCTCCCAGCTGGCCATTAAGATCACTTTACAAGTTTTTCCAGGGAAGAAATTTGTATGTGCTTCGTTGTCCACACAGATTAAAATACTAGTTGTATCTTTAGGAGATGGCTTTTTCTGCAGGAAAGAGGCATGGGAGCTTTTGAGTTTTCGTTAGGTTTGGGGTTTTTGTTTGGGTTGGTGTCAGATTTTTTGGTTTACACACAGCTAGAATGACTATGGAGAATGCAAAAAGCATATGAGTTGGTAATATTTTTGTCTTCACAATGGTGACATTCTGTGGGAGGGACAAACATTAAAGTTAGAGAAAAGTTGAGCGGAACAGAAGTATGAGGTACTTCAAGGGGTTAAGAATGTTCATCTGGAAAAGCTAAAATGGCCATAGCCAACATCAGCTGCCTTCTGTTGACTATGCTGGCTTTATACAGTGGAAAAAGCATACAGGCTGCAATTCTATCTGAAGAATGCAAGGTAATATGGTTCATGGATAGTGTATGGCCAGAGGAGAGGAGAAATGAAGTTTCAGAGCTTTCATAGGGAAATGTGTTGCTACAGCCCAGATACGTGATGATACTGTTATAGATTGCTTTAAGAACTGTCAAATTGTGGTCTGAAGTTCTTGGTTGAACTGCAAAGAATGTGGTCCTGGCCTCTCTTAAACAGACAGGTTACAGGTGCTAGTATACTTATTTTCCTTCTGTGAAAGACAGAACAAGCAAGAAGAAGATATAAAGACTGGTAGCTGACAGATGGATTTGGGGAGAGTTTTCCTGATGATAAGGAAAGAATGAGATCTGAAATAAAATCCATATTGTACTGAAGACAGCTAGAAATAGAAGAATGTTTTCCTAGAATCCATGTAAACAGCTACTGAGTTTGTCACCAGTGTGTCATGCAATCATGAATGGGGAGAGAAGCATGCTGAAGAAAAAATCCCTAGGAAGCGAGGAGAGGGGAAATGCAGCCTCTATCCTTCCAGCATTTACAACTGCCAGAGTCTCCAGCTTAGCTGTGTCAAGTTATGGGGAATGGCTGATGCGCTCTGCCAGCGAGAGGAGCAGCAATGTGCTCTGCCACAGTGGCTCCTGGAAGGGACAAAAGAAGAAATCTCGCTAACATAGTATTTGATCACAACTGTTAACAACTAAAGCTGATCTCCACATTCCTTCCCAGTCTCTTCTTGCAGAGGCTTAGAACTCTCCTAAATGAGGTCTTTTGCTCTAAAGCTTAATCTCATCCCCAAACATGTGTTACTGTTAATGTAAGGTTGAAACCAGGTTGGTTCCATTTTCAACCAGAATATTTTCTTCCATTGAAATGTCTGCTCTGATTTATTTAGCAAAGCTGACATTAAAGAAGTTCAAAAACGGTAGAGTTTAATATTTATCACTGTGAATTTAAAAATTAAGTCTGCAACTTCATACTACAAACTTTTGCAGTGCAGTCGTCCTCTCAGTGATTAATGAGATTTTGCAAATGATGCTCAGTTTTTATTAAGGCTAGAAAATATTTTATTTGAATAATTTACGTGAGCCTCAGCTACAGTAATTTTATTTCATTTTTTTAAAATGGGATTGAAGGTGTTTACTGTATTAAGAATGTATCATAAAGAATTCTTGCGCAAAAAAAAAAAACCCACAACTTAATTTAACATCACTCAGGGCAGTCTCTGCTTGTATCTTTTTAATATGTTGGTAATTCTACCAGTTTAGTAATATGAATGCAAGTTGTGCAATACAGACAGGATGGCATTGCAGAAGAAACTTTAAACCAAGTGACTAATATCTTTAACTTTTCATACTGATGGATATGTTTGTCTTCAATTGCTTATTCTATGCTCATAGCAAGGACAAATAAACACTTTTAAATTAAAACTGCTTACACTGCCTGGCAGTACTATCTCCTACCTTCATGACTGCATACCCACAAAGTTAAAAATGCTTCCCTCATTTACACACTACACAATGTATAGGATTAAGAAGGAAGTTAAACAGTGACTTGTGTTCTGAAAGCTTAATAGATACCCAACTAACAAAACAAGTAACATATTTTTTTTTCTTCTTTAAAAACTGATTTCCTACACACTGCAACAGTACACATGTAGATACTGCAGCTTTGTGAATGCTACAGAAAACAGTAATCCAGTAATCCATAATTTTGTCCATGGCCAGATTTCACTAACTATTGATAGAACAATATTAAATTCTTCTTTTTTTTCCCCCCACTATTTCCTGATCATAGTTACAGTCTAACTGGTCAGGAATGATTAAAATATGATGAAAACACAGTTGGGCTGTTGCTGCAAAAGCCTGAGAAGCACTGTGTGTGCTGCCGTGTCAGAGGAGTTTAGGGCAACTCAGTTAAAGCCAGTCAATGGTTATCCACTGATTCTTAGAGTGTTGGAAGAGAAATCCTGTTTAGACTTTACAGATTAATTTAGACATTAAGAGTTCTACCCTAAGGCAGAAAAAGTCAAATGCAATGCAGAATAGCAGGGAAATAAATTTAATCCACCTCTCTCTAGGAAGCAAGCGGACTGCTGTACTCTGCACCACTTGGGGTCTTTGCATTGGTTTAAGCTGAAAGAGACAGACATGTTCATGCTGAAATTGTTATTCCTTTGACACAGTCAGGAATATTTGAACAAGGATTTTTTTATTTCCTTTTCCAGTTAAGATACTAGCTTGAGTCTTGGGAGATCTTTGTCCAATACCAGATCTACCACAGAATGTGGGCAAGAGGGTGAGCAAGTTGTTGAATTACCCTGTGCCTTACTTCCCCAGTTTGCAAACTCTGTCAAACATCCTCCTTCTCTGTTCTTTGTCTGCCTTGTGTGGTCAATCTGCAGGCAATGCAAGGCACTGCAATCATTTGCTAGGAATCTGCCTAGTGTGGTTCACATAAAAGGACTAAAATAAACAGCAGCAGTGGCCATGCATCACTTGTGGATGCAAAGAAGCCAGGTACTGCATCCTAATTCACATACAAAAGTTAACAAATCAAAGATCTGTTTTATACCCCTGAAGAGTGCATTAGGGCTACAAAAATGCAGCTAGGTTTATGTTCTCAACCAATAACTTCTTTGCTCTTCCCCTCGCCCCCAACACACACTGTTCCGATTACTTGCAAAACCTTCTTGTTGTAATGCCACCCTTAGCCTCATCATATGGCCTTGACTGCTTTGCAACACAAGTGAAAGGCTCTTCAATTCAGGTCGCAGTAGGGTACCCTCTTAAGCACAAAGGCTAAATAAACGGCCATTGTTAATGGGCCACCGAGATGAAAAGCACTTGATTGTTTTCATCAATTAAATCAATTCTCTAGATTTAGTGGCCATTAACCCTTTCAGCAAATTCTTAAATATTTATTTCAACAGAGTGACTACGATTCTGCATTTTTAAAGTAGCTCTCCTGCTATAACAGCGTTTCACTGAAGCAGTGCTGAACGTGCCCTTGCTTATCCTTACAGCTGAGCCACACGCTGCACTGGCTCAGCTGCTCCTGACAGCTGCACTCAGTTTAATTCACATTTGTAAAATCTACATGGCTACACACTATTCTAAGATGGTCCATCTGAAGTATTCAACTGGCACTAACATACAGGAATTTAACATAGATCTGCATTTGGGCTTCCCCTCTCAGGAAGTTTCACATGCACCATGTAATGCTCCCACTATTGGCAGTGGATGTCAACCAAAGGGGCAGTCGGGCTGCTCTTGAAAACGTTTCTGTGTTTGCAGCTAAACATATCACCGTCACTGTGGGTGCACCAATTGCCAGCAATAACCTTTCCATTGTGTTTAGATAGGTTTGAGAGAATCCTTTCCTACATCAGCATAGAATATTTCTGAGTTTTCTGTATTCTTTACCCTAAGATGCTTAGCTAATAAAAAATATTGCATGCTAAGAGCAATTGTTTTGTTTTCATCATTCTTCATAAAACCTTTGAGGCATCTCTTATTGGTCTAGCTCTATAGATCTATTTAATGCATGTACATTTTATTTAAATCATCTTCTCACTGATAACACTTGTATTATACAAGTATGATCATCCTAGGGTGGAGATAGCTAAGAATACGACTTCTATTCATACATTATTTATCAGAAACTCCCATTCCATGCAGTTGCTAACTTCCCTGAGTCTCTGTGGTGATACTATCTTCACTGTGCAAGCAGATGAACAAGGGAGAGAATAATTGCACCTCTATAAAATATTGACCAGCTACAATTCTTTCATTAGGACATTCCCATTCAATTTTCTCCTCTCAGATTCAGGACAGTATTTGCCATTCCTTCCCATTCTCCACAAAGAGATGAGGAAAACACCAAGCCCAGCCTGCTTTGGCTGCAGTGCAATAAGAATTCTTGTGGGTGTCTTTTTACCAGCTTGACCAACCAGCTGTGGTTGGTGCTGATTGAATTCAAAGCACTGATTTAATGTATTTGTGGATAATTCAGAACATTTTTTTTTCTACCATGCAAACAAAAATTAAAAGTTTAATTAACCCAGATAACAGACATCTTATTTCTACAGACGTTAGGTACACATTGCACTGTCTTTAGGCATATCTTAATCAAGCTATGAATAAAAGGTGAAGGATACATCCTTCAGACTTCTATTCTAACATGCCCCTACATTTTCCTATTTTTGGAATAAAACTATTCCCAACTATGAAATGTCCACCTTCCAATCCAAAGACAGTTATGTTTTAGACAAGTTCTACAGCTTATGAAATACCTAACAAGTCTTTGCAATGTCCAAGACTCCTCCTACTCCATCCATCACCCACAGCAGTACCTTCAGCTGTCCCACACCCTCTGCACAGTTGCATGTACAGTTTAGCTGATTTAATGCATGTGCTGCCTGGCCAGATGGCCCCAGCCGAACGCCAGCTGATGGGCTCTCGAGCACAAC
Source organism: Patagioenas fasciata (assembly GCF_037038585.1). Lineage (NCBI taxonomy): Eukaryota > Metazoa > Chordata > Aves > Columbiformes > Columbidae > Patagioenas > Patagioenas fasciata. Next base: position 18,194,839 of record NC_092526.1, read on the forward strand.
ACCAGCTCTCCTACCTTTTCTCAGCAACTGATTTTCACGTAGCTTTTAGGGTCATCCTATCTGTGACACTTCTGTTCCACCATCACCTTTGACTGAAATTGCCTGATGGCTTCAAAAGTTATAATGGTGCAAGGGATGAAGAAGGAGAAGGTGAGTAGGCAAAACAATTGCATGAGCCTTATTGCCTTAAGAAAGCACATGAACACATCAAAAAGCATAGGCTCTTTTACCTGTTATCAAGAAAGCAACATTATGTTCTACATTTTTGATGTCTTAAATTTGTAATTTAATGGAACCTGAGAATAAGGCATTTTAACAATTTTAAAAAAATCCTTTGTCATATGAACCAACCCCTTAAAGTGCAGATCTCAACAGATACCTATCAATGCTCTTTTAATTTGATTTTCTTTACACAGAGAAAATGTCTTTCTCACAAAATGACCACAACACATTGCCCTTTTGAATTAGTTCATTTGTTTGAACTTCATTCACAATTTATCATGTTTAGCTTTATCACAAACTATTTGTAAATGCTGGACACTCAGACCCATGTAAATGCAAATTAACACTTACAGTGCAATACATCCTCAGAGCTAATAGGTGTTGTGTCTCTACTGTATAATTCAGAAAACCATTAAAGTGTCATCACCCTTGATCTGCTGTAAAAATGAAAGCTGCCTCCTTGGCTTTGAACCCATTTCTGTCTTCTAGATGAAATGCCAGATCCTCAGTCGAGCTGGGGGGATTCATTCCAGCTGATGACCTTGCTGTGGAAGCCCCAGCATTCCCTGCTAAATTAGTTCTCAAGTCATGCAACACTGACAAAGCAGAGTTGAGCAACTTCATTATTTTTCTCTGTTCAGCACAGACAGTAATGCTAATGCTGATGTGAATTTGTAGAACTAAGAGCAAGGTCCAGATAGATGTCCCCCTTAGAGTGTATTTCTTAGGGTATTAAAAAGTTTATTATTATTTCAGAAAATTGATAGTGGAAAAGTGTCAATCTCATAAACTGAGATTTTTCTGGGTCCATTTTGTGCTGTTTCAAGTCATGCTAATTTACATATTGATGGGACTAAGAAGACAAACTCTTTGTGTAATTAGAAACATTTAGGATATTTATCTCCTGTCTTTTTACTGTACTGTGAAGACGTCACAATATTCTTTGATTCATCTTCACAACACTTTTTGAACCCATTTTTTGAGCCTGTTCACAGACATGATACTGAGATGTGGAGGGACTATATGACTTCTACAAAGTGATATAGGACATACATTTTGTTGCAAATAATGTAAAATAAAAATATAAAAAATTAAAACAACATAAATAATTTTGGATTTTCTGATTCCAAGGCTAGCTGTTCAGTTTTGGACCAACTTAATGTTTTTTGTTGTTCCTAACATAAATGAGAGAATACACCAATAAAAGCTTCGAATTCTCACACATATATTTAACCATTTTGTGTCTTTCTTATTTCCAAAACTATCAGTCTTATTTTACTACAGTTCTTTCCCCGCTTAGGATTTCACGTGTGCCAGAAACATTGTGATATCAAAAAAGTGTTTCAGATATACACCAAAATGTTCTTAGCATTTAAAATTCTTCCCAGATCTTGTATTTCACAACAACCTTTTATAAGTCAATGTGTATTTATTTTGCTGGAAGTTACCCAAATAAAAATATTGCATTTCTAGTTCTGGTCTCTGGGGTTTTAATCCACTGAGAAACTTAAGAATGTACTCACTGATCATGGGATAATATTTCTATCAGATGCTAGCAGTATTTATTGCATCATTTTATGAATTTTGATTCATTTTTATATAGTTTGGTATTTATAAAGCTCTTTTGCCTCCATTTTCACGAGGGGAGGCAGAAAGACATCAAACCTCCAAACATATGTTCCTAGGAGACCTAAAAAACTGTAAATAAACAAGCCAAAGTCTGAGCTGTAATCAACACGTCTCTAGCAATGAAGAATGCTAATCATTTTTTCTCAGAGGACTTAGAGACTAGCAAGTGGTTTTTAAACATTGCAATCACCTTCGGGATTTGTAGTTTTGGATTTACATATTTTTATACTGGTTAATTAAATATGCTAGGAATTCACAAAGTTTTTAAAGTTTTAGTTTATTATAATTTCTAGTTTATTTGCAACATTAGACTCCCTACATAACCTACAGAACATATCTGACAATAAAGAATTTTTGAAATATCAACATACAGTTCTGCGTATGGGTCAGTTTAGCCAGGCAGACATAGCAGTGTCTTTAACAAAGCCACCTGCAGGCAATCTCTTTTTTTCAGGAGCCTCAGACAAGTACCAGTTTCTGATTCCTCAAGAAAAGTCTCCTTCAGGAATTGCCTCTGGTCAGGTATGACAGTGGAGACTAATTTCTGTCGCTGTTCAGCCAACTCCATACCTTCTGTGTAGAAAAAAGGTGCTTGATTTGCAGGGCCACAGACATTCCCAACTCTCAATATTTGCTGATACGTTTGTAGAAAATTCAGCAAGGTGAAAGACAGGTCATCACAGGTGGAGCTGGGAGGACTCCCCTTCCTTTGTCACAGGCCCAGGTGCCCAGGTAGGAGCCCCTTTGCACAGAACAGTAGGCACATCCCTGTGGTGGTGTTGCCAAGGCGTGTGGTCGGTCCCGCCATGTCCCCGGGGAGAGGCTGGGGCTGGCAGGGCGTGGGGGTGACCGTGCCAGCTGGTGATGCTCTCCTCACTCACCACCTTGTAAAAGGTTTAGCTGCAAAAACAAGTCACTCCAATTTCAGAAGGATGTAGCCCATGTCAAAAGGCATGTCATTTTGATTTAAGAAATACAGGAAACTTACTGAAGGCAAAAGCCCTGTCCCAAGTGATGCCATCACTGATATGCCCACTGATATACCCATTATCAATTCCCTTATTTAATGTTTTCTCGAAGTCCTTCTAGATTTTGGCCTGTCCACATACCACCATGATGATTATATTAACATTACATATTAATTAATTAATATTAAATGGTTATATTAACAATATGTTAAAACTTACTACAGCAATGTAATCTCTGCATGTCAAATAAAATATGTTTTTTTCTCGTCTGTATTTAAAAAGAAAAAGGCAGCATGTCATGTTGAAAAGCAACAGATACATTTGATTCCTATTTAGCCCTTCTACCTTTTAATATTATTATTTCGTATTATTTGTTTTAATCACTGTTACTGAATATCATACATTTTAGCAGTTTCTTTGACTATTGCTTGTGTACTTTCTGACAAGCTCTGAACAAATTCCCCATCTCAGAATCCAATAAGGTATTCAGAACATCCACAAATGAAATAAAATTAATCTGAGAGAACTGAAAAAGTGAATAATTAAAATAACTCAAATGAATCTTAATTAATAATATATTTACATGGGTATTTAACAGGACTAATGCAAATTCATCATATATCTTATAGTGTATTTATACAAGCTTTTACACATGGATGTAAGGTCTTAGTGTGATGAGCAGATTCTTGTTAGCAGTCAAAGTTTCTGCCAAAACATAGAAAAATTAGGAAAAAATGTATTTTAAAAATACAGATTCTATAATCAGTGGATAAGCTGTTTTATTCTTTCACTTTCTTCTTTTTTGATTTCTATATACCACTGTTTCTTTCTTTCCAGTTATAGTACATTCTTAGTAGGATATAGTAATCTAGAGATTTAAACTAATTTCTGAATAGAGACTAGAGGTGAAGATACTCCTAAAAGAGTGCACACTCAGTACAGAGTCCTTCCGCAAAATGTACATACACCAATTCAACCAGGAGCATGTGAGCACATCTGTGTGTACCTGGGTATTCTTGTAGGCATAAATAGACATACATGTCTTCAATTCAGATAAGGTGGTCCGGTTCAAGACCATGGGTTAGAAAGACCTGCAAACAGGGAGGAGTCTTTTCTCAAAACATGGTGGAGTTAAAATTACAAGGGATTACATGTTTACATGACAAATACTGTTATTTGACTTCATGTTGGAGCTCAGCCTCCTCAGTTTGTCGAAGGATAAGATAAGATGTGGTTTCAGTCACACTTGCTCATGTAGCTGTTAACAGACAAGACCTTGGTAATGACTTTTCTTCAGTCAACCATTTGACTGTGGCATGATTCAAATTCAGAAGTCATTTTTGGGTCTCATTTTTTCCCTCTCTTTGTACATTCAGGATGCTGAGAACATTGCTTAGGAAGGATCATATCTTCTCATGAGGAACATTTATTTTATTGCTAAAAGGTAAGCATTACACATCTTTTGACGCTAGTAGGTTGTTTGTACTTGGCTTGTGTTCTGATGATCCAATCCTTATGAATAGTCCTTTTCATGGGTGTAATAGTCACCCAAATATTTTTACTTCCACAACTGTTTACATGCTGCTAGCCCTGCCCCTGTTTATCTCCCATCTCTGATCCTTTTTCTTCAGCTCCATACCTGTTAGGTTAGTTTTAATTATGGAAGGGTCACCTATGTTAAGTTTCTTTAGGTCTTAAAAGTATAGATGCTTGCTTTTTATGAAAAAATATGTGAATAAGTTACCACTTTTATATAGAAAAACTCCCATAGCAGACAACTTTTTACTCATAAAGAGTTTACTCATAAAGAGAAAGTTGATGTAATGGACTCGGGACTCCAACCCTCAGAATAGACTGACTACCATGAAGAAAGGGCTTAGGATCCCAGCAAGCTGCAGGCTTCTTATTTACGCACCTAGCCCACACAGGATGGAAAAAGTTATTTTCTTTCCTCTGTGTCACTTTGTTATTATATTCTCTTGTGTTGCTGTAATGACTCCTTCCTTCAGGGAGGATACCATCGGGCTCTTTTTCTCTTGGTTCTAGAGTTTGGTTTCTGAGAGTTGTAAGTGAAAAAGGGGGTGCGGGGGCAGAAGCTTGTTGAAAAAGAACCTGTTCTCCCCACAGGTTTGTCACCTATGAAAGCTTTCTTTCCCTTTTCACTTAAGCATGCTCACAAGCACAGAAACACCTAAACAGGACCTGACTGTCTTTCAGGTGGAGAGATGAAACACTATTTTATTGGGTTGTAAAAAGAAGTTGCAATATGTGCTCTCAGATAGGTTAGGTAATGATTTGCCTATCAAGTCTTGTCTTACACACAAAGGTAAAAAACATTGCTCTAAAGTATTGAATGGTCCTGCATTTTGCATATTGTATAACTCCATCAGACCTCTGTCAGAATAAGAGTCTTGTAAGTCTTATTGATAAATGCTGATACTCAGCACTAGTCTTCTCAGTAATAATTTCAGAGAAACACAGAATGTCCTGAGTTGGAAGGTACCCACCAGGATCATCAAGTCCAACTTCTGTAATTAGCCATGGACTTCCAAATTCTCTCAACCCATTTCTTCTTTAAAAAACGATGTCTGTCCCTTTCTTGATAGCTATTCGCTCACAGCAACTGAAGATACTTTGTTGTACATTATTGGTACCAACTAGGGCAAAAGAGATGCACAGAGGTACTTTCCTTTCCAAACTGTCGTGCTAGACAGTTCTCTGTTACACTTGTGGAAGATTCTCAACAGTGCCTGGTTGTATCAGGCTTGCCATCGGTCACACCACAAAGAATTAACAAGTTCAGCCTAAACTGACTGTGACTTCTCGAGATGGTTATTCCACTAAATTAATTGGGATACATTGGACAAACAATGCAAAGAAGCTGGTGAGCTGCAGTTGTCTCATTGAAAGAATAAGTAAGCACAGGGCTTTCGTCTTCAAGGACAGCCAACAATTCAAGAGGATAAGCTGGCATCGTTTTAGGCACAGTGCTAATGGTAGGCAAACATAAAAAATGATTTTTAAAAAAAAATGTTTAAAAAAAGGCCAGTTAGCACTAGTGTCCAGAAAGCTCAGCAGCTTTGTTGAACAGCTTTGGACTATGAAGCTTGTGAAATTTTTGTATGGGTGTTAGCACTTCCTGGCTTTGGTAAGGCAGGAAGCATTGCATAAACAACCCTTATCGTGGTATTTTGGTGCTGCCAGTTCCAGTGTCAGCAAAAACTAAGAAGTCTCAGGGAATTATAAATGCAAACACACACAAGGGAGAAAGTGCTGGAAGTCTCTGAATATGAAGAAAGCATAAACTTTATGATGCTTTTTAAAAATGTAAACCAAAACAAGTCTTCCCTCATTTAGCAGTGTTTCCCTTTAATTTCAATAGTGGTGTGTACAAAATAGTTAAACAGCTGAGAAATACTTGCCTTGCAAATGTTTGAGCAGAAAACATGCAATGAATGTATGGCCTTAGTGAAAAAGCCAGAATGACGTACACTACAAGGCATACATTAAGAAAAATACGTAGGGAATGATAATAGCAAGGAACTGATCTCTCAGCTACATCATCATTATTATTGTCTGTGTACTGATGATGCTTTGCATAAGATATTTTATTTCTGTCTCCAAAAGGCTTACAATCTAAACTAACATGGACACAGAACAGCTGGGATAAACAGGAAAGGTAAAAGTAAGAAACAACAGACAAAATAATCTACATATATTCCAACTAACATCCTTTTTAAATTAATGCAAATGCTTCCATCACATTTTGTTGGAGATAAAAATTAATATCTCCATCTGATGATGAAGGAAGTCCATGGAAGGAGGAGAGAAGTGCTGACTCTCTGATGTGCTTTCTTTCAACGAAAAAATATTCCCAGGAATATATATGTATATATATATATAAAATATATATTTGTAGGAGCAGGTGAAGAAGGCATAGGACAGTCACCTGCCATAGCATTATCCTGACCAGCTCACTAGGAATTTTGAGCATAATTCAGTGATTTTGTATAGGAAGTAATTATAGTGATTCATCCACCACAATGGGAATATTTCTGAACAGGGGCAAAGCATTTACACTCTTAAGGACAGAGAGAAATTTCTGCTAAAACCTAAGGTACTTTACTTTCTTTTTAGATTGCAACAGCACTTCAGTCATGAAAAAACATATGGTTACGTGGTGTGGACCTCTCTTCAGAGCTGTAGAGGGTCCTTTCAACAGTGTGTGAGCATTCAGAGCTGAAAAGCTCTTGGCTTTGGCTTTGACTGAAGGCAAAATCCAGAGTAACTCAAAGCTAGTGTATCTGCATCAGAACATGTCAGATAAATGGCAATGGATGACACAGAGAGTGTAAACCTATTACAGCTCTTCTGCCTCTTTGTTCAAGCTGTAAAATGCAGGTTGCCCTGTTTTAGCTGTCCTTAGTTCACTTCCTTTTACTAACAGCTTACAGCCCTCAGAAACTGTGCAGTGACAATTTCATTTACACAGCACTTTCTGAAGGCCCAGAGCAGAGTAAACTATACACCACACTAGAAAAGTAGGTACACATAATGCTTTCATACATGGGAGAGATCCAAATATAAATTAATTAGTGTGTAGGAAGAATTCAAGCAATGAAGTCCAGATCAACTTCTGCATAGTGACCTCTATAAAACAACAAAATCTTTGTCTTTCTGCAAAGTGGAAGAATTTGAGAGCAATGAGAGAGAAAGAAGACAAATCAGGGAAATTCTTTGAATAAAATTTATTATTATTGATATTAGAATGAAATCCAAATCAAATTCAAAGTATCCCATGAACAGCACAACTACCAAAACTTGACTGCCTGTGCATTTGTGCCCTGGAAACCTCTCCTCACCAGCTACCCAGCTCCGTATCCCTTATGACTGCACAACTCCTGTGATAAAGCCAGTTCCTACTGTCTCCCGAGCCTCTCACGTTCCCTGACACTATCCCCACAGCACTCCTCTGCCTCCGACTGCTGCTGCTGCAAAAGGCAGCATGTCCAGTCCCTGGTTTCTAGTCAAGAAAGTGCTTACTGGCCAGCCAGTATTTGCATGGTGACTGCCTGGTGACAGGCTCAACAGGACTGATCACTGCTGAGCTCATCATGCAGCCTTTTCCTCCCTGGGGGCACTGCTTGGTGTTTCTTCTCTTTCTATTACTGTGATTTTCACAAAATCTGTTGGAATTTGACCATGGAATTTCTGCTGTTCTGCCTAACTTCAAGTAATCTTCAACAATTCCAAGTAATATTCAAGATCAACTTCAAGAAATATTAGGGGATGCACATGTGGTGCAAGTGCAGAAACTTTATTTCCTGATGACACCCAAACTATTCTAAAGGCATGCAGAGACTCTTCAGAGAGAATGTTGCTCACCAGCACTGGTACCAAACACCAAGAGTCCTTTGAGTTTGTGGTGGGTTCATGATAACTCAGGCGTATTATAAAACAATAGCAGTGTAACTTTACTGAAGCTACCTATTATACAGACCATGATGAATTCAGATATGCGAATAGTGTTACTATGAATTATTTTTGACATATTCAAATACAGCTCCTCTACAGAGCAATCTTAAAAAAACAAAACAAAACCAAAAACAAAAACAAAAAACTGAACTTCTGTTGCTAGCTACCACCCATATTTTAATTCAGTGCAATAGCTCAGCTTCAGCACAACACAGCAAAAAGCTAAACCGATGAAGACAAATTGAAGAAAATTTATACTTTCTGAGCAAGTTAGTTTTAGCATCTCTCTGGATAGGATTTAGGATTTAGACCAGTGAATCTTCGCTAAATCTGCCATTTGTTCTCGTGTTTGCTGCAGATTCTGCAAGCATTCCTGCCCCCTGAGGAAAATCTCTCCATGTCTCCGTTGGTTGCTCCACAGTAACTGTCTTTGACAGAGCAAATTGATGAATGCCAAATTAGAAAAAAAGTGCTATTTATAAAGAGAAGCAGATCTATCTTTCTGCCCATTCTCCCCTCAACACTTGACTAAGATTGCTAGCTGCAGTATTATAACTATGGTGTTTATTAAGGACAAGTGACCTCTTGGTATCTTAATGAGATCTGCAGTGACCAGAGAAGAATAAACTATAATCAAAGGCAGGGTGGAGTTATGATTATTTTCTAACACTAGCATTTTCACTAGAGAAAGGTTATTCTAACTTAGATGTAGGATGGATTTTTTTGGAGACACTTTAAGAGCTGGAAAAAACAGATTACAAGACGGGAATAATTAAGCAGTTCTTAAGAAACCTTCTGAGATAATGGGTAAGATACTAGTCTACAAATTCTGCAAGTTTAGAAAAGGTAGAAAAGCAAGTATTACAGCTTTTCAGAGGATATACAAGAAAAGCCTGCAGGGTGTCTATTTGTAAGGAAAGATGATAGTAAGCAACTTTTTATAGCAAGTACAGAGATGTTGCTGGTCAAAAAATGTTCCCACACACTATCACTTGAGATAAGCTCTTGAGCACTGAAGAATAATGGGTAGGTTTTGACTTCACTGAAAAGTTGACTTTTTTTCCTTCTTTCAGTGAACCAGATTGAAGAAGAGAACCTGACAAAAATTAGACTACAGGGAAATGACTGAAAATGTTTTTCTTCTTTAAGTAACAATTAACAAAAATAGGGATTTTCTTCTAAAAGATAATGTGTCAAATATGTCAGTGTGAGTAGAGTGGATTCATTGAATTTGTGTCCCATTTACTTTTGGGAAATTGTGCTTAAGCTGCTAAAGATGCAGCCAACATCAATAAACTCATAAACCAGAGAAACAGACAAGTAAAACAACACAAGTAGTATAAATATTGTATATAAAACAATAAATATTGAGGCATTTCCAGTGGTTAATTTCAGTACTCAGAGAAGCCACTCAAGAAAATAGTGGTTATTCAAAGTCGTCAGGAAGAAAGAAGAGAGATTCTTCACCAAAACCAATTTGTGACTAGCTTAGCGTTGGAGTTTTTGTCCTTTTCCATCATTTGTCAACTCATGCAAATTGCTCTTACTTGCCAATAAAAGTACTCAAATTTGAAAGAAGATTTCCAGCTGTGAACTTTTTGTCTTGGCCATTTACTTTTTTGTATTCATACTGAGCTACTTCACCTATTTGTGTTTCTTCTCCCTTTGGTTCACTGACACTGTCAAAATCTTGGAATATTCAAAAATGGCTAAGTAAAAACAGGAAGAAAAAAAGACAAGAAGCAGACAAACAAATGAGAAGCTTCCTTCCTTCCTAGCCAAACAAGAGAACCCAAAAGAATAAAGGTTTTGAGTTATGACACACAGTAAAAAGAAAGTTGACTGCTATTCACAAGTATTTGAAGAAACCATGAAAATCAAATGTGCTCTGAACAGATATTTACTGGATAGTACCAAAATAGAAGGAACTGAAGCTTATGCTGATCTACCAAATGTCTTTTCAAGTCTAATAAACAAAATAATTCTAAGAAATTAAATATAGCCATCTAATTAATTAGAAAAGGAGTGGGAAGGAAGGCTGAAGGCATCGTACAAACACTGTGGAAATCCAGTGAAGTCATAAATCTGAGAATTCTTGTAAATTTTATGTTGCGGAAATGGACAAGACAGAGCACAGCAATCATAAAAATTCCAAAAATTCTACCCTAGGAATCTATTAGGGCATGGATGGTAACATATGATCTCTCATTATTTATGAGAATACATTAATATTCAAAAAGGATTAACTGATTTCCAGCTTGAAGACAGTGGAAACCTTTGGTAGTCCGTTTTTTAAAAATCAAGGTGTTTATTTTGATTTTAAAGAGTAAAGACTCTATAATCTTATCTAAGGTTTGATCAGATATGTAAATTGATGACAGTATTGCATGAAATTTGAGAGCATATCCTTTACCATTGTCATAGGAAATAAGTAACTTTTTTTAAAATCTTTTTTTTTTTACACAGTATCAGACAGGAATTTGAAAATAGAGATGAAGAATCTCGTGGTGCATGGTCTTGCTGACTTTGTAGCAAAAATATTATTAAATATTTACAATGTTGATACTGAGATTATGAAAGAACAGCAAAATCTATTTACTACAAAATTTATTTTACTTGTTGCCAATAGCTGCTTTGTGATACCAGTGATGAAATTATATAGAATAGAAAAGAGGGAGATCTATTAGATCATCTTGTGTGTCTGCTTCCCCCACCCTGCCAAAGCTGAATAGCTCCTCCCTGCTTGGAATTTTTGAAATAAGACCTATGTTTATGTTTATCAACCTGAAATCCCCATTTTGCAAGACTGCCTATAAACTTTTCTGTAGCTTTTTATAATTTAAATGACAAAAGCTTCAATAAGAAAAGCAACAAAGCTTCTGCCTTGTGAAGCTATTAACAAATACAATCATTAAAAGTCCCCCCCGCCGCGATTTTCAGTGTTTTCCCAATAATTATAATCAGCCACAGTATAAAGATATAATTTTTGAGTGACAATGAAATAGATTCAACTAAATTGCAGTATGCTAATGTTATGCAATATTTCATGGACATTTATTTATTAGTATGAGAGACCTTCCCTTATTTACCGTAGTCCACTTTCATCAATCTCCTGATGGATGCTGCCATTTCTGTAAGGAATTGTTGACATAGATATTGCATGACTCTGTGTGTCTCTAAATGCTTATTTCTCCCCACTCTGCTTTGCCCATTACGCTTGTCACAAGAGTCTCTAGCCTGAAATCAACAGAAATGAGTGTGCATGGCAATGTGTGCATGCACAGTCACAGCCTCATCTGTGAATCTGCAGCAATTAATTATACTTATAGTGAAATATCTGCAGAACATTTGCATGTATGAATTATGTATTGGGCAAAAACAGTACACTATGGTTTATGCATTTTTGTTCTCATGAGAGTCTCTTTTTGACTATAATATATGCTACAAAATAAAATAGATTTTTATTAATTTGTCTATCATTTTAATGATGAAATATATTTTAAATGAAATACCTTCTTTTTAGAAGTGTTTTTCAAATAGTTATTTATCCTGGTTTTACCCTTACATTTTCCAACAAATTGTCCATTACTCTTTAATGTATTTTTTGTTTAATACTAAATTCTTCCAGCAAATGCGAAGAAGAAAAACAGTCATCAGTGAGTGCAGACCAGCGTTTAAGGCAATGAAGTATGCATAAAATATAAGCATGATATGATTATCCCTCTTATTATGATTATTACAATACATAATGAGCAGTGTCAGTCTGTTATCTTATCATTTTATTATTTTGTGGATTCGCCCAAGAGTAAAATGTAAATGTAAATGTAGTAGCTGAGAAGTAATGAGTCAATGGGCTGGGAAGCATGATAAAGAAATAATAAGAAGGTAGTATGCTGCGAAGACTATTCTTAGCTAGACTAATTGTATGCTCTGAAATTAATTATCTGCTACAAATATGACAGGTGGCTAAGTTAGCTGTGAAAGAAAACAGAACAGAATATTCAGAAAACCTTTTTCTTCTTTGCTAAACAACTTTTGGTGACAATACTGAATTA